>NC_137039.1:16507249-16907249 GCF_032717465.1 Coenobita brevimanus | reverse complement strand
GCTTGGGGTTTCATTTACTCGGGACTTATCTTGGAAAGATCATATTACATCTCTTGTAAAATCTGCTTCCAAGAGATTGGGTGTGCTAAGGCGACTCCGCTCTTTCTTTACCTCTGCACAATTGTTGACTCTATACAGGGGTTTTATCCGCTCTTGTGTGGAGTACAACTCTCAAGTGTGGGGAGGCTCCCCACATACAGCTCTTCTCAATAGGGTAGAGTCAAAAGCTTTTCGTCTCATTAACTCTCCTCCTCTTACTGACTCCCTTCAACCTCTGTCTCTTCGCTGCACTGTTGCATCTTCATCTCGTTTCTATCGCTACTTTAATGGTCACTGCTCCTCTGAACTGTCTGCTTGCATTCCTCCACCTCTACGACGGGCGCGTAGCACCCGTCTGGCAGCAAACTCTCATCCCTTTTCTGTCCAACTCTCTAATGCAAGAGTTAACCGTTACTCCCAGTCTTTCATTTATGCAACAGGTCAGCTCTGGAACTGTTTCCCTCTGTCTGTATTTCCTGCTGCCTATGAGCTCCAGTCTTTCAAAAGTAGTGTGTCCAGGCATCTCAAAATGATCGGATCTTGAATTTGGCTCTCTATTGTATTTTGTTTTTCTCTTGGAGGGAACTGTTACTGCGGGCTCATGGCCTATGGTTCCTTCTTCCTCGCATAAAAAAAATGTATATATATATATATATATATATATATATATATATATATATATAGATATAGATAGATAGATAGATAGATATAGATATAGATATATATATATATATATATATATATATATATATATATATATATATATATATTTATATATATATATATATATAAATATAAATATATATATATATATATATATATATATATATATATATATATATATATATATATATATTTATATATCGGACCTCGACCAAAAAATTCAAGAAATTTTTGCTCCAGAGGTCGACCAAAATATCGGACCTCGACCAACCTGAACGTAGCCAAACGAAGGGAAGCTGGCCGACCGACAGTCACGCGTCCACCTTTGTTGTTCGTCAACGTGGTCGTCTAGCTGTGCTTCACATTTTTCTTGATTCAGTGCAGTATTAGCCCCTAATAATGGCTCCAAAGAAGGCAAGTTCATCCAGTATGGCTACTGGCAGTGAAAAGAGGAAAGTAGTGCGGCAAATAATTGAAGAAGTGGAAAAATTATTGCTTGTATTCATCAATGAGAAACAGTTAGCAGGAGACAGTGATAGTGAGTATATAATTTGTGAAAAGGCAAGAGAAATATACAGTCACCTCGTAAAGGAAAGCACTGGTACCAGTGCTGAAACCTAAATAGGTAAGCATCTGGGGTCTTGGAACGGATTAAAATGATTTACATTATTTCTTATGGGGAAAATTTGTTCGGTCCTCGACCAATTCGGTCCTGGAACAGCCTTCCAGAACGGATTGTGTTCGAGGACCGAGGTTCTACTGTATATATATATAGATAGATAGATAAATAGATAGATAGATAGATATAGATATAGATATATATATTATATATATATATATATATATATATATATATATATCTTTATATATATATATATATATATATATATATATTTTGCCTGATGCGAGCGAACATGTCCAAGATGATGACGTTTGTTTCATTCAATTCTGCAAGACTCGAAATTTCAGCCAAGTCGTCGCTTGGCGCCAAGTACCTACGGAAGCGTGGTCTCTCTCCATGGGTTAAAGGTTGGATAAAGGAAGAGGGGAGGGCAAATGGGCCTCACAAGTGGCCTCTAGCTAGGGTTGATAAGGACTTTTTCTGTGATCGGTAGCAGCCTGAAGTGTTATGTTATGGCTCCAAAAAATATGAATAAGCTAATGTCAACAACATAAAAAGTTAATTTATGCATTTATGGTTGTGATGTTACACTTGAAATTTCTTAGTATAAAGCTGACTTCTTTCACTGAGCTTCAATTCTCTCAAAGTGTATTGGTTGGTTAGGGCATGTATATGTTGGTACATAAATGTCTTATTTACTCGTACTTTGAAATTGTAAACTGTAGTGTTTAAACTGTAGTGTTTAATCTTACTGTTTTTTCTTTACAGATTAATTTCTGGTTGGACTGCAATTTCCTGATCAGATCATGTCTACTCCGTCTTCAAAATGGAGAAAATGCTACAATGATCCAGATATATTTTGCTACATCTGTGGCTGTTCCACTTTAGCCTCTCAAAGGCGCAACATCACTACTTCTGTAAAACAAGTGTACTTTGCTTATTTTAAGGTACCCTTGGGAGACCAGGACAAAACCTGGGCTCCTCATAAAGTTTGCAAAACTTGTGTGGAGACTTTGAGATCTTGGTCTCAAGGCAAGAATGTCAGGCTCAAATTTGGCATTCCCATGATTTGGAGGAAGCCAAAAAACCTTACCGATGATTGCTATTTCTGTCTTGTTAACATCAAAGGATTCAACAGAAGAAACAAACAGTATTTGAAATATCCCAATCTTGAATCAGCTTTAAGGCCCATCCCTCATTGTGATGACATACCAGTACCTATTTTTACTGATCTCCCAGATATTGATGATGGAACTTCAGTAACTTCCTCGCATCTTTTCTCAAGTGGAAATGAATAAATCGATGTGGATTTTCATCCACCAGAAACTTCGTTAGGCCAGCCTTCATTGTTCAATCAGTTTGAGTTGAACGATTTAACTTGAGACGTGGGTTTGCCAAAACAATCTTCCGAGTTGTTGGCTTCAAGGCTAAAAGAAAAAAGTCTTCCTCATGGCACTAGCGTCTCATGTTATCGTAACAGAGAAGAGAAGCTGCGGAAGTACTTCACTTCAGATGACAATCTTGTTTATTGCAGCGATGTTGAAGGACTTCTTTTGGAAAAGGGATTATCAAGATATGTATCCGATGAATGGAGACTTTTCACTGACAGTTCAAAAAGAAGCCTATAATGTGTCTTGCTTCACAATGGTAACACTTTCAGATCGATTCCTATGACCCTTAAAGAGGAATATGCCAACATAAAAGTTGTTCTGGAAAAGCTGAAGTACATTGATCATGCTTGGTTGATTTGTGTTGATATAAAAATGGTGAACTTCCTTTTAGGGCAACAAAGCGGCTACGCGAAATACCCGTGCTATCTCTGCTACTGGAATAGTGGGGCAAAGGAAGAGCATTGGGTTAAGGATGAGTGGCCATCAAGAGACAGCTTGACACTTGGACATAAGAACATCATTAATGAACCATTGTTTGATCTGGGTAATATAATTCTGCCACCACTTCATATCAAGCTTGGCATAATGAAACAGTTTGTTAAGGCTCTTGATCACTCCAGGAACTGTTTCAACTATATATGCTTAGCTTTCCCTGTACTAAGTGTGCAGAATAAAAAAGCCGGAATATTCGATGGTCCTCAAATCTTAAAGTTGCTGAACGATCCACAGTTTGTTGTCTCAATGTCTCCTGTTGAGGTAAGAGCCTGGAAAGCATTTGCCAATGTTGTGAAATACTTTTTAGGGAACCGGAAATCACACAACTACAAAGAAATCGTGAAAGAGCTCTTGTCCAGTTTGCAAGCAACAGGATGCAAGATGAGCATCAAATTGCATTACTTACATAGCCATTTGGACAAGTTTCCAGAAAATCTTAGCCATGTGAGCGAGGAGCAAGGTGAGCGTTTACACCAGGATATAAAAGTAATGACCGAACGCTACCAAGGCCGATGGGATTGTACTGTGATGGCTGATTACTGCTGGAGCCTTATGAGAGATGTTCCAGGTGCTGCACACAAAAGAATGTCTTTGAGAAAAACATTTTGCAATTGAAATAACCTAGTGGTGTTAATGACTGTTTTTACTTAGTAGAGAAAAAAACTGAACTTGTTTTAACATTGTGAAACATATCAGATCTATGGACCTATGGTTTACCAATTTTGCTTTTTTAAACTTATTAGATGATAAAACGGCAATGTGAAATGAAAACAAGAAGAGCACGGTAGTTTGAGTATCATATTTCCAATTAATTGAATTATTTTATTCTGCCAGGTCTTTAAACTTTAGGGCAAAACTGCAAATTTTCAACAAACATACGGCATAACATATCTCAAAAACTTGATATGATAGACAAAAACTTATACCAAATTCGGATTCAGCACCCCAAAATTACCTAAAACCTGTTGCAATCACGCCAGAAAAATTGCATTGACCAGTGTTATCCCCCAGATTGTGATATCTTGTGTTTAACAGTAAAATGTGCAAGATTAAAATAGTTCACTTTTTTTAAGGCAGAGGAAAATTCCAGAGAACGTTTTTTGCTGCTTCAAGCGGTTTATTTACCCAGGGATTTGCTTTAGTTCCTGCTTAGCAATCCTTTATTAGTAATAAAGTAAAAGCTACTGTGTTTAACCTTTATGGATAACTATTTGTAAATACGTGTATAAATACTTGGGAAGATTCCATTGTACCTGACTGCACCTGCGTGTCATGGTGACGTGGAAAATAGGAGAATGTATTATACCTTAATGTACATGAAATGAATATTTGATCTTCTTATTTAAAAAAAAAGACTGATTTGTTAAGTTACACCTTCCTTGTAAATTTCGTGAGGTAATTCATTTATTTAGGCAATTGTAAATAATGTTTGGCATCTCTGAATCCTATGAGGGAGGAAGATACACCAAAGCTCAGTCAGTCACTTAAGCTGGTTCAAGCTGCACACTGTAGATAAGTTGCACCTGGATGCTTGGATAGACCCTTGTAAACATGACCGTTAGCCCATCGTCAAGTCACTCCGACACTACCTAGCTAAGTATCCATAGAGATTTGGCCAAATGGAGGGGGAACTAGCTATGATATGAGGATAAAGAGTACTGTAGGTGGGATAGGGTTAGTTATACCCACTCATTTAACCCCTACACCGCGGGCTTGTTTACCAATAACTTGCGTGTGCTGCGGGGTTATTTGGGCTCCGACAGACTCTCAAAAAATATTTGCCAAAAATCAGTTATTAGTCCTAGAATAATAAAATTACATATGCTTATGGCACATACCTTCAGCTTTCTCCTGGAATGATTGTTGAGCCTTCGTCGGTTACCGTAGGACTTGTGGAGACCTCTGAAGTAGGGTAACGAAGTCTCCACTTTACACTTCCCGACAACCCGTAATATGATTACCACAGCCAGATACAAACACTATAAACACTATTCTACAATTTTCAAGTAGTTTGGGATCCATACTAAAAAAAAAAAACACTGAAAGCAATGGAAATTACGAGCGCGTCTGATCGTCGCACTGGCACTAGTTCGCTCATGGTAGTCTGTCATTTATTTTTCATAAAACCCCTCACACTTTATATTTCTATTACTATATAACACTTATATATATCTACAGTCTTTATCCATAAGTTTCCCTCAGTAGTATTAGTTTATTGTCACTGTAGGGATTCAGTTTCTTTCAGTAAAATACGTAGCATTCACTTTCTCGTCCTGTATACTGGCATTGAGAGTGAATGTCACTTTCATCTTCACTCTCATAACTCATAGCATTCAGACATGCTAGAGTGAAACTTTCACTTTCATTACTCCTAGGGTATATACTCGTATTCTTATAATACTACTCATTTACATTTCTATTTACGTTCTCTATTTTATTTACGTTATTTACATTTCTATTTTATTTACAGTGTGTTGTGCACTGTCACTTGAAATAACTTATAAAACTATTTTCCATTGTTCACGTATATTTACATTCATTACTTTCACTTGCTGTTTACACATTATTTACAATTCCACTTGCACTGTTTTACTCAATAGAAAGATCGTAGTCACTCTTTTATCAATTGTCAGCCCTTTACCTCTTTCCACACGAGGTTTAGTAGGGGGTAAAGGTCACAGAGCCATTTGCATGGGGGTGAAAAAAGGCCTTGAAGTCAGCAAGATGAAACATACGTCCTCTCACTTCGGAAGATGACACTACACTGCTAACGCAGGGGCCAGGCCAGGCAGCCTAGAGGCCTGCTTTAGGGGTTATTCAGAGTTACCAATATTACTTCTTGAAACAGCTAAGTCTAGCACTGATATGATTGGCAGGAAATCTAGAGAATACATTATAAATTTGGTAGTTCCAGGTGAATGTAAATATCATTTAGGCTTCTCCCTTCCCTTCTTACATGTATATTTATTACGAAAATAGATTAGAGGCCTACTTAGGAGATATATAATCAGAGCTACCAATGTTAAATCTTGAAACAGCTTTGTGTAGCACTGATATGATTGGCAGGAAATCTAGACAATACATTATAAATTAGGTAGTTCCAGGTGAATGTAAATATCACTTAGGCTTCTCCCTTCTCTCCTTACATGTATATTTATTACGAAAATAGATTATACGGCATATTTCAAGGGGAAAAAAACAGCGAAAATTAGCGAACGAGTGCACGTGAGGTGTTGTCAGGTGATAATTAGCCAATTCCAGGTGTATGGCACTCTCACTTACCTGATTTCTTTCTTGTATATATTATTTGGTATAAGAATACGACATAGGGCTTATTTCAATGGATGAAATCAGTGAAAAATTCCAGGGAAGATTTACTTAGCGTAGCATGGCCGGGCAGGCGAGAGGATAGGGTAATGGAGGGGGGGTAGGGAGGGGAGTCAAGAACGGGGAGAAATGGCTAAATTGTCAACAATGGATGGGAGTACAGATGAGATTAGGAGTGCTGACTAGTGTTGGACATTGTCAGTACTGATAGATGATACAAGCCCCCACTTGAAAGCCCGGGTGAATTCAAAATAACAAAGAATCACAAAAGCGACGCCCCGCGGTATGATCCCTTGCTCCCAAGCGTCACGAAAGTGACGCCCCGCGGTTAAGGGGCTAAAAAGACTCTTATTGCTCACTTTAACTTTGGTGTTAATAGTAAAATTACTTCAAACCGAATTTACTTTATTATAAATTTTTGATTTTTTTTTCCCCGAGTGGAGAAGGCAGACGTGTTCTGAGGCTTTAAATGAGTTCAAGGTTAGTTTTGTTGGGCATAGCTTGACCGCGCAAGATAGAGGTCCCAGATACTGAAATACGTAACTTCAGGGCTCCAGGTGGAAAGGGTAATTCCATTTCAGATGATGAATGGCTAAAAGCCGTATTGAGTTTATGGCTATCCCTGAGATCGTGAATGCTGGAGAACAATTAGGTCAAGATACGCAACCTAGAAGGGCTGCCACTCAGAGTTCTCGAAACTTGTGGAGAGATCTTCTGGCTAGGGGTCACATTACACGATTCAGAATATAATTTTTTGCCTTGCCCCAAAACTGTGGAAACTATTTTCCCCCACATGGAGATATATTGTGTTTTACAGTAAAACTCATACCATCCATCAGTCAATTGATCTTTTTGGAGAAACTCATGCAGTAGCTCTTGATATCTCTAAAGCTTTCGACAGAGTATGGCACCGTTCCCTGCTGTACAAACTCCCTTGCTATGGACTAACGTCTTTTGTTCCTTTGATTTCTTCTTATCTTAGTGACAGGAAAATAAGAGTAAAAGTAGATGATGTATATTCAAATTTCCACTCAATTAATGCCGGCGTGCCGCAGGGATCAGTTCTGGCGCCAACTCTATTTCTGGTTCATATTAATGATCTCTTATCTGTCACTCACAATCCCATTCACTCATATGCAGATGACTCAACACTACATAGTTCATTCACACTCAGACATCCAATTACAAAGTCTAATATCTCTACCTCTCAACTCAGTACAGCCATCTCCATAAATCAAGATCTATCTACAATCAGTGAATGGGGACAAAACAACCTTGTCTCTTTTAATGCTAGTAAAACTAAATATATACAGTTTACTAATAGACAGATATTGCCAGATTCGTACATCACCTTCAGTGCTACTAATATTCCCATCTCCAAAAGTATTGAAATTCTTGGTGTCTTACTTAACAGTGCCCTCAGCTGGACCTCTCATGTCGAATCACTTGCTAAAACCGCCTCAAAGAAACTTGGATTATTGTACAGAGTCCGTAACTTCTTCACCGATGAGCAGTTAGCTATAATTTATAAGAGTCATGTGCGCTCTCAGCTTGAATATTGCTCACCCTTGTGGGATGGTTGTGGAGAGGTTGCATTAAGACAACTAGACAAAATTCAGAATAAAGCTGTTAGAATCATTAACAACCCTGCCATTACATATAAACTACCTCCCCTGCAAGTAAGAAGGAATGTTGTCTCCCTTGCATTATTTTACAGATATTTTTTTGGCAAATGCTCAGACGAAGTTGCGTCCCATGGTGCCACCTCTTCATGTCTTCCCTCGTGCTACACGGGCATCTGGTAGCGCTCATGACTGGAATGTCACTCAACCATATTGCAGAACTTCTGCCTATCAGAATTCTTTCATTCCCTGAACTGCATCTCTCTGGAACTCGCTTCCCCAGAGTTGTTTTCCTCCAAATTTCAACCTACAACTGTTCAAGTCTAACTGTTACAGATATTTTATGAACAGAGGACACCAGTAATCTGGTGTATGGATTATTTTTTTTCCCATTTGTTTTTCCTTCCTCCGTTCTGTTATTTAAAAAAAAAAAAAAAAAATGTGCAAGATTTTAAGAGTTGCCCCTCTTGAAGGCAGAGGAAAATTCCAGAGAACTTTCATTGCTACTTCAAGTGGTTTATTTACTCAGGGATTTGCTTTAGTTTTTGGTTAATAATCCTTATTATTAATAAATTAAATGATACTGCACTTAACCTTTATGAATAACTATTTGTAAAAATACTTGTATAAATACTCAGAAAGATTCCACTGTACCTGACTGCACCAGCGTGTTGTGGTGACGTGGAAAATAGGAGAATTTGCTATACTTTAATGTACATAAAATGAATATTTGGTATCTCTGAATCCTATGAGGAGGAAGATATGCCATTGCTCAGCCAGTTGCTTAAGCTCTTTCAAGCTGTACGCTGTAAATATGTTGCACCTGGACGCTTGGAGAGACCTCACAATCCTAACCAAGACAGCTTGCCCGTCGTCATCTGTCATTCCCACACTACCTAGCTAAGTATCCTTAGAGAGTTGACCAAACTGAGGGGAACTAGATACGAGGTCAAATAGGTGAGATAGCGTTAGATATACCTGCTCATTTAAAGAAACTTATATTACTCAGTTAAACTTCGGTGTTAACAGCAGAATAACTTCGAAATTAATTTATTTTATTATAAATTTTTGACAGGAAGAAACTTAATACACTCAAAGATTGATTTCGTTTCGTAACTTCCAACGGCAAGTTAGGTTAGGTACAGTTAAGTTAGGTTAGGTTAGGTTTAGTTAAAAACTTAGGAAAGCTCCTTCCACCATTACGCTGATGAATCAAGCCAGCTGTCAAAGCAGAACAGCTAAAAACAATGGGGAGACAAGTTCAACAAGAAACGTTTATTTACCACCCCAGATGAAATTAGAAAAATAAGACAATCAGGAAGGAGACCTATGGTAATTTAGTTCGGTGCTTTTTCTGCTTAAAGCATGTGTTTACATCATTTTGCTACTTTCCTCATTGTCGTCTCGTCATCATTCTCGTCCTTACTAGACATAACGTTTTGGGCCCGTTATGACAACAAGACAGTTGATTAATTGATAGAGTGAGATATTGTAACAGCACACCAACTCAATCTGCTCCCAGTAACAACACACACTGAACTGGAGGTCGGGAAAGCTGCTTCCATCGGAGACTGTTGCTGTCACTTGGTGGCAGCCGCTGCAAACAGAGTGTACGTGAACCAAGGACCCGCAGTAGGTGATTTGGTACTGTTATGAGTGTATATTATGGTGTACTCTTAACCTTTTATCAGTCACCAAAATGGGTAAGGTAAAGTTCAAAAGAAAACTAGCTTACTTTATTTTACACTGTAACATACACACAAAAACAAACCAGGATTCATATATCAAACAGGGGCTTCATATAGGCTCACAATACAAGTATAAAAAAAAAAATAATTAGTTATTTCTCTTACCTAACCATTTTACAGTAAGTGGAAGCTACATACTCACAGCTTGCGGAACTAGGTGAACTCGTTGGTGGTATTATAATCCACCCGAGTATTATATGGAGAGGTGAACCCAAAAGAGAAGATGATGTTCAGTCTGTGTATTTTGTAATAAAAGTGAACAAGTTCGTGTGTCCACACAAATGTTTCTACTGGTACACTGTGTCTAGTGAGAAATGCGTCCCGAATGTGTCTTGTAATAATCTGTTATAACTGTGTCAAACTGTCTCTCGCTAGCTCCTCATGCTTAAATAGCAACTTACTCTGCCTCCTTAGACTTAACAAGCCAGTGGTCTGTTTTAAGTAAAATCTCCAGCCTATTACATACAGAGGACGCTCAACTACCAATTACAAGCCAACATCTACCTCTTAGCCAATTAGGAATTGTTAAGAAAGCAGAGCTGGTCAGTCATTGGTAGACATTCTCACTAGCTCCTACAGTAGTATATGGGAAATTACAAAGCATTATTTAGCCCTGAAACACAAAATACACCAAAATGACTTAGTGATCTTTCTTGCAGCTGTGCAAATAGTTTTAAAAGAGTGAGGTCATAATTTCTCCAACGTGGGTGCGACAAAACAGACAAGTAAGCATAGACCGGTAAACACTATCTATCTATATCTATATACCTAGGCTGCTTCCCCCAAGGAAAGGGAGGTAGCCGAGACAGGACGACACACTCCCCATTTACTCATCCATTCAAACACATTCATTCGCATCTTAGCCCCAAAGGGGAGAAGGGACAGATCCTCACCGCACCACACCGCACGAGGGTCAACTGCGCAGTGCAATCAGTGATATCTGCAGCAGGGCCCGACAGCAGAGCTGATTTATCCTTGCCACATCATAATAGACCCATCCCCTTACCTGCACCTGACCTGACTAGCTGATCAGACCAAATGCGGGAGAATATCCCCTCAGGGCTGCGTCATCATTTATTCATTCACAATTTCTCTCCATTTATTTCTGTCATGCACAGCCACTCTTCCTTGCTCAACAGACATCCCTCTCACATCCAGCACTCTCTTCACACTGTCCATCCATCCTATTCGTGGTCTCCCTCTCAGCCTTACACCTCTCACATCAGATCTAGTTATCTTTTTCACGAGTCGCTCATTATCCATTCTCTCCAAATGCCCAAACCATCGCAACACCCTCTGCTCAACTCTATCAGCCATCTCCCAAACAACTCCAGTTCTCCTTAGCATTTCATCATTTTGCACTCAATCCATATGCGTCACTCCACACATACTCCTCAGACACGTCATCTCCATTACATTCAAGCTTTTCCTCTCTGCTACACCCATATTCCATGTTTCAGCCCCATATAACGCAGTCGGTATCACAATACCCTCATACATCCCTCTCTTTACATCCATTCTAAGCGAACGACATCTAAACACCTTTTTCATTCCTCCCAGCACCTTTCATACTTCATTCATTCTAAACTTCACTTCTGCATCTATTCTTCCATCCACAGCAACATGTGACCCTAAATATTTAAAATACTCTACCTCCTCAAGCAACTCACCATTCAAAACTATATTCATCTCCCTACCATCTACCAACCTCGTACACTTCATCACTTTACTCTTATTCTCATTTACTTTCAATTTCCATCTTTCACACACCCTTCCAAACTCCTCTACCAACTGTCTCAATCTCTCCTCTGAATCAGCCACCAGTGCAGTATCATCTGGAAACAGCAGCTGCTTCAGATTCCACTCTCCACCATCAACATTCACCAGACTCAGACCTCCACCTAAAACTGTTGCATTCACCTCCCTTACAACACCATCCATATAAATATTAAACAACCAAGGCGACATCACACATCCCTGTCGCAGCCCCACTCTCACAGGAAACGAATCACTCACAGCATTTCCCACTCTTACACACGCTTTACTATTTACATAAAAACTTTTCACCCCTTTTAGTAACCTACCATCAAGTCCATACAATCTTGAAACACTCCACAAAGCCTCCCTATCAATTCTATCATACTCTTTCTCTAAATCCATGAATGCCCAAAACACATCCTTGCCTTTCCCTAAATACTTTTCACACACTTGTCTCACCGCAAACACCTGATCCACGCATCCTCTCCCTCTCCTAAAGCCACACTGCTCATCACCAATCACTCCCTCTGTACCCTCTCTAACTCTCATAATTAACAACACTCAACAGACTTATACCCCTAAAGCTAGTACAATCATACTTTTCACCCTTGCCTTTATACAATGGGACCACAGAAGCACTTGCCCAGTCAACTGGCACCATACCTTTCACAAAGCACACATTCAGCAATCTTTCTAACCAGTCAACAATAGTCACTCCACCACACTTCAGGCATTTCACAGCACACCCATCCATACCTGCAGCTTTCCCTGTTTTCATCTCCTTTACTGCTTTCTCCACTTCCTCCTTCTTGATCCAAGAATCATTTAACTCTCCCAACACATTTATTCCTTGCACCCTTCCATTCGTCACAATCTCAGCCACCCTTTCCTCCTCTACATTTAACAATCTTTCAAATTACTCTGCCCATCTCTTCCTTACTGCATCCATCTCAGTTAACATCCTTCCATCCTCTGCTTTTACTCGCTCTTCCTTCCCAGACTCTCCTTTTTGCATCCTTTTCACCTCCTTCCAGAACATTTTCTTATTTTGTTGAAAATTCTCAGTCAGCCGCCTACACCACCTCTCATCTGCTGTCACTTTAGCATCTCGCACAACCCTTCTCACCCTATTCCTCTTTTCCTTATACCTCTCATATGACACATCCTTCCTCTGCAGCCACACTTTATATGCACGTCTCTTCTCAGCCACAGCCATACTTACTTCCTCGCACCACCATTCACTTCCTTTTCTTACACCACCACCCACACGTCTCACACCACACACCTCTTCTGCATGCCCCACCACAGCACTCTTAAACAACTGCCATTCCTCCTCCACATTGCCATTTTCCTGATCTTTCACTGCGTTCCACTCTTCTTTCAATTTCTCCTGATACTCTATCATTTTCTCTCTTTTATCCAACTCACTCACTTTCAAAACCTCCCTGCCACACCTAACCCTCCTAGCTCTCACCCATCTCTTACCTACTCTTAACTTCCCCTCCACCAGGTAGTGGTCAGATATACCCCCACCCTCCCCTCTCAGAACTCTCACATCCAGCAATCTTCCTATTACATTCCTGGACACAACCACATAGTCCATCAAAGCTCTGTCAACAACCCTTCCACCCTCATGTCACACCCATGTATACTTATAAATATCTTTCTTCTCAAACAGCGTATTTCCAATCACCATCTCTCGCTCAACGCACATCCTTATCATTGGTTCCCCATTTTCATTTCTTCCAGGCACACCATGTATAGCAACTACACCTTCAAATGCTACATTTCCCACTCTAGCATTCAGATCTCCCATTTTTACCACATTCACATTTGCTCCAAACCTCTGCAGACACTCATCAACATCATTCCAGAAAGACTCCCTCTCTTCCTCATCCCTTTCACTACCAGGCCCATATGCACTCACAAACACCCACAACTCACGTTCAAATTTCGCTTTCACCCACATCAGTCTCGATGACACCTCCTTCCATTTAATCACACACTGCTGTACTTCCGGACTCACTAACAAGGTCACACCTTCTCTTGCCCTTCCTCTATCAACACCTGACAATCTTCCATTCACACTTCCAAACATAGACTCACCCTTCCCTTTCATCTTTGTTTCACTCACAGCTAACACATCCAACTTTCTTCTCACAAACATTTTCCCAATCTCCTCCTTTTTAGCCTCAATCGGACTACATCCACGCACATTCATAGACCCAATCTTCAGGGTACGGGGATAACTCAATCCCCCATCCCTTTCTCTGGCCTGTCTCTTTTTAGGAACTAAAAAACAGAGGAGCGGGCTCCCTAGTCCCCTCACCCCGCCCCTTTTAGTCGCCTTTTACGACACGCAGGGAACACGGTGGCAGTATTCTTCCTAACACAACCTGGCCGCAGAGTAGTAGTACAACCCCATAGTGCAGACAGATTGTGTCCCCCCCGCCACAGGGGGGACACAGATCCTCGAAAATGGATTAGTGTTATCGGCTATTCGTTTTATCTCCATACTTTATCTTCACCTCTTCTATTTTCATCCATTTCACTCTGCTCCAAGCCCTCTCCGCTGGGTAATCACACCAGTGACACCTCCCTTCCTGAGGAAAGAAATTTACCAAAGGGAAACTGGGTACTGTACAAAGTTAAATCCGGGACAGGTAATCTGCTAGAATGTTAGTAATCCCTTTGACATATCGAACCTCTAGGTAGTATTCTCAGAAAAATAGGGCCCAGCAGGTCAGACTGAGATTTTTGTCATTAGATCGGGACAAAATGTTTAGAGAGTGATGATCAGTGTACACAACCATATTACCTGACCCTGGACCAACATAAACTGAAAAGTATTGCAGAGCAAAGTATGAGTGCAAGGAGTTCTTCCTCAACAGCTGAATATTTTCTCTGGGCGTTAATAAATTTTTGGCTAAAATAGCACACAGTCATCTCAAAGCCTTCATCATTATCCTGAAGTAAAACTGTGCCGGCCCCTTGGCCACTTGCATCAAGAGCTAGTTCAAAGGGTTTATCAATAGTTGGAGCTTGAAGCACAGGGTGAATTGACAGAGTGGCGTTGACTTTAGAATAGGTGTCTTCACATTCTGACTTCCACTCATACTTGATTCCTTCCCTTAAGTCAGTCAGGGGGGCTACAGGATCACAGAAATTCAAGACAAAACGTCTATAATACCCTACCATACCCAAGAGTTACTGCAACTCTCTCTTATTTTGTAGTTGGGTTAGTTTACATTGGCCTGAACTTTAACATCAGGTGCGCTCACTTGGCCTAATCCTACCACATAGCCTAAGTACTGTACTTTAGCCTTTACAAATTCTATCTATCTATCTATCTATATACCTAGGCTGCTTCCCCCAAGGAAAGGGAGGTAGCCGAGACAGGACGACTCACTCTCCATTTACTCATCCATTCAAACACATTCATTCGCATCTTAGCCCCAAAGGGGAGAACGGACAGATCCTCACCGCATCACACCGCACAAGGGTCAACTGCGCAATGCAAGCAGTGACATCCACAGCAGGGCCCGACAGCAGAACTGGTTTACCCCTGCCACATCATAACAGACCCATCCCCTTACCCGCACCTGACCTGACTAGCTGATCAGACCAAATGCGGGAGAATATCCCCTCAGGGCTGCGTCATCACTTATTCATTCACAATTTCTCTCCATTTATTTCTGTCACGCACAGCCACTCTTCCTTGCTCAACAGACATCCCTCTCGCATCCAGCGCTCTCTTCACACTGTCCATCCATCCTATTCGTGGTCTTCCTCTCAGTCTTACACCTCTCACATCAGATCTAGTTATCTTTTTCACCAATCGCTCATTATCCATTCTCTCCATATGCCCAAACAAATTCACATTTAGTTATATTAAGCACTAATTCAGCAGAGGAGAGTCTCTGCAGCAAGGCATCTAGTTGGTTAAAGTGTTCCTCCCAGGAGTTACTGAAAACAACTAAATCATCAGTATAAGTGATACATCCCTTAAGATCCCTTGTGAGATCATTCATCAGCTTCTGGAAGGTGGCGTTCTTCATACCATAGAGCATGACTTTACATTTATAAGCATTGCCACCGACCACAAAACAAGAACTTTCTTGGACCCTCTCAGTGAGTGGGACTTGCCAGTTGCAATATCCCTTCATCAAATCTATCTTGCTTATATACTTTGCACTGCCTATAGCATCTACACAGTAGTGGTGGGCGTTTCAGTGATTTTTAAATAATTGCGATTACTGATTACTTTCATGAAAAGTAATCGAGTAGTAATCAATTACTAGTTCTTTGCAAATCATAAAAGCAGTGTATAAATATACAGTATATAATGTATAATTGCGCATAAAAATGCAATATAAATTTAAACTGACAATAAACTACTTTCCATTAAGAAATAAATATACCAATTTCTTTTATATGGACGAAATGGACTAACTCTGACTCATAAACATATATGCAGTATATAATCTACAATATACTGTATTTATTTAAGATAACACAAAATTAATAGGGAATAAATTAAACTTCTTACTACAAACTACTTTCCACTCTAAGGAAATAAACAGATCAACTTCTTGTATATAAACGAAGTTTACTAATCTGACTTGTATACATTTATCCAGTATTAAATACATAATGTAACACAGAGTGTAAAATAGATGTAACTTTGTGATTAAAAACTACTATTCATTCTTCAGAAATATACATAACGTTTCGTATATGAGCAGCACTTATCTGAACCAGGTGTTCCCAACCTTTATTTACCCACAGCCATTGAAAGATACAACAAAAAACATATCTTCTATTGACAAAAAATAGTTATGACAAAAACATACCAATTACTGCGTATTACTGTAGTTAAACGAAATAAATGCACCTTGTACTAGTACAATTTTAGTATGTGACCCCTGTCACTGCTCAGTGGGGCACCTGACACACACAGTACTCTTGTTGAAAAACAGAAACATGTTGATGTTTTTAGCTTTAAGTCTGTTCCTCTTGGCTGAAACTAGTTCACCTGCTTTCGAGTATAATCGTTCAGATGGCACTGAAGTTGCAGGTGCAAAAAGATAGCTACTGTAGTTGCAAGGACAGATAAACGGGGATATAGTTGTCCATGTTTTTCCAGAATGATAAAAGGTCTTGAGATCATTCCAAACGCTTTCTCTCTACATAGTGGCCCATTTCCAGTGACGATTCCATGGATGATGTCCTGTGAACCTCGGATTCCTTGGCTTTCCTGTCAAACCACTCCAGCATGCTGGATTTCTTCTGAGCCTTGGGTATTTCCCTACTTGAGGTTGAGTGCTCTGGGCCGTCAGCCTCAGCGGTGTTGAGCTGATATTCCTTACTGGTTGATCACCGGTTATTGAACACATTTCTTTAGTCAACCTCTTTTGGACTTGGTCTGCCATTGCAGGATTGGCGAATGGAATCCTCTTGAAAAGGGGGTCAAGAAATGTAGCAGCAGCAGTACGATGATTGGCCTCGATGTTGGAGAATCGCTTCTTCAATAATTGTAATTGTATTTCACTTTGTAGTTCGTGTTTAGTTACTGTATGTCAATCCTTTGCAGAGTCCATTGTTGTTACTTGGAGCATTCTTGTAATGGGGATTACTTTGGATGTGGAAAGGTGTTGGTCTACACTCATTTCCCGTGTGATTACCTCAAAGGACTCTACAATTTCCACTGTTGCCTTAAATGTTTCCAGGTCACCTGTAGGAAGGTACAGTTCATTGCAACCAAGAAGGCACAACACTGCAGTTATGGCATCATGTTCCACGTACCTGTCTATCATGTAGTATGTTGAGTTCCAGCGGGTATCAACATCTTGAATTAGCTTGTGTTTTGGAAGTTTATTATGTTCTTAAATTTCCTTCAGTCTATTAAAGGTATATATGGCGAGTGATGAGAAGGGTGGGTGGTGAACTGAATGAAAGGAAGGCAATGATTGATTATGTGTGTGTGGATGAAAGGATGCGAAAATGTGTAATGGATGCAAGAGCTTATAGAGGTTGGGGGAGTGGACTTTCTGACTACTACTTGGTTGTGGCCAGAATCAAGATCCAATTAAGATGGAGAAATATAAGAAGGGAATGACGAGAAAAAGGAGTAATTGTAAATAGAGTGGAAAGGTTACAAGACGATGAGAAAAAAGGTAGAGTATAAGAGAGAAGTGGAGGAACGATTGGGCAAATCTGAATTGGAGCAAATGGGGGACGTGGAAGGTGCGTGCAGGATATTCACAGAAGAAATATGTGCAGCATGTGATGTGGTGTGTGGGATAAAGAGAAGTCGGAGGGGTGTGCAAGGAACAGTGGTGGAATGAAGAGGTGAGACAGGCTGTGGCACACAAGATGAAAGCATACAATGAATAGAAGAGAAATAGGGGTGTGGAAGAAGTTGAGAGGCGGAAGAGAGAGTTATATGAAGAAAGAAAGAGAGAGGTGAAAAGATTAGTAAGAGAGAGTAAGAAGAGAGTGGATGAGGAATTTGGATGGAACTTGGGTGTAAAGTGGAGGGACTGTAAGAAAATGTTCTGGAAAGAGGTGAAAAGAGTAAGACAGGGTGGAAGTGAAGTTAGCAGCAGTGAAAGATAAAAATGGAAGATTACTAGTGGAGAAGGGAGAAAAAGTGAGCAGACGAAGAGAACACTTTAAGGAATTGTTGAACATAGAGGATGGAAGTAATGCGAGTATAAGTGGCTGGGGAATGGCTGGGAGAAGGAGGGAGGTGAGAAGACAGGAAGAAATCAGTAGGATAGAAGTTGTGGAAGCAATGCGGAAAGTTAAATTGGGGAAAGTCCCAGGAATTGATGGAGTGTGTGGTGAAATGCTGTAGCATGGGGGATAGTAGTAGAATGGATGTGGAAAATGTGCAGATTGGCCTGGGAGGAAGGTAGAGTTCCGGAGGATTGGAAGTCATGTATAATTATTCCCTTGTACAAAGGAAAAAACAAGTGTGTGGTAATCATAGGGGCATTTGTCTTCTTAGTATAATAGGAAGAGTGTATGGTAGGATACTTACTGACAGAGTTAGAGAAAGAACAGAGGAATTAGTTGGAGAAGAACAGGGAGGCTTTAGGAAGGGAAGAGGTTCTGTAGATCAGATATTCATTCATAGATCTTTAGTGGAAACGTTTCTAGAGAAGGGAAAGAAGTATGCGGCCTTCATGGATTTGGAGAAAGCATATGACGGGGTGGATAGACAAGGATTGTGGATAATATTAAGAATATATGGAGTAGATGGGAAGTTGTTGAATGCTGTGAAGAGTATGTACGATAGTGCTAAGGCTGCAAGTCGTGTGGATGGTGAACTGAGTGAAGTTTTCTCTTTGAAAGTTGGGTTGAAACAGGGATGTGTCATGTCTCCATGGTTGTTCAATCTGTACATGGATGGGGTAATAAAAGAGGTACAAGGTAGGGTACAAGGTGGTGAGAGAGGGTAGTGTTTGGAAACTCCCTGTACAGTTGTTTGCAGATGATACTGTGTTGTTGAGTGAAGACGAAGGAGAGCTGCAAGGCTTGGTGGATGAGTTTGGAAGAGTGTGTAAGAAACGGAATCTAAAGGTGAATGTGAGGAAGAGTAAAGTGATGGTCTTTGAGAGAGGTGAAGTCAGTGAATGTACAGTGAGGTTGGATGGTGAGCAATTGGAAAATGTGAATACGTTTAAGTACTTGGGTAGTGTGATGAGTAAGGATGGAGGTTTGGAGGGTGAAGTGCTTGAAAGGGTACAGCAGAGAAGAAAGGTTGATGGTTCCTTGAAAGCAGTGATAAGAAGCAGGGAAGTGAGCATGGAAGTGAAAAAGTTACTACATGACAGTATTGTGACACCAACTCTAACGTATGAAAGTGAAGCTTGGACGTTGCTGGAAGGACACAAGTCAAGAGTGAGAGCAGTGGAAATGAGTTATTTAAGAGGAGCCTGTGGAGTTATATAGAGAGACAGGCTGACAAATGAGGATATAAAGGAGCATTGTGGTGTGGATGTGGATGTGATAGGAAGAGTTTGGAGGAATACGCAGAGGTGGTTTGGCCATGTGGAGAGGATGGAGGGTGAAAGACTGACGAAGAGAGTGTATGTGAGTGAGGTGGAGGGGGGAGAGGGAGGGGGAGGCTGAGGATGAGATGGAGGGATGGGGTGGAGAGGTATATGAGAGAGGGGGGTGTGAGTTGGGAGCAGGACAGTGAATACCAATACACCAGTCCTGTGTGAGACAGCCCTAGCATATATTCAATATGGACGGTGGGTGTTAACGCCGAGGTGGTGACGTGGAGATGTAGGAGGACTACTGGCCCTTGGGATAGGCATCTGTCCCCGAGATATAGGCCCTAAAGCCTTTGCCCAGAGTCGGACACATTAAAAAAAAAAAAAAAAAAATGCGGGGGACAGGGCGACGTGGAGGCGATTTGTTTGTGGCCACCCCGAACGGGATTGAGGCGTCTGGCAATAGATAGATAGACAGACTATCAGAGGCTTTTACTAAAGAATGGAAATGAGCAACAATATTTTTTTACTTTCTTTCTCACAATGTTTAAGTTGTCATTCTTTTCAATATAGTTTGTCACCACCAAATTCAGTGTGAGAGCATACCAAGGAAGGTGATGCCTTTTGGTCAGTCAGACCGCTGCTATCATATTAGGGGTATTATCAGATACTGCTAGTGTGATTTTATCACTAATTTTTCACTCATTTGCAACATGTTCAAGCTCAGAACGAATTGTTTCAGCAGTGTGATCTTGTGTAATTTGGGTTGTTTCAAGAATTACAGACTGCATTTCCCATGATGAAGTTATGAAATGACCAGTGATACACATATATGCTTCGGTTTGGCGGGATGTCCAAATGTCAGTCGTAGTACTGTAGCTATGGATCTGGTTTCATCAAGAAGCTTAAGCAACTTGGATTTAGCGTCTTCAAACTTTTTAACATTTCTCTCAATATTTTGTGTCTACTTGGTAGATTATAACGATGATATAAAGGATGAACAAATATCTCGAATCCCTTATCCTCAGCAATTGAAGCTGGCTGCATATCAGTTGTCACCATATCTATTAAACATTCATCAAGATATTTTGCTTTTTCCGATTCATAAGGGTAGCTTTGTGCTTTCTGAAATACCTAGTGAATTTAAGGCTGGTTATCTATTGTCCTGACTTAAACATTTGCGTCTTTATCTTGCATTGTTGCACCATGTTCAACAGGGTGTGGCTTGCTTAGATGTTTAAATAGATTTGAGGTATTTTTGGAATGATGTAGCTTAACTCCACACTTCAGGCATTTTGCTTTTATAGGGGCCTCTGGGTCTTTCCTTTGGCCACGTCACTCATTTTATCACCTGAATAATAGAAATGAAGCAAATGGCACTCTACACATAATTTCTGTGCTTGTTCACTTGTCTATAAGACATATCATGAATAATGAACTAAACTAAACTAGTAGGAGTCTTCAAAAAAAATATTTACGATTTGTTTTTTACAAATATATATTTCCTATAAACAATTAATATGCATTTTATATTGGTATTCTCATCTAGATAGTCACTATAGTCTCATGATCATAAACATTATGTTTTTGTTAAAATCAAGCATTTGTTGGATAGGAAAATCAAGTCTACAGTATACAATCTCTGAACATTTTAACAGTTTACTATGAACTTTCTTTCAAATATAGGTTTCTCTAATGAAAAGGAACATGACAGGATTAGTAACAGAAAGAATTCCTACCTTTCACATAACATATGCAGTACTATTTCTCTGCAAAGTTAAAGTATACTGTATGCACTAGAATCTTCATAGTATTTATATAAATTTGGCGAGAAATTTCATCCCATTTAAGTTAATTTTTTCATTGAGAATGGATCAAAATTGTATTTGTCTACATTTAATTTCAGTACAGTATAGTCAATAAATCATGTCATTGCCAAAAAAAATAAATAAATCAATAAAAAAGTCAAGGCTAAATATGAAAGATATTATACCATACAGGAAGACAGGTAATAGTGAAAAAAAATAATTAATGTAAAAATAGAACAAAACAAAAGGCAAGGAATTATGAGACCAAACCTTACATGCCCAGTTGTGGCTATGAACAGTCAATCAGAAAACGAACACTTCCTATGCTAACAGTGCACTTAAGAAGTGCTGATTAACAAGAACAAACTCAACCAAGAACACAGTTAAGACAATTCACCTCGTGGCCATACCCTTTTTTCGAACTTAGTTTAGACAATTCTAACATCAATAAGCTAAATCAAAATTATCATAAGCAAATGGAAGCAGAATGAAAACAATAAGCACAAATTTCTTAGAAAAGTTAGTGTCTCACAGGTAGAAAAAAAAAAAAATCTATAGGCTATAGTTTGAACTTCCAGAGAAATGATGACCATGAATATGATGCATGACCCTTTTTTATATTATCTCGAGATATACATCTTAGGTCTCTTACATTTATACACTTGTAGTGCTGACTTATGGTTAACTGGTTGAGTTATACATTTCTAGATACATCTCGGAAACTATCAAAACAATTCTAACTTTTACATTTAGAATAATGTATTTTTCATCCCTAATAAACGATGAAAAATAACACTGATCTATAAATGTCAGTAATTGTTTACATAATAACTGATTACTAAAAAAAATAGATTACAGAGTTTTTCAGCCAGTAATAAAAGTAATTGATTACCAGTATTCAGTTATGCCCACCACTACTACACAGTCATCCACTCTAGGAAAAGGGAAGGTGTCAGTCTTGGTAATGGAGCTGACTTTACAATGATCAACACAAAAAGATATGATTCATCAGGCTGTGGGACCACTACAAACGGGGAGAACCACTCGTTTTGACATGGATCCATTAACCCCAGTTGCAGCATGCACTGAAGGTCAGTTCTTGGATTATGGACTGCTTCTGAGGACTAGCACGATAGGGTGACTGCTTTACTGGCCTGGCATCTCCAACATCCACGTCAAGATGTGCCATTTCTGTCTGTCCTGGTATGTGCCGAAGACATCAGGGAACTTCCTAAGATGGGTAACTAGTTCGGCACATCACTGTGCTGTCAAATGCAACATTGTTTCTTAATCTCTTTACTTGTTTGCATTATTAATTGACAACATATATCTAAGAGGAAAATTTGTGTTAGTAACTGTTATTTGGACATGTTTCATTCATCCAATCATCACCAATCTGTCAAGTGCATCTTCGCCTCAATAAAGAAAAAAAACTGATTATAGGGGGATCCATGTCTCGACTGTTGTACGCCTTCAACATATTCACACTGCTCAATCTTTGTGCCTTCCTCCAGTCTGGGGCTAAGATGATATAATTTACTTCACCTTCCCTCTTCTCTAGTACATAATGGCCAGCAAAACTTGCCTGCAAAGGCTAACCATGAATGGGAAGCAAGACAGAACTTGATCTCCTGGGTGAAATACTGTGTTCCTAGCTTTCTTGGAGTGGTCATACCACCTCTTCATCTTCTCCTGAGATGAGTCCAAGTGTGCCCTGGCTACTTCCATACTGTAGGCCATTCTCTCTTTGAACGTTTACATATACTCTAGCAAGTTAATTTGGTCATCATCCTTGACCCCCTGTTCTTTAAGTAGTTTAAGGGGACCTCTTACTTCACAGGGAGTAGCCCAAGGACTCGCTCAGTGTCCCTCTGCTTGCAATAAGTGGGAATGGCAAACACGTGTCCAATTCACTTATATCAACACATACATTGTATAGCATGTCATTCAAAGTTTGGTGATACCTTTCTAATGCACCCTGACTCTGAGAATGATAAGCTGAGGAAGTGACCTGGGAGTTTTCTGACTCCTTAAGGATATGTCTAGCCTGGAATTGAAATTACTACCTTGCTCTGACTGAACTTCCTTTGGGAGATCAAAACGGGTAAAGAAGTTCATCTTTTTTACAACCAGTTCAGCTGAAATGTTCCTTAAGGGAATGCCTTTGAAACATCGAATGGCCATATCTAACACTGAGGATGTACAGATGGCATGAGGAGGTTTTAGGGAAAGAGCCAACAATGCCCACAAGGACTCTAGTGAATTGGGGCTCAAACACAGGTTGAGAAATCAAAGGAGCTGCACAGATAGGCTTAATGCTCTTACTGGCTAGCTGACAGGTGTGACATACCCTGCAAAACCGGGAGACATCTCGACTGATTCCAGGCCAGTAAAAATGTTGCCAGATGCGGGAGATAGTCTTCCTCACCCCTAAGTGGCCTGCTAAAGATGAGTCATGAGCAATGGACATAATTTTTTGCCTGTATGGCCTTGGAACCACCACCTGATCATGAGCAACACGAGGAGGTCTCCATCTTAGCAATATCACGTTGGCCTTAACCCACCGCGTACCAGTGCCGTTTTAAAACAGTCTGACATAAATTCGCGACCAGTGCCAGTGCCGTTTTAAAACGGTCTAAAATAAAAAACTTCACTGTGACCACATTTTTCAAGATTCGTGGGTAATAACTGGCAGGCATGTAAGGTAACTGTTCCTTTACCATACCTCAGGCTGTCAACGCTATACACTTACTCACTTCCCCCCTCACGCTCACTCTGCCTCACCCTGCCTGTGTGCCTCACCCAGTGCTGTACATAGTGAAGCCATTTTGTAAATATTTTCATGTAAGTGTAAGTTGTAAATATTTTCTTGTAACTGTAAGGACTATATAGTGAAGTCAATTTGTAAATACCTTCTTGTAAGTGCCAGGACTGTATGTAATGAAGTCAGGTTGTACCTATCTTCAAGTAAGTGTAAGATAATGCATTCACAGTGATAAAGACATGCAAATTGTGATAGATGCTGAAGTAATAAGTAATCAGAAAAGTGTACCGAACATTGCTATACCTTCACAGCATAAATATCTGAGTATACCTTACATAGAAAATGGCTTTCTCTCACGTACGTGGTGAGCATGAGAGAGCGGCTATACCTGTACATGAGTATGCAGGACTCAATAAAACTCATTTCTGAGCCTCGGTGAGCATTTTCATGATGAAATTCATTGTTTCCACATCAAAATCTATCATTTTAGCAAAAAAAAAAGTCAAAAAATGGCCGGCACTGGGGTGAACCATAGGCATAAAAATAGCAGACATGCGACAGGTTAAATAATAATATTCTGACAATGCAGACTCACATTCATCTTCCCTGACTGCTGAGTCAAATAGAGTGGCACTCTCCAGATCAGATCTTTGCATATCAGCTAACCTTACACTTAAATAAATCTGGGGATAATAATCAACCTCTGAGTCAGTCCACTGGGCAAAGAAGGTATCACCAAGCCCAATATCATTGTCGGTGTTGCCACTGCCATTGTTTTCAACAATATCATGGTTGGCCTTCGCCATCATAGCTCTAGTTACAGCACAAGTGGGAAACAGTTTAGGACATCAAACCTTCAGCTCTTTATTATTATCCACACTCGGGGGATTTGATGACATTCAGGGAACAGCAGTCACATGTTTTTCCACCAAGTCATTACCCAAAAGGAAAGTGACTCCTTGAACAGGTAGCGGGTTAACAACACCCACACCCACTGAACCAGTAACAAACTCTGACTCGAGCACCACCTCAACCAGGGGAACATACAAACTCAGCTGTACCCTGCAACACGACAAATTCATTAGGGTCAGCAGCATGAACTATCCCCTTCAACATTGATGACTGTTAAGCACCTATGTCTCTAATTATAGTGACTTCCTTACCATCTTTCCTGTCAATTGAAAATAACCCCTTAGATATGAAGTTAGCAAAAAAATTATCTGGGGAGGAGTCACTTTGTGCACTGCTTGGAGGAGGACACTCTGATGGAGTCTTATCCTGATGGCTGTACTGCTCCAGTCTTAACAGTGTCAAACAACGGCTCTAAAGGAGTCTGCCTATCAACCACTGAGAGCTCCACTTTGGTCTTATGAACAACATGCACCTGCTGGGGGGGGGGGGAGTGTCTGACTACCTCTAACACCATCTCTGGGTGGCTGCTTTCTGTTGGTGTCAAAAGATCCCCAAGAGTTTACCAGAGTAATGGATTTCACTTTCGAACCTTGCCCAAGCACGAATCCTCTAAAATGTTCTGGTTTCTTGTCATATTGGCAAAATCAGACACTTTTTTCTGACCCTATGGAACACTGTTCTCATTTACTTTAGTGGAACACACTCTGGGGTTGCAGTTTTCCCAGTAATGTCAACATTAACTTGCCTTTGCCAGAGGACGGGCTCACAAAAGTTGGTTTGTCCACCCTCCTGCCCATAACAAATACCTGAGGCTTACGTTTATGCTTATGAATTATACTATAATTATCTGCAACAACAGCAGTCTCTGCTAGGGTATCTAAATCTGACTCTACTAGGTGAGTAGAAACATCCTTATCTACGTTACCAGTAAAGTTCTCCAAGATCAGATCATTAGTTCTATCAGTTTACAGAAATTGTTAACCTTCATGAAATGCAGCCATTGATGAAATACAGGTAAATCTGTAAATTGTTAACCTTCATGAAATGCAGCCATTGATGAAATACAGGTAAATCTGTGAATACTCTAACATATTCCACATGAGTCTGATCTTTACGTTTAAAGATAGATCTAAATTTAAGCCTACATGCCTCTGGCACGAGCTCATATGCTTTGAGGATGGTATCTTTTACACAATAATAGTCATCACATTGATCAACTGGTAAAGAAATATAAGCTTCTTGAGCCTTTCCATTCAAAACACTCTGCAGCATTATTGACCAAGAGTCTTTTGGCCAAGAAAGAGGACCTGCCATCTTTTCAAACATTTGGAAGTACTTAGTGACATCCTGCTCATTAAAGGGAGTTACTAGTTTTATATTCCTGGTAACATCAGTAGATTCCCTGGCAGATGAACTATGAGCTCGAGGAGAACTATCAGGGTGCCTTAGTCTGTATTCATGATCCATTTCCTTTTGTCTTACTTGAGCTGGTATCTCAAGTTCTCTCATTTTAGCTTCCGATTCATGTTCTCTCATTTGACCTTGCACTTCTAGTTCACTCATTTGGTCTTGCACTTCTTCTCTGAAGCTAATTTTGGTTGGCTCAAGTTATGCTTTGTCACCATTATCATGAGCAGAATTGTCACTGGGACCAAGTATCTACGACGCCAAAACCTCAGGGTCAACACTTCATGCAGTATCACTGTGAATAAGTGGCTCAGGATTAACTATCGGGAACTTACTGTGCTCAAACAAGGTGTCTAAAATTAGTTCACGTAAATCAGTCTTAGTGATTTTGAGAGAATATTTGAACCATAAAGCCTGGGCATGCAATATGAGCTCATGCCCTGTGAGAGCTTTCATTCTGGTGGGGGAAGGCTGAGAATATAAAAATTTTCTGACATCACTGTCATTCGTTAGGCCCAAGAATACTGATTATGGTTAATTAAGTAAGAGTAAGCACTGTATATCTGGCCAAGGTTGCTAATACAGTATTATGTCACAGAACTATCCTCGTGAGGTCGCCAAATTTGTTGTGAGTATGTATTGTGGGGCACACTGAACATTTTATCAATTTGTAGTGAGTATATATTGTGGTGCACACTGAACATTTTATCAATTTGTTGTGAGTATATATTGTGGTGCACACTGAACATTTTATCAATTTGTTGTGAGTATATATTGTGGTGCACACTGAACATTTTATCAATTTGTTGTGAGTATATATTGTGGTGCACATTGAACATTTTATCAATCACCAAAAAGGGTAAGGTAAAGTTCACAAGAAAACTAACTTGCTGGTACTTTACACTGTAACATACACACAAAAACAAACCAGGATTTGTATATTAACCCTCTGTGTGCCTGCTATTTTTAGCCTCATGTGTCACCCCAGTGCTGGCCATTATTTGACCATTTTTTTTTTTTCAGCTAAAACAATAGATTTTGATGTGGAAACAATGAATTTCACCATTAAAATTCTCACCGAGGCTCGGAAATGGGTTTTATTGAGTCCTGCAAACTAGTGTACAGGAATAGCTTCTCTCTCACGCTCACCACGTACGTGAGAGAAAGCCGTTTCCTATGTAAGGTATACTCAGGTATTTATGCCAGGGAGGTATAGCAATGTTCAGTACACTTTTCTGATTACTTATTACTTCAGCATCTATCACAATTTGCATGTCTTTCTCACTGTGAATGTATTAACTTACACTTAATTGAAGAGAGGTACAACCTGAATTCATTACGTACAGTCCTGGTACATACAAGAAGGTGTTTACAACTTGACTTCACTATATAGTCCTTACAGTTACAATAATATATTTACAACTTACACTTACATGAAAATTTTTACAAAATGCCTTCACTATATACAGCACTGGGTGAGGCACACAGGCGGAGTGAGGCAGAGCAAGCGTGAGGGGGGGAGCGAGTGAGTGTATGGCTTTGACAGCCTGGGGAATGGTAGAGGAACAGTTACCGTACATGTCTGCCAATTTTTACCCACGAATCTTGAAAAATGCGGTCACAGTGAATTTTTTTATTATAAACCGTTTCAAAACGGCACTGGCACTGGCCGCGGAATTATGTCAGACCATTTTAAAACGGCACTGGCACGCAGTGGGTTAAAAGGGGGCTTCATATAGGCTTACAATACATATATAAAGAAAAGAGTTATTTCTCTTACCTAAACAAATTACAAGCACAAGCTATGTACTCACAGTTTGAGGAACTAGAAGTTGTTAGTGATATAATCAACACCAGTATTATATGGAGAGGTAAACCAAAAAGGGGAGATGGTTCTGTGTGTTTTCTAATAAAAGTAAACAAGTGTGTCTGCACAAATGTGTTTAGTGATACACTGTGTCTAGTGGGAAATGCTTCCTGAATGAGTTTAGTGATCACCTGTGTTAAAACTGGGTCAAACTGTCTCTCACTAGCTCCTCAAGCTTAAATAGCAGCATACTCCGCCTCCGTAGATTTAACAAACCAATGGTCTGTTTAAAGTATAATCTCCACCCTGTTACATACAAAGGCAGCTCAGCTACCAATTACAATCTTAACTCTTGGCCAATTAGGAGTTGTTAAGAAAGCAGATCTGGTCAGACATTGGTGAGCATTCACTAGCTCCCAGAAGCATTAAAAAAAAAAAAAAAAATTAGGATCATTCTCGCAGTTGTGCAAACAGTTTAAAAAGAGTGAGGTCATAATTTCTCCAGCATGGGTGTCACAAAACAGATAAGACTGGTGAACACAGACCCTCGAAAATGATATAATGTTTTTGGCTATTCATTTTATCTCCCTGCTTTATCTTCACCTCTTCCATTTTAATCCATTTCACTTATCTCCAATCGCACTCCACTGGGTAATCTCCAGCCTATTATATACAAGGGCAGCTCAGCTACCAGTTACAATCTTAACTCTTGGCCAATTAGGAGTTGTTAAGAAAGCGGAGATGGTCAGACATTGGTGAGCATTCACTAGCTCCCAGAAACAAAAAAAAAAAAAAAAGATTTAGAATCATTCTCACAGTTGGGCAAACAGTTTAAAAAGAGTGAGGTCATAATTTCTCCAGCATGGGTGTCACAAAACAGATAAGATTGGTAAACACAGACCCTCGAAAATGATATAATGTTTTTGGCTATTCATCTTATCTCCCTGCTTTATCTTCACCTCTTCCATTTTAATCCATTTCACTCATCTCCAATCGCACTCCACTGGATAATCACACTGGTGACAGTATTCAAATATATTACCATGTATAATTGAATTCCGTTGGTTGTAACACCGTGCTCGGCTGAATTCCGTATATACATACTTGTATACCGTATATATATATATACAGATAGATAGATAGATAGATAGATATAGATATAGATATAGATAGATAGATATAGATATAGATAGATAGATAGATACCCAGTGGCATGAAGGAGGGCCATTTCATGTCAAACTTGTGTTGGGCTGATATAAAAATAAAACTTTTTTTTTTCCAGACACTGGGCTGAAACGGCAACCATACATTGGACCGATTCCTAGTAGTAATGTATATACAGTATATATATATATATATAGATAAAGATATAGATAGATAGATAGATAGATATAGATATAGATAGATAGATAGATAGATACCCAGTGGCATGAAGGAGGGCCATTTCATGTCAAACTTGTGTTGGGTTGATATATAAATAAAACTTTTTTTTTTCCAGACACTGGGCTGAAACGGCAACCATACATTGGACCGATTCCTGGTAGTAATGGTTTTATATATATATATATATATATATATATATATATATATATATATATATATATATATATATATATATATAGATATATACTGGTGTAAAGTATGTATTGGTATTGGACGGATATATAAATACACTATAACTTTTTTCAAAAACTGGGTCAAGAAAGGTAATAAAATGTTGGTCCAATCTATGTATTGCTGATAACGCCCATCAAGCAGCTAACAAGTGAGTGATATAATTATACATCATCAATCACAGATCATTTTCATAGATTGGATAAGTGAAATATATTTTTTATACTATAGAAATTTCGACAGAGACGGGAGTTTTCCACAGTCTTGTTATAAAAGAAAAGTCTTTTTTTTTGGTAATGTTTTTGTGGAAATGAACTTGTTTTCAGCTTACTAGATCACAGTTGATAATATTAATGTTAAAAGGGCATTGGTATAAACACAAAATATATACAACTGTGTCTATAAAAAGGTCAGAGTTGTACTATTGACTATGGAGGTTGTCCGTGGCTCAGTAGTGACATGCCCATATTTGATGTGTTAGAGGCACGGGTTTGAGCCCCAAACCACACAGTTAATTTAATTTGTTTCATTTCAGACATTCCATCAGCAATTCGGAACATAAGGAAATACTGAGCTGGCAACATAGTATGTATTCGTAGATGTATGTAACCTGGGTAATAGAAACTCCACTCACTATTCAGCTGCCAGATGTGTGGACTGTACGGCAGTTCAGACGAAAAATGTTCAATTCCTGATTGTTTGTATGTTTGTTTTTTTAAGAGGCATTTAAGGGCTAAGGTTTACAATGTTATTTCCTCAAAGGAAGCAAAAGTCAGTTTCAAGATCTGTTAATTTCGAGCTATCCAGACACACTTGTAACTTGGCCCGATTACTTACACCCGATTAAGGTTCGATTAAGGCTTCCATCATTGGCCCATTGCAAATCCTGTATTGTACTGATACATCCTGGGGTGCAAACGGATAACTGATATAAATCGGACCAACATCAGAAGCCAGGGTTTACATCACTGGTCCAGTATATTAAAGGTCGGAATGCCAGCAATGGAACAATACTGGCCCATGCATTTTATGTTTCTTGGGATATGTATGTACGTACGTATGTATGGATGGATCCTTTGTGTCTAGTGCACATTCTCCCATTTTTATTTAAATTTCGCAATAAATCGTTTTTTTTTTAGCTTCTTCCAAATTTGAACTTATTAAGGAGGTGAATTTTTTTTATAGGTAAGATTACCTTAGATTATGTTAGTAAATAATATTAATTAGGTTAGTTAAAGAAAATAACAAATAATATTTAAGTATAATCACAAAAGATCCAATACCTAAGTTATGCCACCATAAAGATGCAATGAACATAGGCAATTGGTGGATCTGCTCAGCGGTGCTGTTCTGTATGCGGCTATAATGAGTGGATTTCTTTCAGGAAAGGAACGTGGTTTAAGGGTGGCACTCTTCCGTTATCTACCACAGCTGTATTTATCTGCGCATGGAGCAAGGAGATGAATGTTAGACTTAAATATTATTTATTATTTTCAAATAACCAAACCTAATCTAACCAAACCTAACTTTTAAAAAATAATAATTTCTCCCAAAAAGTCAGTTCAAATTTGGAATTAGCATAGAAAACTGTATTAGTGAAGAAATTTACAAACTTGGAGAGCATGAATCAAACATAAAAGATCTATTATATATATATATATATATATATATATATATATATATATATATATATATATATATATATATATATATATATATATAGTACAGACGCCTTAATCCCGTAAGGAGTGGCCACAAACAAATCGCCTCCATGTCGCCCTGTCCCCTGCCATTTCATTGCCCTGCTCCCAGCTGATACCCCCGTCTCTCATATACCTCTCCACTCCAACCCTCCATCTTATCCTTGGCCTCCCCCTCCCTCTCCCCCCTCCACCTTGTATACATTCTCCTCGTCAGTCTCTCACTCTCCATCCTCTTCACATGGCCAAACCACCTCAGTGTGTTTCTCCTAACGTATCCGATCACATCCACAGCCACACCACAACGCCCCTTCACTTCCTTATTTGTCAGTCTCTCCATGTGACTCCGCATGCTCCTCTCAAATAACTAATTTTCACTGCTCTCACTCTTGACTTCTGTCCCACCAACAACGTCCAAGCTTCACGTCCATACGTTAGAGATCGTACCATAGTACTGTCATGAAGCAACTTCTTTACTTCCATGCTTACTTCCCTGTTTCTTATCATTTTTTTCAAGGAATCAGCAATCTTTTTTCCTTCTTGTATCCTTTCAAGAACTTCATCCTCCAAACTTCTATCGTTACTCATCACCCTATGTAAGTACTAAACCTCACTCATATTTTCCATTTCCTTCTGATCCAACCTCAGTGTACATTCTCTGACTTCACTTCTCTCGAAGACCATAACTTTATTCTTCCTACATTCACCTTTAAATTCCGTTTCTTACACACTCTTCCAAGTTCATCCACCAAGCCTTGCGGCTCCCCTTCGTCTTCACTTAACGACACAGTTATCATCTGCAAACAACAGTACATTGAGTTTCCAAACACTGCCCTTCTTCATTAGGGCCGCTCCAACATCCACTGCCAAACCTTGTATCTCTTTTATAACCCCATCCGTATATATATTGAACAACCATGGAGACATGACACATCCCTGTTTCAACCCAACCTTCAAATAGAAAAATTCACTCGTTCACTATCCACACGCACTGCAGCCTTTGCACCCTTATACATAATCTTCACGGCATTCAGCAACTTCTCATCTACTCCATATATGCTTAATACTTTCCACAATCCTTGTCTATCCACCCTGTCATATGCTTTCTGCAAATCCATAAAGGTGGGCCTACAACATCTTTCCCTTCTCTAGAAACTTATCTACTAAAAATCTAAGAATGAATATCTGATCTACACAACCTCTTTCCTTCCTAAAACCTCCTTGTTCTTCTACAACTAATTCCTCTGTCATTTCCCTAACTCTGTCAATAAGTATCCTACCATATACTTTTCCTATTGCATTAAGAAAACAGATGCCCCTATAATTACCACACACTTCTTTTTCCCCTTTTCCTTTGTACAGAGGAATAATTATGCCTGACTTCCAATCCTCCAGGACTCTACCTTCCTCCCAGGCCAATCTGCACATCTTCCACATCCATTCTACTGCTATCTCTCTCCCATTGTTCAGCATTTTATCACACACTCCATCGATATCTTGGACATGCCCCATTTTGACTTTCTTCATTGCTTCCACAACTTCCATCCTACTGATTTCTGCCTCTCTTCTAACAACCCTCCGTCTCTCAGCCATTTCCCAGCCACTTGTACTCGCATTACTTTCATTCTCTATGTTCATTACTATAAAGTGTTCTCTCCATCTGCTCACTTTTTCTCCTTCCTCCACTAGCAATTTACCATTTTTATCTCTCACTCCTCGACTAACTTCTTTGACACCCGTTCTAACTGTCTTTACCACCTTCCAGAACATTTTCTTACATTCCCTCCACTTTACACTCAAATGCCTTCAAATGCCTCATCCACTCTCTTCTTACTCTTTCTTACTAATCACTTCACCTTTCTCTTCCTCTCTACATCTAAGTCTCTCTTCCGTCTCTCAACTTCTTCCACGCCCCTGTTTCTCATCCAATCAATATATGCTTTCCTCCTTTGTGCCTGCCTCACCTCTTAATTCTAACATGCTTGTCCCTGCTCCCCCTTTCGTCTTCTCTTCATCCCACACACCACCTCACAAGCTGCACAGATTTCTTCTATGAACATCTTACACACATCTTCCATGTCCCCCATCTGCATCAATCCATATTTACCCAATTGCACCTCCACTCCCCTCTTATATTCTGCCTTTTTTCCATCCTTTTGTAGCGTTTCTACCCTCCTTGTATGAACTGATTCCTCCTGTCCTTCCCTTCTTCTATTTCTCCATTTCTTTTTTATTCTAATTGTCACCACCACAAAGTGGTGGTCAGAAAGTCCACTCCCCCAACCTCTACATCAGGTATTCTTAACCTGGGGTGGGTGGGCTTCAGGGGGTCCGTGAAGGTCAGAACAACTGAGAACAATTTAGCGATATTGTGTGATACCATTTTAGCAGCATTAGCTGCTAAAAAATAAATTGAAGAGTCTTGAAGAATTCAGGTGTTCGTTGACACAATCCTATCCTCGTCTGGCAAGGCGAACTATGGGTGCTGTAATTCCGTATGGTACTACATTCCTTTGTGAGTCAGGGTTTTCAGTGTTTGTTTCTATCAAAACGAAATGTCAAAATCAATTGGATGTCAAAGATGACATGCGTGTTACCCTGTCAAAGACCACTCCACAATTTCATCTTCTTTTTCATACCAAACAACAGGAACCTTCTCATTGAAATGAACTTTTTAGCAGAATAATGTTATACTTTTGTTTTGTTTAACCCTCCCCATCCCGACCACTTTTCCACCACTGACTCTCCGCAGTCCCGACCATTTTTGGAATTTTTTTTTTTTTTGGCTCAAACCTCCGCTTTTGGTGAGAAACATCGAAAAATCATAGAGAAATCACTCACCTGAGGTTAAAAATACTCGAAACAGGTAGCAGTACCTCCTCACCTTACTGTGTTTTCTATCAGGCTGGCTCCAAAGAAAACGAGTTCTGTGGGAGTGTAACCATTCCACACCACTCATTAACAGTATTTATTAATTTTTTTCGTACGAATTTATATGGAGTATGAGAGAATATTGGTTTTTCACACAGAGTGTAGCCTATACACTGTATATACACTGTATATGGCTAGTGAGGGAGTGATCGCCCTCTACCTACACCGATCAAAATCCCTCGGGAGCAGGGGGGTGGTTGCTTTCTCAGGCAGAGGAACTCCTTGAGACTGAAATGGCTGGGAAGCATGCCGGCACGTGACTGGCTACAGCATAGCTGGGTCTTTCGGGTGTGGGCAATCAGGCAAGTTAGCTGCCTACTGCGACTGCAACACAATGGCGAGGTGTTCAGGAAGTTAGCCAAAGAAACCTTGATGGACTCTGAAAGAACAGTAATGGCCCCCAGTCCCGTGCAGCCCTTAAATGGGCAGGGGGTGCTAAGAATCTCACGGTTGCCTCAATTACAATCTAATTCCTTTGTCAATGCAAAAAATACAATTAAAATTGGTAACTGGAATGTGAGAACGCTAAATCATGACGGTAAAATCGATGAATTAGTGAAGGTTTTTCAAAATTACGGACTTGATATTTGTGCTCTGACAGAAACTAGATTAACTGGAGTCGATAAGTTGGATTTGGAGGATGGTATACGTTTATTGATATCTGGTCGACAGGACGGAATGCATTATCAGGGAGTAGGATTGTTGCTGGGTTGTAAGGCAAATAAGGCTTTATGTGAGTGGGATCCTATAGATGAGCGATCGCTATACGCGCGGTTTAAATCAAATCATGGCAACATCAGTCTGTTTGTGTATTATGCACCTACTAATGATGCACTCGATGAAAGGAAAGACACATTTTATGAAAAGTTGCAAGAAGGAGTAGGAAGGGTACCTAGACATGATGTTTTGATCTGCGTTGGAGACTTTAATGCAGTAATGGGCTGTTCAAATGAGGGATTTGAGGCATGTATGGGTAAGATGGGAGTTGGTAGTAGGATGAGTGAAAACGAAGGGAGGTTTGGAAGCTTCTGTCTAGCAAATGACTTAGTCATCGGGGGCACACTCTTTCAGCATTGCAATATACACAAGACAACTTGGGTGTCGCCGTGTGGAAAATATAAAAATCAGATCGATCACATCGCTATCAGTAGGAGGCATAGAAGTTCTCTGCTAGATGTTCATGTTAAACGGGGAGCGGATATTGGTAGTGACCATCAACTTAGCATTGCAAAAATAAGGTTTAAACTTAAAAATCAGAAGAAGGAAAAATCTGGTGTTGGTAGATACGATATTGTTAAGCTTAGAAGGGAAGGAGAAGAAAAGGAGGAATTCAGATTAGAATGCAGAAATAGGTTTTTGGTGTTGGAAACGTTGGAAGAGGGGGAGAGAAGTGTAGATGAGATGTGGGAGGATGTGAACAAAGTTTTGCATGAGACTGCTGAATGTACGATTGGAAGGAGACATAGATTCAGGAGAAAGAAATGGATATCAGAGGAAACGTGGGATATGATAAAAAAGAGAGGTGAGGCTAAATTGAGGAGTGAGATGCAATGCGTTGATGAACGAGAGATTGAATTAGCAAGAGCTGCGTACTGGAGTTTGAATTCAGAAGTAAGAAGGTTAGCTAGGAGAGATAAAAGAAGATGTGTGGATGAAAAGGTTGCAGAGACTGAAATCCTAATAAACAAAAATGATGGACAGAGTCAAAGAATAGCATATGAATCGATTAGAGAACTGAGTGGTAATGCAGGTAAACGCAAGGAAATACCAATTAGAGACAGGGAAGGAAATTTATTGACCAAAGATGGAGATATTAAAAATAGATGGAAAGAGCATTTTGAGACAGTTCTTAATAGACCAATACCACCAGAAGAGGATATACCGTCTGCTCAGGAAGATTTAAATATAGAAACAGGAGAGTTGAGGCTTGCAGAAGTGTAGAAAGCAGTAAAACAGTTAAAGAATAATAAGGCAACAGGGGAGGAAGGTTTATTTCCGGAAATGTTTAAAGTGGAGGGGGATAGATTAATAATGATCTTGACCAAGCTATTCAATAAGATATGGGTGACGGGGTTACTACCATCAGTTTGGAAGAATGGTGTAATTGTTAAAGTTCCGAAGAAGGGAGACCTGAGTGAATGTGGTAATTGGAGGGGAATCTCTTTGTCACCGATAGCTTTGAAAGTTTTCAGTAGAGTGTTGTTAAATAGGTTGGAGCCGGTGGTTGAGGGTATTCTGAGGGATGAACAGGCTGGTTTTAGAAAGGGACGTGGTTGCAATGATCAGATCTTTATAGTTAGGCATTTGATGCAGCAAGTTAATGAAATGAGAGTACTGTTAAGTCTTTGTTTTGTTGATTTTGAAAAGGCTTTTGATAGTGTTTCGAGAGAGACTATGGGGAAGATCATGAGACATTATGGAATACCAGAGGAGTTTGTGAGGGTCATTATGAACATGCATGAGGACACATTTTGTAAAGTGATGGTTGATGGTTGTCTGAGTGATTCGTTTGAGGTCAAGTCCGGAGTAATTCAAGTTGGTGTTCTATCGCCTTTACTATTTATATTGGTCATTGATTACATTATGAAACGTGTTGGAACAGAAACCGGTGCAGGTATACTTTGGGGAGAGAACAGGAAACTTTTGGATTTAGATTATGCAGATGATATAGTTTTGATTTGTGATGGGCCAGAAGAGATGCAGAGAGTGTTGGACTGTTTGGTGAGTGAAGGTCGCAAGGTGGGTTTGGTTATTAATTGTGGAAAAACTGAAATAATCAATATGAATATGGAAAATGCGCAGGAATGTGTAATTGGAGGTATGGTTGTAAAGCAAGTTGATAGGTTTAAATATTTAGGTACTTATTTATCCAAGGATGGTTCTTTGAACTTTGAATTCGAGGAAAGGTTAAAGAAGGCTAATCAGGCAATGGGAATGCTTAAAAATATTTGGAATAATAACAATTTTTCTGTGCATTCAAAAATCAAACTTTATAAGGTAATGGTTAGGAGTATCTTAATTTATGGACCCGAGTCTTGGTACAGCACAGTGACTATTGAAAATAAATTCTTGGTGTTTGAAAATAAAGCATTTAGAAGAATATTAGGAGTTAAGTGGTGGGAAAGGATACCAAATAGTAGAATTAGAGAAATAACAGGAGTGCAGCCGATCGATGAATATGTTAGATTCTCACGATGGAAGTGGCTAGGACATGTGTATAGGAGACAGGGAATAGTACGAGGTACACCAGGGTGGGTGGCACCTGGTAGGAGAGGTAGAGGAAGGCCAAAAGAGACGTGGGTGAGGACAATGAGACGGGAAGCTGGAGATGAGTGTTGGGGAGATCTTGAGGAGGTAGCACAAGATAGGATGTGGTGGTGTGAGTTCATCGAGGCCCTATGCATCCCCGAGGGTGCCACAGGAAATGATTGATTGATTGAATATAGACAATATAAGCATTGTTTTCACTCATGAAACACATCAACATACCTGACCTCTTTTGGCAACATTACCTGATCATCATTTCTGACTGTTTCTTCCTCTAATGCTATGTAAAGTTTGTCCTCCACATTGTCATCGATTGGGGAATCACTCTGGCTCTGAATTTCGTACCGTGGCATGACATGGCTTTACTGGCCAGGTCACTGGTAACAGGTAAATTGCTGAGACAATGGCGTGCTGGGGGGGGGGAGGTCATGCTGGGTAAGGCATTGTCCCTCCCTGGCATCTTGTAGAGGAAGGTGTCCCGTGTATACGTACCAAAAATCACTCGTGAAAATTGAAAATTGTGCAAATTAGGGACCTTGCAATTGATTCGCTTTTATGAACGTCAATGGGATTGGCAGTGACAAAACGTGTGGACGTTAATTCACGTCAACAGGACGCCATGGGTTAATTTTCACAAGTTGGATGTATTTCACCTTTTCACTGAGTGGCCTTTACTAGTTTTTGCTCAAAAAAGAGTGAAGAACCTAATTCTTTGTAAAGACTGTTTTATACTTTGTGTATGTTATACACTGCGTGAGGTAATTTTCAATATAACAATATATTCATTGTATGCAAAATGTTTTATGTGCTAATGTGCATTTTTCTAGCGAAAGGGTCCATAGCTTTAACCAGATTCTCAAAAGGGGTCCGTGACTCAATAAAGGTTAAGAACTACTGGTCTACAAGCAAAAAATCTTGCATATAAAAATCATAGTACCACAAAGAGTAAAAGTGATAAAAATGAGTATGATGCCCTTCAACGAAAGCCAAAAAGTTAATTAAATGCAGTAAGAAAAACCTTGAGACACATTTTGCAAGTATCAGTAAATCAAATGCCAAAGAATTTTTCAGTTACATAAGAAGCGAAAAGGTAATAACTCCATCAATCGGTCCCTTAATCACAGATAACGGAGAGCACACTGATGATGAAACTGTGATGGCGAAAATTCTTAATACTTTCTTCGCGTCAGTTTTCACAACAGCAAATATACATACGATTCCTACTGTTTCCCCCATTCCTATAGAAGAGGGCAACATAATCACTGTCGTTGTAGTTAGCGATCGCGACATACTGCTTGCAATAAACAAATTAAACGAGATTAACCACCAGGACCTGACAAAATATTGCCATGCATATTGAAGCAACTACAGAATGAAATATCAAAGCCATTATCTGACCTTTTTAATTTATCACTTAAAAGCAGTGTGGTGCCATACGAATGGAAGCTTGCTAACGTAACCCCAATATTCAAAAAGGGCAACAGAAGCCAACCAGAATACTACCGCCCAATTGTGTTTAACATCAGTGGTTTACAAATTGCTTGAAACTATTATCAATGACAAGTTTGTGAAACACTTAGAAACAATCAATCTCATAAAAGATTCGCGTCATGGTATTCATAATAATCGCTCTTGCCTCATGACTCTGCCGGACTTTTTCAATGATATACTGAACGTACGATGAGACTAAATCTGTTGATGTGGTCCACCTTGATTTTCAATAGGCTACTAACAAAGTTCCACACAAAAGGCTCCTTCAGAAGCTAAAGGCACATGGTTTCACCGGCAGTGTTCTCAGGTGGGTAGAAGATTGGCTAACCGGATGAAAGCAAAGAGTTGTAATAAATGGAAAAGAGTCAGACTGGATAAACGTTACAAGTGGAGTGCTGCAGATTTCTGTGTTAGGTCCTATTCTTTTCTTAATATATGTAAATTATACTGACGAAGGTTTATGTTGTAAGATTTCAAAATTTGCTGATGATACTAAAATAAGTAACAGAGCAGATACAGCACTGCAATGGCAGGCAATTCATAGAGATCTTGATCAACTGTTTAACTGGTCCCAAGTCTGGCAAATGGATTTCAGTATTAATAAATGCAAAGTGCTAAACATTGGCAGTAAAAATGTAAGAGCAAGTTATAGCATGAATACTTGATAGGGTAAACCATGAAAAAGACTTAGGAGTTATAATAACAAACGATTTGAAACCAAGCAAACAGTGAACAAAAGCTGTGAAAAAAGCCAACAAATTGATTGGATTCATAGGCAGAGCATTTGAATATAAATCAGATAATATCGTCCTCACTTTGTATAATTCGTTAGTATGCCCGCACTTGGAGTATTGCGTTCAGTTTTGATCACCGTATTATAAAAAGGATATGGAAAAGCTTGAAAGAGTGCAGTGAAGGATGACAAAGATGATACCTAGATTGAGAAATAAACCATATGAGGAACGTTTAGAATCCCTGAATCTCTTTACCCTAACAAAACGAAGGATATGAGGAGATTTAATTCAAGTATTCAAAATATTCAAAGGACACGATAACATGGCTGTCGATAAATACTTCACAGTTGATCACTCGAATTATACTAGAGGCAATGGGCATAAAATAATTGGCAAACGATTCCAGTCACATGAAGATAAGCATTTCTTCTGCAATAGAGTTGTAAATATATGGAATAAATTGCCCTCCAGTGAAGTAAATTGTAATACAGTAAAAACCTTTAAAGGTCTCCTGGATAAGTATTTGTCATCTAACCCCCAGCTTAATATGTTTAATCCTGAATAAAACACTTGTGTATGAATAATTTTTTTTCTTAAATTGTATTGTATTTTATTCTTTTAGAGCCTGGATCAATTTATTAAATGCAAATATAGTATATCCACAGACTAAGATATGCACAGATGGCAGTTAACGGTTACTACTCATACTTTCGACCTGTGATGGGCTGTGGATCACTGAGGGTCCCGGTTAGTTAAATGACCACCATCGGGATTTTTTTAATGTATCACGGGTCAATGCTTTAGGAGATGACGTGTGTGCTTGTCCCGCATGGGAAAGTTCATATCCTCAGTGGAATTAACGAAGCTGGGGCCTGATTGACTGCTGCCTACCTTAATAGCGCCAGGCAAGGCTGCCACACCACCCCTGAACATCCATACTGTGCACTGTGCAATTTCCACGCTCTGTCTGCAGACGCCCCATCAACTCAGCATACCCGTACATAGTGACATGGATTAGTTATTTATTTATTCGATTATTCATTTTACTTTATTACTTTCTCTTTCAGGTCATTCATACTGGTAGCTTATAGATAATGTATTATAGAATGTAGCTTTTCCTTTTCAGTCTTTCCTATGAAAATTCCATGTCAATTTTTCCATGCTGCATGGTGGTTTTTCTCATTGTTTCTTGTCAGTTTTAACTGGAGGGTTTGGAGGCGGGGGGAGCCTTCTTGCTTTACCATCCTTATCCTTCAGCATGTAGAGTTATATTTCGTAGTCATAGTCTACTCTGTAACAAACAACCTCGAAAGGACCATAAGGTCTGTTGCTGTTTGCTTTACTTTGTATTCCTTTGTACTTAACAATACACACTCATTCTTTTGCCATCCCATTCTCACCTACTCCCGCACATATGCCCCATCCTTACTCCCATTCTCTCACACGCACCTCTCCATTTATTTTCAGTTAATCCACATTCATCCAATTTCGCACCCTTAAGCACCTGGACAATTTCTCTCTCTCTTTCACCTCATCATTTACACCCCTTACATTCCATGTCGTAATCCGTACCATGTCTTTTATTCGGTCCTTAGTCGTCACCTTTTGGTCAGTCCTGGTCCGAGGCATCTTGTTCATATTTTTAGTTAGTTATTTTTCCGGATGGGGCACTAACCCTCCGCCAACCCACTTGTTGTCACTTAGGGAACACGTGTTATTTGACAATAAGGTTACCACCCTGTGTTGTAAATGCTTTCCTGGTTTACAGGAAATCACTTGGCTTGCCACTCACCGTAGAGCAACCCTAAAATGATAGTACCAGTACTAAGTGGGTGGATGATGGGTGCCCCCACCTAATATATATATATATATATATATATATATATATATATATATATATATATATATATATATATATATATATATATATATATATATATATATATATATATATATATATATATATATATATATATATATATATATATTATTGTTTTCATATTCTCTTCTATGTTTGTTTGCATTATTCATATATTGTATATAATTTGTTTGTTACGGTGCTTACGGTTAACTAAGATAAATGAAAGTTTGTTTTCATAGGCTCTTGTAGTGTGTGTTTGCATTATTTACTTATAATTGGTCAAATATTTGTTTAATGTTCTCAGAGGGGATCAAGAGTTACGTCTGAGTGTGTTTTGGGCTTCGAGTTAATCGAGGCGTCTGAAAGAGTTGATGACTGGAATTCCAGATCAACTGGAAGTCAGTCGAGCACAACACGCCGCTCCCGCCATTAGTGGACTAGCCACCACCTTTAGCACTCTCCTTTATTCCTGTATTTTGTGGCTGCTCTGCCTGTGGAGAGGACAGAGTTGACAAAGGCTGTCCTAGTTGCCAAGAAGAGGTGTGACACGTCGGAGCTGGCTGTGGATGTGACCCTTCCTGGACTTGCCCACTGACGTGTGTTGCTGGAGTGCCTAGGAGCGGAGGGAGGAGCCAGACTTGGGGATCTGATCTGCTGGTGCCGTGCATCCCTTCTGCTGATTGTCAGCTGCCATGTGTGCCGAGTCGTGGTCTGCTTGATGAACTCTCGATTCGTGTCGTGGTGTCTGGTGTGAGCGACCCCCCCCCCACCACCACCACCACCTTCCGAGACAGTGGCAGAAGATCTTTTTTGACAACTGGACTCATTCGCTGCTCATATACTGATGTTGTTTGATGGAAATGCTGATGTAAATCCTATGACTGATGGTATGTTAAGAGTTGTATATATTCAATATATTATATTATTGTACAAGGTATTTACTTCTGAGTATTGATTCTGCCATTTATTCCAGCTGTTGGGTCTTTCTTTGTTCGTGACTAGAAAGTTCACACGAAAGCAGAGTTAACAAGGTCAGAGGGTATCATGAGAGCCGTAACAATATATATATATATATATATATATATATATATATATATATATATATATATATATATATATATATATATATATATATATATATATCAATCAATCATTCATTTCCTGTGGCACCCTCGGGGATGCATAGGGCCTCGATGAACTCACACCACCACATCCTATCTTGTGCTAACTCCTCAAGATCTCCCCAACACTCATCTCCAGCTTCCGTCTCATTGTCCTCACGCACGTCTCTTTTGGCCTTCCTCTACCTCTCCTACCAAGTGCCACCCACCCTGGTGTACCTCGTACTATTCCCTGTCTCCTATACACATGTCCTAGCCACTTCCATCGTGAGAATCTAACATATTCATCGATCGGCTGCACTCCCGTTATTTCTCTAATTCTACTATTTGGTATCCTTTCCCACCACTTAACTCCTAATATTCTTCTAAGTGCTTTATTTTCAAACACCAAGAATTTATTTTCCATAGTCACTGTGCTGTACCAAGACTCGTGTCCATAAATTAAGATACTCCTAACCATTACCTTATAAAGTTTGATTTTTGTATGCACAGAAAAATTGTTATTATTCCAAATATTTTTAAGCATTCCCATTGCCTGATTAGCCTTCTTTAACCTTTCCTCGAATTCAAAGTTCAAAGAACCATCCTTGGCTAAATAAGTACCAAAATATTTAAACCTATCAACTTGCTTTACAACCATACCTCCAATTACACATTCCTGCGCATTTTCCATATTCATATTGATTATTTCAGTTTTTCCACAATTAATAACCAAACCCACCTTGCGACCTTCACTCACCAAACAGTCCAACAGTCTCTGCATCTCTTCTGGCCCATCACAAATCAAAACTATATCATCTGCATAATGTAAATCCAAAAGTTTCCTGTTCTCTCCCCAAAGTATACCTGCACCGGTTTCTGTTCCAACGCGTTTCATAATGTAATCAATGACCAATATAAATAGTAAAGGCGATAGAACACCAACTTGAATTACTCCGGACTTGACCTCAAACGAATCACTCAGACAACCATCAACCATCACTTTACAAAATGTGTCCTCATGCATGTTCATAATGACCCTCACAAACTCCTCTGGTATTCCATAATGTCTCATGATCTTCCCCATAGTCTCTCTCGAAACACTATCAAAAGCCTTTTCAAAATCAACAAAACAAAGACTTAACGGTACTCTCATTTCATTAACTTGCTGCATCAAATGCCTAACTATAAAGATCTGATCATTGCAACCACGTCCCTTTCTAAAACCAGCCTGTTCATCCCTCAGAATACCATCAACCACCAGCTCCAACCTATTTAACAACAGTCTACTGAAAACTTTCAAAGCTATCGGTGACAAAGAGATTCCCCTCCAATTACCACATTCACTCAGGTCTCCCTTCTTCGGAACTTTAACAATTACACCATTCTTCCAAACTGATGGTAGTAACCCCGTCACCCATATCTTATTGCATAGCTTGGTCAAGATCATTATTAATCTATCCCCCTCCACTTTAAACATTTCCGGAAATAAACCATCCTCCCCTGGTGCCTTATTATTCTTTAACTGTTTTACTGCTTTCTCCACTTCTGCAAGCCTCAACTCTCCTGTTTCTATATTTAAATCTTCCTGAGCAGACGGTATATCCTCTTCTGGTGGTATTGGTCTATTAAGAACTGTCTCAAAATGCTCTTTCCATCTATTTTTAATATCTCCATCTTTGGTCAATAAATATCCTTCCCTGTCTCTAACTGGTATTTCCTTGCGTTTACCTGCATTACCACTCAGTTCTCTAATCGATTCATATGCTATTCTTTGACTCTGTCCATCATTTTTGTTTATTAAGATTTCAGTCTCTGCAACATTTTCATCCACACATCTTCTTTTATCTCTCCTAGCTAACCTTCTTACTTCTGAATTCAAACTCCAGTACGCAGCTCTTGCTAATTCAATCTCTCGTTCATCAACGCATTGCATCTCACTCCTCAATTTAGCCTCACCTCTCTTTTTTATCATATCCCACGTTTCCTCTGATATCCATTTCTTTCTCCTGAATCTATGTCTCCTTCCAATCGTACATTCAGCAGTCTCATGCAAAACTTTGTTCACATCCTCCCATATCTCATCTACACTTCTCTCCCCCTCTTCCAACGTTTCCAACACCAAAAACCTATTTCTGCATTCTAATCTGAATTCCTTCTTTTCTTCTCCTTCCCTTCTAAGCTTAACAATATCGTATCTACAAACACCAGATTTTTCCTTCTTTTGATTTTTAAGTTTAAACCTTATTTTTGCAGTACTGAGTTGATGGCCACTACCAATATCCGCTTCCCTTTTAACATGAACATCTAGCAGAGAACTTCTATGCCTCCTACTGATAGCGATGTGATCAATCTGATTTTTATATATGTATATATGTATATATATATATATATATATATATATATATATATATATATATATATATATATATATCTATATATATATATATATATCCTCCTCCTCCTTCTCCTCCTCCTCCTCCTTCTCCTCATTCTCATCCTCATCATCCTCATCTTCATCATCATCATCATCATCCTAGTCCTCATTATCCTCATCATCATCATCATTACCCTCATCCTCATCCTCATCCTCCTTATCCTCATCCTCATCATCCTATTCCTCCTCCTCCTCTTTTTAGTCCTCCTCCTTCTCCTCCTCCTTCTCATCATCATCATCATCATCATCATGATCATCCTCATCTTCATCGTCAATATCCTCATCATCTTCATCCTCATCCTTATCGTCCTCATTCTCTTCATCCTCATCATCATCACCGTCATTATCTTCATCCTCATCTTCATCATCCCCATCTTCACCTCCATCATCCTCATCATCCTTATCCTCATCATACTCATCCTCATCCTCATTATCCTCATATACTCTTCTTCATCATCATCACCATCCTCCACCTCCTAATCTTCATCATCCTGATCATCATCGTCATCATCATCATCATCATCATCATCATCATCATCGCCATCGTCATCCTCATTATCCTGATCCTCATAATCCAAATCCTAATTCTCACCCTCATCATCCTCATCCTCATCTCATCCTCCTCCTCCTCATCATCATCATCATGATTTTTATCCTCATCCTCATCATCGTCATCCTCATCCGTATCATCCTCATGCTTATACTCCTAATCCTGATTCTCATCCTCCTCATCCTCATCCTCATGCTCTTCATTCTCATCTTCATCATTATTCTTATTCTCATTATCCTCATCCTCATCACCCTCATACTTAGCCTCATCATCCTAATCCTCATCATGCTGTCCGTCATCCTCATCATTCTCATCCTCATTTTCATCATCTTCATCCACATCCTTATCATCCTCATCGTCATCATTCTCATCCTCATCATCCTCATCTCCATGCTCATTTTCATCCTCATCTTCATCATCCTCATCCTCACCATCCTCATCCTAATCCTCATCATCCTCGTTCTCATCCACATTATCCTCATATTCACCTTCATCCTCATCATCCTCATCCCCATTCTCATCTCCTTCATCATCCTACTCACCCTCATCCTCTTCATCCTAATCCTCATCATATTCATCCTCATAATCCTCATCTTTATCCTCAACCTTGTCATCCTCATCATCCTCATCCTCATCATCCTTATCCTGTACTTCATCCTCCTTATCCTGATCCTCATCCTTATCCTCATCATCCTCATTCTCATCCTATCATTCTCATCTTCATCATCCTCATTCTTATCATTGACTACCTGATCATCCTCATCCTCATAAGCCACAGTCTCATCCTCATCTTTATCCTCATCCTTATCCTCATCTTCATCATCCACATCCTTATCCTCATTTTCATTATTCTCATCCTCATCCTCATCCACATCATCTTCATCCTCATTCTCCTTATCTTCATCCTCATCCACATCCTCATCTTCAACAAATCCTCATCACCATCCTCCTCCTCCTCATCATCATCATTATTATCTTTATCATAATCCTCATCCTTTTCCTCCTCATCCTCATCCTTATCTTGATCTTCATCATCCTCATCCTCTTCTTTCTTATCCTCATTCTCATCATCTTTCTCCTCATCCTCATCCTCTTCATCCTCATCCTCCTCATTTCCATCATCATCATCATTCTCATCCTCATTATCCTCATCTTTATCATCCTCATCTTTATCATTCTCATCATCCTCTTCTTCCTCACCCACATCATCCTCATCCTTTTCCTCATCATCCTCATCCTCATCCTGATCATCCTCATCCTCATAAAACTCATATTCATCCTGATAATCCTCATCCTCATCCTTTTCATCCTTATCCTCCCCATCATCATCCTAATCCAAATCTTCGTCCTTATCATGCTGCTCCTCATCCTCTTCATCCTCATCCTCCTCTTTCTCATCCTCATTGTCATCCTCATCCTCATCCTCATCATTCTCTCCTTCATCATCCTCATCCTTATTCTCTTCATTCACAACCTGATCATCCTCATCCTTATAAACCACATAATCATCGTAATGATCCTCAACCTTGTCATCATCCTCAGCATCATTATCTTCATCATCCACATCTTCATCATCCTCATTCTCATTATTCTCATCCTCATTCTCATCCACATTATCCTCATCCTAATCCTCATCATCCTCGTCCTCATCCACATCCTCATCTTCAACATACTCATCCTCATCACCATCCTCCTCCTACTGTACCTCGTCCTCTTCCTCCTCCTTATCATGTTCTTGATCATAATCCTCATCCCTTTCCTCCTCATCCTCATCCTTATCTTCATCCTCATCCTCTTCATCCTTCTCATTCTCCTTATCCTCATCATCATTTTCATCATCCTCATTCTCATCCTTTTTATCCTCACCCTTATCATCTTCATCCTCATCTTCTTCACCCACATCTTCATCCTCATCATCCTCATCCTCATCAAACTCACCATTCTGATAATCCTCAAGCTCTTCTTTATCATCCTTAGCCTCCTCATCATTATCATCTTAATCCACATCTTTATCCTCTTCATCCTCATCTTCCTCTTCCTCATTCTCATAATCCTCATACTCATCATCATCTTAATCCACATCTTTATCCTCTTCATCCTCATCTTCCTCTTCCTCATCCTCATAATCCTCATACTCATCATCATCATCATCCATATCATCCTAATCTTCATCCTCATAATAATATACATCCTCGTCCTCAAAGTGCTGTTCCTCATCCTTTTCATCCTTATCCTCCTCTTCTTCATCCTCATCATCCTCATTCTCATCATCATCATCATCATCATCCACATCATCATCATCCTCATCCTAATGATCCTCATTAGCTTCGTTGTCCTCATCTTTATCATTCTCATTCTCATCCACATCATCCTCATCCTCATTATCCTCATCCTCATCAACTTCATCCTTATCATCTGCATCCTCCTTATCCTCAACATGATCTTCCTCATCCTGATCCTTATCCTCATCATCCTTAATCTCATCCACACCATTCTCATCCTCATTCCTCAGCCTCATTCTCATCATACTCAACCTGATCATCCTCATCCTCACAATCATCATCATCATCCTTATCCTCATCCTAATTATCCTCATCCTTATGATCCTTATCCTCAGTATCTTTATCCTCATCATCCTTGTTGTCATCATCCACATCCTAATCCATTTCATTGACCTCCTCATTCTTCTCATCCACATCCTCATATTCGTCATCCTTATCCTTATAATCATCAGCCTGATCTTCATCCTCCTTATCCTCATCATTCTCATCCTCATCCCCATCCTTTGCATCCACATACTTATCCCCATCATCCTAATCCTCTTCGACCTCATTCTCATCATCCTTATCCTCATCCTCAACATCCTCGTCCACATCATCCTCAACCTCATCACCCTCACCTTCATTCTCATCCTCATCCTAATCATCTTCATCCTCATCCTAATCAAACTCATCCTCATTATCCTTCTCCCCATCCTCATCATCCTCATCCTCATGATCATCTTGATCCTCATCATCCTCATCCTAATCCTCGTCGTCCTCATCCTCATCATTTTCAATCTCATTATTATCTTCATCCTTACCATTCTCATCATACTCTTCCTCTTACTCATTCTCATCAAGCTCCTCATCCACATCATCCTCATCATCCTTTTCCTCATCATTCTCATCCTCAACATCCTTGTAAATGTCCTCATCATTCTCATGACCATCATCATCCTCAATATCATCCTCATCATCCTCATCCTCATCATCTTCATCAATATCATCCTCATCTCCATCATAATCCTCATCCTCACCATCCTCATCATCTACCTCCTCCTAATCATCTTCATCCTTTTTCTCCTCATCCTTATCCTCATCATGTTCATCCTCATCATCCCAATCATCATCATCTTCCTAGTCATCATCATCATCATCATCATCCTTGTCTTTCTCACTTCTGATCCTTCTCATCTTCATCATCTCCATCTACATCCTCCTCATCCTCCCCATCCTCATCTTCTTCATCCTAATCCTCCTCCTCATCATCATCATCATTGTCAACCTTATCCTCCTCATTATCTTTCTCCTCCTCCTTATCATCATCATCGTCATCATCATCATCATTCTCATCATCCTAATCGTAATCCTCATCATCTTCATCCTTATCACCTTGATCCTTATCATCCTCATCCTCATCGTACCCATCTCATCCTCATTCTCCTCCTCATCATCATTGTCCTCCTCCTCCTCCTCATCCTTATCGTCGTAATCCTCTTCTTCCTCATCTTCATCATTTTCCTCATCATACTTATCCTCATCATCCTCATCCTTACCAACCTTATCTTCATCTTCTTCATCTTCATCCTTATCCTCATCATCTTCATCCCTATCATCCTTGTCATCGTCATCCTCATCACCCTCATCTTCATCATCCTTCATCCTCATCATCTTAATCTTCACCTTGATAATCTTCATCCTTATCCTTGTCACCCTCTTATTCATCCTTATAACTCATCTTCATCATCATTGTCATCAATCTCATCCTTAACATCCTCATGCTCCTCCTCATGATCCTCATCCTCATTCTCATCATGCTCGAAATCCTCAAGACCCTCAGCCTGATCATCATCGTCATCCTAATCATCATCATCCTCAGCTTCCTCATCCTTATCCTCATAGTCATCATCTTGTTCCTCATCTTCACCATCCTCATACTCATCTTTGTCAATCTCATTCTCGTCCTCAACCTCATCAACGTCATTCTGATCCTCATGATCCTCATCATCATTCTCATCCACATCCTCACCCTCATCCTCGTCCTCATCATCTCATCCTCTTCATCCTCATCATATCATCCACTTCATCATCGTCCTTATCCTCATTGTCATCCTCATCATCCTGATCCTCAACTTCTTCATCCTCACCATCATCCTCATCCTTTGCATCCTCATCCTTATCCTCATCATCCTCATCCTCATCATGTCATCCTGATTATCCTAATGACATCATCCTCTTCATCCTTATCCTTATCCTCATGCTCATCCTGATCATCAGCTTCATCATCTCATCAACCCCATCTTCATACTCATCATCGTCATCCTCATCACAATCCTCATCCACATCCTCACCATCCTTATCCTAATCTCATTATCCTCATCCTCATCCCCATCATCCTCATCCTCATCCTTATCATTCTTATCGTCATCCTCATCATCTTCATCCTCAGCCTCATCATTCTCATCCTCATACTCATTCTCGTCCTCATAACCATGATCCTCATTCTTATCATCCTCGTCATGCTCATCCTTTTGATCTTCATCCTCACGATACTCATCCACAACATCCTCTTCCTCACCCTCATGAACCTCATCCACATCTTTCTTATCGTCTTCATCATCCTCGTCATCCTCATTATTCTCATCTTCATCCTTATCATCCTTATCCTCATCCTTAACACCCTAATACTCATCCTCATCATGCTGTTCCTCATTCTCCTCATCATGATCTTCCTTTTCCTCATCCTTATCATTATTTTCCTCATCATCCTCATCTACATCATCCTTATCATCATTATCCTCATCATCCTCATTCTCATCCTCAACATCCTCATCTTCATGAATCTCATCCTCATTATTCTCATCCACATCCTCATCATCCTAATCATCCTCATAATCATCATCCTCATCCTCAACAGATTCATCAGCATCCTCATCTTCATCATCTTTATCCTACTCATCCTTATTCTCAATCTCATCATCCTAATACTCATCCTCTTTCTCATCACGATGCTCTTCATTCTCCTCATCCTGATCATCATTTTCCTCATTCTCCTCCTCCTCTTCCTCCTCGTCCTCATCATCATCCTCGTCCTCATCATCCTTACCCACATCATCCTTATCTTCATTCTCAACATCCTCATCATCTTCATCTTGATCCTCATTATCCTTATCGTCTTCATCTTCATCATCCTCATTATCATCATCGTCTTCATCATCCTTGTTCTCATACTCAACATCCTAATCTTCATGATCCTTATCATTAACCTCTTCATCTTCATCCTCATCCTCATCATCCTCATCCTCATCATTCACATCCTCAACATATTCATCCACATCCTTATCTTTATGGTCCTCATTTTCATCACCCTCATCCTTATCATCCTCATCCTCAACATCCTCATCCTGTTCTCAACCTCCTCACCACTATCCTCATCCTCATCCTCAACATCCTCATCCTGTTCTCAACCTCTTCACCACTATCCTCATCCTCATCCTCATCATCCAAATGATCTTTCGCACTCTCATCCTGATCCTCATCCTCATCCACCTCATCCTCATCATGTTCATCCTCAAAATCTTCATCCTTATCTTCACCTTTATCTTCCTCATCATCCTCATCTTCATCCTTATCCTCAACCTCATCCCCATCATCCTGATCATCATCCTTATCATCCTCATTCTTGTCTTCATCATTCTATTCCCCGTTCTCATCATCCTTAACTTGATAATCCTCATCCTCATAATTGTTATCCACATCCTAATCATCCTATTCCTCATCCTTTCCCTCATCAACCTCATCCTGATCATCCTCAACCTCATTATCCTCTTCCCCATCATCCTCATCCTTATCATCCTCATCTTCCTCCTCCTCATCCTCCTCCTCATCATCTTCTTTCACAGTTTCATCCTCACCATCCTCATCCTCATCCTCATCATCCTCATCACCATCATCCTCATCACCATCATCATAATCCCCATTATTCTCATCCTCATCAACCTCATACTGATCCTCATCCTCCTCATTTTCATCCTCATCCTCACCGTCATATTTGTCTTCATCCTCATTCTCATCACCAGCATCCTCATCATCCTCATTCTCTTCCTAAACATGTTCAGCCATATCATCCTCATCATCATCACCCTCATGTTCATCCTCATCCTAATGATCTCCCGCAACATCCTCATCAGCCTCATCCTCATCAGCCTCGTCTACATCATCATTCTCATCACCGTCATCATCATCGTCCTTATCGGCATCCTCATGATCCTCAGCTTCATATATACCTTATCCTCATTTTAATAATCCTCATTCTCATCGTAATTATCCTCATCCCCATCATCCTCATTCACATCCTCATCAACTTCATCCTCATCATCCTCATCCTACTCATCCTTATCTTCACCATCATCATCATCATCATACTCATCCTCATCTACATCATCCTCATCCTCATCTGCAGCATCCAAATCCTCGTCATTTTTCCATCCTCATTGTCCTCGTAACTTCATGCTCATCATTCCCATAATCACCATCATCCTCATCCTTATCCTCATTTTCCTCATCCTCATCGTCCTCATCCTCATTTTTATCATTGTCTTCCTCATCCCCATCATCGTCGTCATCATCCACATCATCATTATCACAATTCTCATAATCCTAATCATCATCCTGATTCTTCTCATCCTAATCCTCATAATCTTCAAGCTCATCATCCTCATCCTTATCCTCAACCTCCTCCTCCTCCTCCTCCTCCTCCTCATCATCATCATCATCATCTTCATCTTCATCTTCATCATCTTCATCTTCATCATCATCATCATCATCATCAGCTTCATCTTCATCTTCTTCATCATCTTCATCATCATCATCATCTTCATCATCGTCGTCTTCATGTTCATCATCATCATCATCATCATCTTCATGATCTTCATCTTCATCATCATCATCTTCATGATCTTCATCTTCATCAAAATCATCATCATCTTCATCATCTTCATCATCTTCATCTTCATCAAAATCATCATCATCAAAATCATCATCAGCTTCATCATCATCATCTTCATCATCATCATCTTCATCATCATCATCATCATCTTCATCATCATCACCTTCATGTTCATCTTCCTCTTCATCACCTTCCTCTTCATCATCTTCATCTTCATCATCTTCATCATACTAATCGCCATCCTCATCATTCTCGTTCTCATTATCTTCATCCTCATCATCCTCATCCTCATCCTCATCATACCTATCCTCAACCTTATCCTCATTATCGTCATCCTCGTCCTCATCATCCTCATATTCATCATCGTAGTCCTCCTTATCCTCTTCATATTTATCCTAATTAACATCATCTTCATCCTAATCACCCTTATTATTATCATCCTCTTCATCCTCATCCTCATCCTCATCATCATCTTCCCCCTTATAATCATCATCTTCATCTTCATCAACCTCATCCTCATCATCCACATCACCCTCATTCTTATCCTCATAATCTTCATCCTCTCCCTAATCATACTAATTCTCATCATTCTCATCCTCATCCTCATCCTGTTCCTCATCGTCATCATCCTCATTCTTATAACTCTCATACCTCATCCTCATCCTTATATTCATCATCCTCATCATCGTTCTTCTTATCCTTATCCTCATCTTTCTCATCATCATCATAATCATCCTTATCCTCACCCTCCTAATCGTCATTATCATCATCACCCACATCCTCATCACCCTTATCCTAATACTCATCCTTCTCATTCTGATCCTCCTCATCTTCATCACCTATATCCTCATCCCCCTCATCGTCATTCTTTTAATCCTAATCTTCATCCTTATCATCCCCATCCTCATCATTGCCATCCTCATCCTTCTCATTATCCTCTTCCTCCTCATCGTCATCCTCATCATCACCTATATCATTATCATTCTTATCCGCATCATCCTGATTGCCATCCACATTATCATTATCCACATCATCGTCATCCACATCATCCTCATCATCCTTATCTTCCTTATCCTAGTCATAGTTATCCTCATCCTCATCGTCATAGTCATCCTCATCATCCTTATCCTCATCATCATAATCCTCCTTGTCCTTATCCTCATCCTCATCATTCCCATCCTTTCCAACCTCATCCTCATCCTTATCTTCCTCATCCACATTCTCATCCTCATCCTCATGGTTATCATTATCATCCTCATCGTCATCGTCCTCATCGTCCTCTTCATCATTTTTATCCTCATTATCCTTGTCTTCACTCATAATGCTCATCGTCATCAGCCTCATCCTCATCGTCACTTATCATCATTATATCATCATCAACATCTTCGTCATGCTCATCTTAATCACCGTCATCCTCATCAATCTCATCTTCATCCTCCTCATCCTCATCATCATCATCCTTATTATCCTCATCCTTATCATTCTTATCGTACCTATCCTCATCCTCTTTCTCCTAATCTTCATTCTAATCATCCTTATCATCATCCTCATCGTACCCATCCTCCTCCTCCTCCTCTTAATCTTCATCCTAATCATCCTTATCCTCATCCTCATCATCACTGTCATAATCCCGTTCCTCATCTTAATCATCCTCATCCTCCCCATCCACTTCTGCTTCCTCATCATCCTCAGCCTCAGCCTCATCCTGGGTATCTTCATCCTCATCATCGTTATCATTATTCTCATCCTCCTCATCCTTATCATTCTCATCCTCATCTTCTTCCTCATCATCTTATCCTCTTCATACGCATCCTCATTCACCTCATCCTGATCCTCATCGTTCTCATCCTCATTCTTGTCATCATTCTCATCTTCATCATCCTTATCCTGATCATCCTCATCCTCATCCTCATCACTATCTTCATTCTCATTTTTCCCATCCTCAACATCATGATTCTCATTCTCATCATGATCCTCATCACCATCTTCATCCTCATCCTTTTCATCCTCATCCTCATTTTCCTCGTCCTCATCTTTATTCTTATCCTCATCATCCTTAACATTATCATCTTCATCCTCATCATCATCCTCATACTCCTCATCCTAATCATCCTTATTGTAATGCTTCTCATTCTTATCATCATCCTCATCATTCTCATCCTCATCATCCTCACTCTCATAATTCTCATCATCATCATCATCATTCTCATCATCCTCATTATCTTCATCCACATTGTTACACTGGTCAAAAGCCAAAATGGTTATGACTTATTCTTATCCGTTTCTAATTTGATACTTCCAGTTTCTAAACTGATCCTAAAATTTGGATATCACGTAACCTTGACGTGATACAACATAAGTGTAGGAAATTCCACGAAACATGCAAATTCGTGAAATAAATGTCAATAAGTCTATATATTTTTACAAAAAATATATATGTACATATATATATATATATATATATATATATATATATATATATATATATATATATATATATATATATATATATATATACTTAGTCTTTAATTTATATCACATCTTAAGCACAAACTTTATATATATATATATATATATATATATATATATATATATATATATATATATATATATATATATTACAAGTGTTTCTGCATTTTCCGTTTGTAAGAGCAATTTCTCTCGCGCTGTTAAGTCCAACAATAGTCCCTCATCATGTCTGGATTGAATCGGCCTTGATATTGGCTCTCCATTATAACAGTTTCATGGTGAAACCTTTCGCCACGTTCATCACTGACATTTCCAAGAATAAATAGAAAGAAGTCCAAATGAGAATGGAAGAAATTTATCTTGAGTTACTTTCGAGCAGCGAGTGCATAGTAACTCTTCAACATCTTGTCCACAAGCTCCTCATATTTCGATGCTCGAAAATTTCCTAGGTAAATCTTGGTAATAACCATGAAGCTCTCCGAAGCAGCCTTTTTCAGCTCAGATAAGCTCTGTACAAAATCCTGATCGTTGAATATAAGATGAATTTGAGGAACTATTGAAAAAACCTGCCTTTACTTTGGCCTCAGATACAATGCCTTGGAACTTCTTTAGCAAGCAGTGGATGCCAGCACCATCTTGATCCGTGGCCTTCACAAAGTTCTTCATCAAAGTTTCAAATGAAGTGGAGGCAAGAATACCTTCTCAGGGTCAACAAGAGGTTCGTTAAAACAGCTGAACCTTCCTGTCATATCTTTTGCTCACACTAGGCATTTCTTTTTCAGTGTAATGTTTAGCGTCTGCTCTGTTGCCCCATGAACAGAGAAAACACATGTGCTTTGCTTAAGTCCTAGGAGCAAACAGATCACTGTCAGGTCCCCACAGATGTTTCATTGATGTGTTTTGTAGCCAGTAGCGGTTAACAGAGTACTCATAGTTTCATAACTTTCATTCATTCCATGGGCATGCACAATTGGAACAGAAGGAAGCTTATTTCCATTATGGAGAAGGACTGCCTCTAGTGCATTCTTCCCAGAATCAATGAACAGCCGCCATTTGTCTTTTTGATAAGGACGAGAGTTAGGTGTTGCATTAACGATACATCATAACAGTAACAAAGCATGTCATCCATCTTGAAGTACACTGAGAGCTTTTCATGTCTATGATGGAAGGTGGTGGTACAAACTCCACCTTGCAGCATGTTCCATTGCTTGAGTCGAGATCCAAAGAAATCATTTTTCTCCTTGATGGAGTGAAGGTCTCTCAAAAGGTCATGCAGCTCTACCTGACTGATGAAGCGTGGCTCGTCGCTCTCTAAATCTCCTTGAAAGTCGGCATCCGTGCAACACTCCTCCTCACTAGATTCTGATTTACTAGTTGGACTTAATGGAGGATCTGGAACTGGAAGCTCAGGGCCAAAGGGTGCTTACCTTAGAGATGGTACATAAGGATACGTGATCTTGGATAGAGTTTTCACTGAATTCCCTTTGGTGTTGGTGAGACAAAAGTAGCAGTCAGGACAGCGATCATTTATTTCGTGCCAAACCATTGGTACAGCAAAAGGCATACCTGATGGCCGTTTCATGTGGTTTACACCAAACCTGCATGCAATATGGGGTGCCCACTTCTTGTCTTGATTTCCATCAGGACATTTGAAGTAGTGTTTGTAGGTCTTTTTAACATTCTTTGTGATTGGTTACTTCAAGCTTTCAGGTGTAAAGAACCCACATATGTAACAGAAAGAGTTTGAGGCATCAATACAGTTGCGGTGCTTCATTGCTTGGCAACACAGACCAAGGCACTGTAACAGTAAAGAAAAGTTGAAATGAAATAATAGCAAATATAAGATTACCATTGCATACACTGGTGTCAAGAAAAAGAAAAATCATCTGCCTGATGGTGGGAAAATTTTAAACGACTTTTGACTGTGGTTGATTCACTTTGAACTCTTGTGATTCAGGTACTTAATTGAAACTGATATAACCGCCACAGTTACTACTGTAGCTGGATGCAACTTTACAAGATATGTCTGTCTATATGATTGGAGTCGTATCGGATTTTCCAACACACGAGCAGATTTTCCTATAGTAAAATGGTTCTCGAAAACTGGACGTGCTGGCGAATATTGGATATCATATTCGAAATTAGCAAGTTCACTTTGCTTAGAGTCACCTAAAAATATACAAAACCATAACACTTTTTAAATTTTGTCGATCAGTGTTATCATCATCCCCATTCTCTTCCTCATTCTTATCATCCTCATCATTATCACCCTCGTCATCCTCATCCTTACCATCCTCATCCTCATCTTCAGCACCCTCATTCTCATCCAACTCATCATTATCCTCATTCTAATCATCCTAATCCTAATCCTTATCCTCAACATGCCGTTCCTCATGCTCAACATCCTCTTCCTCATCCTTATCATCCTCATCCTTATCCTCATCATCCTCATTCTCATCCTACTCATCCTGATCCTCATTCTAATCATCATTAATTTTCATTCTCATCCTCAACACTGTTTCTCATCCTCATCCTCTTCTCCCTCACCCTCATCATCCTCATCATTATCCTCGTCATCCTCATCATCCTCGTCTTCATTATCCTCATACTGAGCCTCATCGTGCTCATCTTCAACATCCTCCTCATCCTCATCATTCTCACTGACACCTCCATCATTATCATCCTCATTATTTAAGTCATCCTCATCCTCATTATGCTCATCCACATTCTCATCTTCATCATCCTCATTCTCATCCTCATCCTCCACATCCTCATCCTTATCATCTTCATCCCCATTCTGATCATCTTCATCCTCATCATCCTCATTCTCATTCTCATCATCCTCACCATCCACCTCCCTCCTCCTCCTCATCATCATCATCATCATGTTCATCGTCATACTCCAACTCATCATCATTATCCTTATCTATCATCCTCATCCTCCTTATCGTCAAACTTATCCTCCTCATACTGATCCTCATCTTCATTATCCTCATTCTTATCCTAATCATTCTCATTATCATCATCTCATTCACATCTCTCTCAACATGATCATCCTCATCTTCATAATCCTCATCCTCATTCTCATTATCCTCATCCTCATTCTCATAATCCTCATCCTCATTATCCTCACCCGCATTATCCCCATCCTCATCATCGTCATTCTCAACATCATAGTGATCCTTACCCAACACATCCTCATCCTAATCCCCATCATCCCCTTCCTCAATCTAATCATTGTCATCCTCATCCTCATCATCCGTACCATCCTTATCCTCATCCTGATCCTCGTCTTTCTCATCCTCATCTTGATCATGTTCATCATCATCCTTGTTCTCATTCCCATTTTTCTCATCCTAGTCCTCCTCATCCTCATTTTCATCATCCTCAACATGATTATCCATTTCCATATATTCCTCATCCTTATCCTCATCGTAATCCTTATCATCCGCACCCTCATCCTCTTTATCCTCATCCTTATCATTCTCACTCTCATCAGTATCATCATCATCTTCCCCATTTTCATTATCCTCATCCTTATCCACATTTTCATCTTCACCATCCTCATTGTCATTCTCATCGTCCTCATCCTCATCATCCTCATCCTGTTCCTCATCATTTTCATCATCATAAATCCTCAATCTCAACATCATCCTTATCATTCTCGTCATCCTCATCCCCGATATCCTCAACCTCATCTTCATCCTGACCCTTATCCGCATTATCCTCAATCTCACCCTAATCATTCTCATCCACATCATGCTCATCCTCATTTCCATCATTCCCAACCTGATCCTCATCCTCATAAAATTTATTCTCATCATCCTCATCCTCATAATCCTCATCCTCTTCCTCATCATCCTCTTCTTCATCATACTCATCCTATTCATAGTCATCCACATTATTCTCATCCTCATCATCCTCACTTTCATCATCATCATCATCGTCCTCACCTTCCTCCTCCTCATCCTCATTATCCTCCTCCTCCTCCTCCTCTTCATCATCATCATCATCATCATCGTCATCATTATCCTCATCCTAATCCTCATGATCCTCATCCTCATCATCCTCATTCACATCCTCATCTTCATCACCCTCATCCTCATCATCCTCATCATGATCCTCATCCTCATCATAATCCTCATCATTCTCTTTTTCATCATCCTCATCCTCTTCATCCTTATCCTCATCATCCTCATCCTCTTTCTCAACGTTGTAATCCACATCCTAATCCTCATCAACCTCATGCTCGTCCTCATCTTTTATTCTAATCATCTTCATCCTCAACCTCATCCTCATCATCGTCTTCCCGATCCTCATTATCATCAACCTTATGATCATCTTCCTCATCCTCATCATCCTCAACCTCATACAAATCATCCTTATCCTCATCAACCTCATACAAATCATCCTCATCCTCACACCCATCATCCTTATCCTCATCATCCTCATGATCATCCTAATGTTCCTCATTCTCATCCTAGTCATACTCATCCTCACCGTCCTCATCTTCATCCTCATCAATTCTCATTCTCATTATCCTCATAAACTTTATCATTCTTGATCACCATCATCCTCATCTTCATCATCCTAATTCTCACTATTATCATCCTCATAATCATTATCCTCATTTTTATCATTGCTATCCTCCTTCTCCTCCTCCTTGTCATCATCATCATCATCCTTATCCTCGTTATGCTCTTCCTCATCATCCTCATCCTCCTAGTCCTCATCATCCTTATCCTCATTTTTATCCTCCTCATCCTGGTTCTCCTCATCCTCATCATCCCCATCTTAATCATCGTCAATCTCCTCATCCTCATCCTCTTCATACTAATCTTCATCCTCATCTTTCTTATCCTCCTCATTGTCATTTTCATCCTCCTCGTTATCTTCTTCCTCATTCTCCTCCTCCTCCTCCTCCTCCTCATCATCATCATCATCATCATCATCATCATGCTCATCATCATCATCCTCATCCTCATCCACATCCTCATCATTCCGATCCTCATCCTCATCCTCCTCAACATCATCCTCATCCTAATCCTAATCATCCTTATCATCGTAATCCTCCTTCTCATTTGCATCATCCCCTTCCGCATAATCCTTATCCTCATCATCGTCATTCTGATCATCCTCATCCCTGCTAACTTAATTCTCGTCTTCCTTATCCTCATCCTTATCCCCATCATCCTCATCCTCATCTTCATCATCCTCATCATCATCCATTGCATCCTCATTTTCATCGTCCTCTTCCACATCATCCTCATCTTTACTCTCATAATCCTCATATTCATCCTCATCATCCTCTTCCTTCTCCTCCTCCTCCTCCTCCTCCTCTTCCTCTTCCTGTTATCATCATCCATATCATCCTCATCGTCATCGTCCTCTTCCATATCATCCTCATCTTTACTCTCATAGTCCTCATATTCATCCTCATCATCCTCTTCCTTCTCCTTCTCCTCCTCCTCCTCCTCTTCCTCCTCCTTCACCTCTTCATCATCATCATCATCATCATCATCATCATCATCTTCAACCTCATATTCTTCATTCTCGTCATCTTCCCCATCCTCATCGCCATCATCATCATTATCATCATTTTCATCATCATCATCACCATCATCATCATCGTCATCATCGGTGTCATCTTCATCATCGTCATGCTCATACTTATCACCCTCATCATCCTCATCCTCATCAGTCTCATCCACATCATCTTTATTATTATCCTCATCATCCTCATCCTCGCCATCCTCATCCTCGCCATCCTCATCCTCATCATCCTCATTCTGATCCTCATCATCATCATCCACATCCTCATCTTCATCATCCTCATCCTCATCATTATCCTCATACTCAACATCCGCACCCTTATCACCATCCTCATCGTCCATCCTCATCATCCTGATCCTCATACTCATCATCATTGTTCATTAGCATCCTCATCCTCAGCATCATCTTCATCCTCATTCCCATCCTCATCCCCATCATCCTCATCCTCATCAACTTCTTCCTCATACTCCTCATAGTCATCCTACTCATCCTCATCATCACCCTCATCGTCCTCATTCTTATCATCAACCTCATCATTCTCATCCTTATGATCATAATGATAAGGAATAATTCTCCTCCTCCTCGTCATTATCCTAATCATCCTCATCCTAATTATCCTTATCCTCTGCATCATCATCCTAATCCTCATCCTCATCCTCATCATGCTGTTCCGTATTAACATCATCCCCATCTTCCTCTTCCTCATCCTCATCATCCTTATCCACATCTTCATCTTGATCATCTTCACCTTCATATCCTTGTCCTCATCATCCTCATCCTGAACATCCACTTCCTGTTCCTTATCCTTATCACCCTCATCCTCATCCTCATCATCCTCATCCTCATGTTCATCTTGACAATCCTTATTCTTATCCTCATCCTTATCATGCCTACCATCCTCATCGTCATCCTCTTCATCCTCAGCCTCATCTTTCTCATCCTGATACTGATCCTCATCATCCTCATCCTCAGTCTCAACATCCTCCACCCTATTATTCTCATCTTCATAATCCTCATCTTCATCCTTATCCTAATCATCCTCATTATCCTCATTCATATCCGTATCTTCATCATCCTCATCCTCATCCACATCCTTATCATGATCCTCATAATGGACATCCTCATCCTCATCCTTATTATGATCCTTATCCTCATTATCCTTATCCTCATTAGTTTCATCCTCATCACCCTCATCCTCATACTCATTATCATCCTCATGCTCCTTACACCCATCCTCATCCTCATGATCCTCATCCTCATCTTCCTTATCCTCACCCTCATCATCTTCATCAACATCATCCTCACCATCCTTATCCTCTTCCTGATCATCCTCGTCATCTTCATATGTTTCCTCATTACTCTCATCCTCATCCTTATCATCCTCATCCTCATTCTTATCATCCTCATCCTCATCCTAATCATCCTTATTCTTATCCTTATCATAATCCTCGTCCTCATCATGCTGTTCCTCATTCTCATCATCCTGATCCTCCTCTTGCTCACTCTCTCATCCATATCCTCACCCACATCCTCATCCACATCATCATAATCCTTATCTTTATCATCCTCATCCTCATAATCTTCATCATCCTCATTCTCATCCTCATCATCATTTTCAACATCCTCATCCACATCCTCATCTTCAACATCCTTATCATCCTCATCCTCATTCTCAAAGTCCTCATCATGATCCTTATCCTCATCCTCATCTTTATCTTCATCATTCTCATCCTCATCCTCGTCTTCATCCTCATCATCCCCATTATCCTCGTCCACCTCATCCTTGTCCTCACCATGTTGATCATCCTTATTTTCATCCTCTTAATTCTCATTCTCATCATCCTCATCCTCATTGTCATTATCCTTAACCTGGTCATCTCCAGTGGCTTACCCAGAATCTTTAAAAGGGGGAGGGCCGGCTTTTTTTTTTTTTTTTTATCCTTTTAACTGTGAAGGCCATGACTTTGGCGAGCGCAGCGAACCCGTACAGCTGGGGGGTTCGGGGGGGCGCCGAAAGCCCCCACCTCTCGGAGAAAATTTTGCATTTTTGCCAATTTTATAATCATTTTGAGACCATATGGAATAGGTGCACGACATAAATATAGCATATTCTAAAGTCACTTTAAGGTACTCTGTGCTGCAGAGTTATAACTCAGTTTCTCCAATAACCGTGTACTACTGAAACTCAAACGTTCACATTATTTTATATAAAACTTCAGCAGAATAGACAGGAATATTTGACAGTATTACAAAATAGACAATATCTATCTACCTATCTATCTATCTATATATATATATATATATATATATATATATATAAATGGGATTCGAGTTAAGCCAGGTATGATTTATGAAACAATCCTCTCGTCCTTGACCAGAAAGATTGCCGACTGGGTGCAAGCATACTTTATAGTAAGCGACACTGGTCCAACCACAGCACCCCCTGTGTCCGCCAATGCAGTAAGTGGTGGGTGAACACTCCCAAAGTTTATTATCCTGGCGGGGCGCGAACCCTGGCTCACCCGTGTATGAAACGCACACTCTACGACTGTACCACAGAGGCCCCATATATATATATATATATATATATATATATATATATATATATATATATATATATATATATATATATATATATATATATATTATTCATTTGTTTTCCCTTCCTCTGTTCTGTAATTTGAAAAAAATAATAAAATATATATATATATATATATATATATATATATATATATATATATATATATATATATTATTCATATGTTTTTCCTTCCTCTGTTCTGTAATTTGAAAAAAAATAAAATATATATATATATATATATATATATATTTTTTTTTTTTTTTTTTTTTTAAATAACAGAACGGAGGAAGGAAAAACAAATGGAGAAAAAAAAATAATCCATACACCAGATTACTGGTGTCCTCTGTTCATAAAATATCTGTAAGAATTAGACTTGAACAGTTGTAGGTTGAAATTTGGAGGAAAACAACTCTGGGGAAGCGAGTACCAGATGCCCGTGTAGCACGAGGGAAGGCATGGAGAGGTGGCACCATGGACGCAACTTCGTCTGAGCATTTGCCAAAAAAATATCTGTAAAATAATGCAAGGGAGGCAACATTCCTTCTTACTTGCAGGGGAGGTAGTTTATATGTAATGGCAGGGTTGTTAATGATTCTAACAGCTTTATTCTGAATTTTGTCTAGTTGTCTTAATGCAACCTCTCCACAACCATTCCACAAGGGTGATCAATATTCAAGCTGAGAGCGCACATGACTCTTATAAATTATAGCTAACTGCTCATCGGCGAAGAAGTTACGGACTCTGTACAATAATCCAAGTTTCCTTGAGGCGGTTTTAGCAAGTGATCTGACATGAGAGGTCCAGCTGAGGGCACTGTTAAGTGAGACACCAAGAATTTCAATACTTTTGGAGATGGGAATATTAGTAGCACTGAAGGTAATGTACGAATCTGGCAATATCTGTCTATTAGTAAACTGTATATATTTAGTTTTACTAGCATTAAAAGAGACAAGGTTGTTTTGTCCCCATTCACTGATTGTAGATAGATCTTGATTTATGGAGATGGCTGTATTGAGTTGAGAGGTAGAGATATTAGACTTTGTAAATGGATGTCTGAGTGTGAATGAACTATGTAGTGTTGAGTCATCTGCATATGAGTGAATGGGATTGTGAGTGACAGATAAGAGATCATTAATATGAACCAGAAATAGGGTTGGCGCCAGAACTGATCCCTGTGGCACGCCGGCGTTAATTGAGTGGAAATTCGAATATACATCATCTACTTTTACTCTTATTTTCCTGTCACTAAGATAAGAAGAAATCAAAGGAACAAAAGACGTTAGTCCATAGCAAGGGAGTTTGGACAGCAGGGAACGGTGCCATACTCTGTCGAAAGCTTTAGAGACATCAAGAGCTACTGCATGAGTTTCTCCAAAAAGATCAATTGATTGATGGATGGTATGAGTTAAGAGATTGAGTATGTCAATGGTGGATCTTTCGTGGCGAAAACCGTATTGTCTATCATTAATTAAGTTGTTGGATTCAAGATGTTTAACAATATGCTTATTAATTAAAGTTTCAAATACCTTACCAAGAGAAGATGTGATAGCTATTGGTCTGTAATTGGAGGGGTCAGACGAACTTCCTTTCTTCGGAACTGGGTGGATATTGGCTTCTTTCCATGAATTTGGGAATAAAGAAGTACGTATGCATAGTCTGAATAATTTAGCTAGGACAGAGGCAAGTTCAGGGGAACACTTTTTCAAAACAATTGGCGGAATTCCATCTGGACCTGGAGCTTTGTTGGTAGGTAAATTGTCTAGGATGGATTTTACAACTCTTGTCTGTATTTTAAGTGGGGCAATTTCGGGAGAATCAAGTTCCAGTACTGAGACATTCTGGCTGGTATCATCTATGGTAGAGTTTCTTGCAAAGGTACTAGCAAAGATATCTGCTTTCCCACGTGGGTCATTTGTAATATTGCCATCTGAAGATTTTAGTGGGGGAATGGAAGATGACTTGTTAAAGTTATTATTGAAAGAATTAAGAGTTGACCAGAATATTCTGTTGTCATTAGGGTTGTTAAGTAGTTTTGATGCTTGCTTTTGAAGAAAGTTTGATTTAGATAGATTTAATACAGCTTTTGCATGATTTCTAGCAATTTTAAATTGGGAGAGTGATTCAGGTGTTTTTGATTTTAAGTAAGAGTTATATGCTAATGACTTTTGGGCTGTTGCTCTGGCACAATTGCCATCAAACCATTTTGGAGAGTTTGGTCTTTTAGTGAATTGTTGACTTGGTATGAATAAATCCATACCAGCTAGTATTAAGTCACAAATGTGGGACTGGGTAGAATTGGGATCACTAGAGAAGAAAGACTGCCATGGAACATCAGCAAGAAAATTTCTAAATCCATCCCAGTCTGCCCTGTCAAAGTGCCATCGGGTCACCCTGACAGGTTCGGAATGGGGAGATGTAGGAGGGTTAACTAATGAGGCTTTGATGAGATTGTGGTCAGAGGATCCAAGTGGTGACAGTACCTCTATCCTGTATTGATCTGGATTATTTGTCAAGAATAAATCCAAGAGATGGGCATTATGGTCAGGATTATCAGGTATTCTGGTTGGTTGCTTTACCAACTGGGTGAGATTAAACGATTCCGCAAACAGCTCGCATTCCAGACCAGCGTCGTCAGTCCGGGCAGAATGCAATAACCATTCAACATTGTGTATGTTAAAATCACCCAAAATGGTAATTTCATTGCCAAGGGCAAGGTCAAGGTTACTCAACTGAGTGGATATGGAATCAAATACACTGGGTTCCGAAGAAGCATTGGGGGAACGATAAACTACACAGATATATTTGGTAATGTTTTGGCAATTTAATTTATATAATGAGTAATCAAAACTGGATGAAGTGAAGTTTAAAATAGTGTCAACTGCATATTGGGATTTGATATAACAACAGGTGCCGCCCTTGTTTCGAAAGTTTGTAAGGAGATGGTAACCTGGAAAACAAAATGGAGATATATCGGTAGAGGGTGAGATTTGTGGTTCTGTGAGGAAAAGGGCCAAAGGGGATATGGACTGAAGGAAAAAATGAACTGAGTTTAAATTTGTGGTAAGGCCGCGGATGTTGGTAAAGAATAAGGCCGCACCGTCACCTCTTTGCCGATGAGCATTCCCGGAAATAGCAACAGTCGCTGCTGGCACAGTCGCTTGATAGCGACCGGGAGGACCCTGTGCCTCCAGCCCTACCCTGCCGGTGGTGGCAATCCGAGATACCACCTCATTTGATTGTGAGATTGCAGCGGCCATTACTAAAGATGTGAATAGAAGGTGTGATATGTTATGCGCATGTAGTGTGGTGTAGACAGAACAGAGGAAGAAAAAACAAATGAATAAAAAAAAAAAAACATACACCAGATTACTGGTGTCCTCTGTTCATAAAACATCTGTAACAGTTAGACTTGAATAGGTGTGGATTGAAGCTTGGAAGGAAACAACTCTGGGGAAGCGAGTTCCAGAGAGATGCAGTTCGGGGAATGAAAGAATTCTGATAGGCAGAAGTTCTGCAATATGACTGAGTGTCATTCCAGTCATGAGAGCTACCAGATGCCCGTGTAGCACGAGGGAAGGCATGGAGATGTGGCACCATGGACACAACTTCGTCTGAGCATTTGCCATAAAAACTTCTGTAAAATAACGCAAGGGAGGCATCGTTCCATCTTACTTGCAGGGAGGTAGTTTTTTTGTAATGGCAAGGGTGGTAATAATTCTAACAGTCTTGTTCTGAATTTTTTCTAGTTGTTTTAACGCAACCTCTCCACATCCATTCCACAAAGTTGAGCAATATTCAAGCTGAAAACACATATGACTCTTATGAATTATAGCTAGCTGCTCGTCAGTGAAGAAGTTACGGACTCTGTTCAATAATCCAAGTTTCTCTGAGGCGGTTTTAGCAAGTGATCTATCATGATAGGTCCAGGTGAGGGCATTGTTAAGTGAGACGCCGAGAATTTCAATACTTTTGGAGATGAGAATATTAGTTGCACTGAAGGTAATGTACGAATCTGGCAATATCTGTCTATTAAAAGTGAGTTTTACGCCAGGTACCCCTTTTTTGGATAAGGGCTAAGGCGTTGCCCCTGGGTAGAGGACTTTGGTTTGGAGCGTGTAGCATTTTATGACTGGATGCCCTTCCTGATGTCTACCAATGACCCTTGGGTGGATTCGATCCTCCGACCCTTAGGTCAGAGCAGAGCGCTCTAACCCACTGAGCCACGGCTGCTACAATATCTGTCTATTAGTAAACTGTATATATTTAGTTTTACTAGCATTAAATGAGACAAGGTTGTTTTGTCTCCATTCACTGATCGAAGATAGGTCTTGATTTATGGAGATGGCTGTACCGAGTTGAGAGGTAGAGATACTGAACTTTGTAAATGGGTGTCTGAGTGTGAATGAACTATGTAGTGTTGGGTCATCTGCGTATGAGTGGATAGGACTGTGGGTGACAGATAAGAGATCATTAATATGAACCAAGAATAGGGCTGGCGCCAGAACTGATCCCTGCGGCATGCCGGTACTAACTGAGTGGAAATTGGAATATACGTCATCTACTTTTACTCTTATTTTCCTGTCACTAAGATATGAAGAAATCAATGGAACAAAAGACGTTAGTCCATGGCAAGGGAGTTTGGACAGCAGGGAACGGTGCCATACTCTGTCGAAAGCTTTAGAAATATCAAGGGCTACTGCATGAGTTTCTCCATGTAGGTCAATTGATTGATGGATGGTATGAGTTAGGAGATTGAGTATATCAATGGTGGATCTTTTGTGGCGAAAACGGTATTGTCTATAACTAATTACGTTGTTCGATTCAAGATGTTTAACGATGTGCTTATTAATTAAAGTTTCAAATACCTTACCAAGAAAAGATATGACTGCTATTGGTCTGTAATCAGAGGGGTCAGAGGAACTTCTTTTCTTCGGAATTGGGTGGATATTGGCTTCTTTCCGTGAATTTCGGAATAAAGAAGTACGTATGTATAGTATGAATAATTTAGCTAGAACTGAGGCAAGTTCAGGGGAACACTTTTTCTAATAATTTGGCGGAATTCCATCTGGGCCTGGAGCTTTGCTGGTGGGTAAATTGTCTACGATGGATTTTACGTACCTTGTCTCTATTTTAAGTGGGACAACATCGAGAGAGTCAATTTCTTGTACTGGGACATTCTAACTGGCATCCTCTATGGTGGAAGTTCTGCCAAATGTACTGGCAAAAATATCTGCATTCCCACACAGGTCATTTGTAATATTGCCATATGAAGATTTTAGTGAGGGAATGGATGTTGTCTTGTTAAAAGTTATTATTGAAAGACTTAAGAGTTAACCAGATTATTCTATATTCATTAGGGTTGTTAAGTAATTTTGATGCTTGCTTTTGAAGAAAGTTTGATTTAGCTAAATTTATTAAATTTTTTGCATGATTTCTAGCAATTTTAAATTGAGAGAGTGATTCAGATGTTTGTGATTTTAAGTAAGAGTTATATGCTAATGACTTTTGGGCTGTTGCTCTGGCACAGTTGCCATGAAACCATTTTGAAGAGTTCGATCTTTTAGTGAACTGTTGACTTGGTATGAATAATTCCATACCAGTTAGTATTAAGTCGCAAATGTGGGACTGGGTAGAACTGGGATCACTAGAGAAGAAAGACTGCCATGGAATGTCAGCAAAATAATTTCTAAATCCATCCCAGTTTACCTTATCAAAGTGCCATCGGGTCACCCAGACAGGTTCAGAATGGGGAGGTGTGGGGGGGTTAACTAATGAGGCTTTGATGAGATTGTGGTCAGAGGATCCAAGTGGTGACAGTACCTCTATCCTGTATTGATCTGGATTATTTGTCAAAAATAAATCCAAGAGATGGGGATTATGGTCCGGATTATCGGGTATTCTGGTTGGTTGCTTTACCAGCTGGGTGAGATTAAATGATTCGGCAAACAGCTCGCGCTCTAGACCAGCGTCGTCAGTTCTGGCAGAATGCAAGGTTAAGGTTACTCAACTGTATGGATATGGAATCAAATACACTGGGTTCCCAGTCTAGCTTTCTGAAAATACTTTCTAGGTATGCTGCAAATAATTTTGGTGAAATTGTATCTCCCTGACGCACGCCCTTCTCAATCTTAATTTTTTCTGAGTCCTTATGTATTTTAAATGTAGCAGTTCCCTCTTTATATATGTTTTCGAGCAGGTTTACAATGTTCTCATTCACTACTTGTTCTCGCATTGAATTTATAATTGCTATGTGCTCCACTGAATCGAAAGCCTTTTCATAATCAACAAAACCTAAGCAAAGTGGTTTATTATATTCTATAGTTTTCTCAATTAGCTGGTTCATTGTATGTAGATGATCAATGGTCGAATACCCGCTTCGGAATCCTGGCTGTTCACGAGGTTGGTTTCCCTCCAATATTGTAGTTATTCTGTTCGTAAGGACTATAGTGAAGAGTTTGTAAATGACTGATAATAAGCTAATAGGTCGATAGTTACTAAGATCTTTTGAGTCACCTTTTTGTAGAGTAAAATAACTATTGCATTACACCATGTTTTGGGAATTTTCTTCTGTTTTATGCAGTGGGTTTTAAGTGAACAAGCCTATTTTGTACTTCTACTCCGGCATCCAACAGTAAATCTGTTACTATTCCATCTTCTCCTGGAGCCTTCCCTCTTTTCATATTTTTAAGACAAATATTTCACTTGTGTCAACTGAAAAGTAAGCTATTGGTACTACTGTCTTTGATGCATACAGTTCTTTGTAAAATTCTTCAACTCTCGTCACCATCTTATCTCTGCATTTAATGATTTCACCGTTTTTTACTTTCAGTGATGTCATTTTTTGCTTTCCTAGTGCCATTTTACTTCGGACCTGTTTCAGGCTTTTTCCATTTTTGGTGGTTTCTTTTATCTGATCCATGTTTCTCTTTCTTTTTTCTTCTCTTCGTCTTTTGTGATAATTTTATTTAATTCTGCTCGTTCTATTTCGTCTTTCTTTGTCTTTACTTTCATTTCCTTCCGTTTTTTCATAAGCTCGAGTGTCTTTTCTGAATACTTCTTGGCTTTGGTTGTATTAGGTTTTCCTACTACCTCTGCTGATTCTCTTAGCACTTTTGTTAGTCTGTCATTCAGCTCATCAATGTCACATTCAGCATTACTGAGAGCCTGAAATCTGTTCCTTATTTCCAACTGAAAGGCTGCTTTGTTTTCATTTACTATTATTGGGCATATCTTTTTATCTTTAATCATCTTCTTTTTTTCATTTCTGAAACTGAATCTGGCTGTGCAACCCACCATTCTATGATCACTATCTATATTTACTTTGTTGATAACTGTGACATTTGTGATCGTGTTATTCTTATCTGCTATAATGAAGTCGATTTCATTCTTTGTTTCTCGATTTGGGCTTCTCCAGGTCCACTTTCTTCCTGTTCTTTTGTGAAAGAATGTGTTCATTGTTCTCATGTTAAACATTTCAGCAAAATTTACCAGCATTTCTCCTCTTTCATTTTTTTCTCCAACTCCAGGTTTTCCCAAACATGCTTCTCCATTTCTCGACTTCCCAAGTTTTGCACTGAAGTCTCCCATGAGTATAGTATATGTTGTCTTCTCTTCTTCCATAATCTGGGAGATGTCATCATAGAATGTTTCTATTTCTTCGTCTGGGCTTTAAGAAGTTGGTGCATATACTTGTATGACTTTCATGGTATATTTTTTGCATAGTCTAATGACAACAAATGCTGCTCAGTCAGATACACTGCTGAATTTAACAATATTGTCTGCCAGATTTCTGTTAATTAGATATATATCCTACACCATAAACTCTTTCATTTTCCTTTCCTCTGTAGTAATATAGGTGTTTGCTGTCCTCGAGCTGAATTACTTTTACTTCTTTCCTGCGGATCTCACTCAAAGCAACAATATCCCAACTAATGTTTTCCAGTTCATTCATCAATTTATCAAGTTTGTAATCTTCTGCGAGGCTTCTTACATTGTATGCGTAGATCTTCATCGATTTCAGTTTCTGTAACATCCAAGAGTCTAATTTTCCAACACAGTGCCTACTCTTTTCGGTGGCACACTGCCGGTAAGCACAGGAGGCAGTGCGGTTGGACCTTTAGTAGACGATGATCCAACAGGAACGCCCGTCAAATCATTTGCAAAAGAACTCATGTTTGACTGGGAGGATTGTGGCAAATAATCTCACCTCCCTGCCACATAGTTTCTGGTGAGATGCAATTTTTTTCCCCCTTATTCGTTATATATATATATATATATAGCAAAAAGGGGGAACCATGGCCTCATGGCCCTCTCCCCTTGGTACGCTACTGGTCATCCTCATGCCCATAATCTTCACCTCATCCTCATCATTCTCATCCTCATCATCCTGATCCTCATCCTCACCATGATCATCCTTATCCTCAGCATCCTGATCCTCATCCTCACCATGATCATCCTTATCCTCAGCATCCTTATCTGCATCATCCTAATCTTCAGCATCCTCATCTTCATTATCCTAATTCTCATCATCCTTGTCCTCATCATCCTTATCCTTGTCCCCATTATCCTCATCTACATTTTCATCATCATCCTGATCCTCACTATCCTCATCCTGATGCTCATTGTCTTCATTCTTATACTCATCATCCTCATGCTCATGCTCATGTTCATCCTCTTCATCGTCATCCTCATCCCAACCAGTTTCATCCTCATGATCCTCGTCATCGTCATCCTCATCCTAATTCTCAGTATCATCATGCACATCATCCTCATCGTCATCCTAATCATCCTCATCTTCATCAATCTCAACATCATCCTCTTCCCCATCTCGACATCCTCATTCTAATCATCATCATCTTTGTCATCTTCAAGCTCATCTTCATCATCCTTATCCTCATCAACCTCATCCTTATCATCATAATCCTCATCGTCATCATTCTTCTTATCCTCATCAATCTGATCTTCATCCTTATCATCCTCATCCTCCTTATCCTCATCTTCATCATCATTATCATCATCATCATCATCATCATCATCGTGATACTCATCCTGATCCACATCATCCTCATCCTCATCATCCTCTTCCTCAACATTCTCATCCTCATTATCCTTTTAAACTTTGTCTTTGATCTCATAATCATCCTCATCCCCATCCTCATCCTAATCATCCTCATCCTCATCATCCTTATCCACATCATCCTCATTCTCAATATCCTCATCCTCATCATTATCATCATCTTTATCATCATCATCATCATAATGATTCTCCTCATCATTATCATCATGTTCATCCTCATCATCCTCATCCTCAACCTCCTAATCCTCATCATCCTTATCCTCATTGTCCTTATCCTCATGGTCGTCCTCCTCATCATGATCCTCCTAATCCCTGTCATCTGCAACCTCATCATCCTCATCCTCATCATTCGCATCCCCGTCATCCTCATCCTCGTGATCTGCATCCTCATCATTCTCACCCTCATCATTCTCATCCTCATCCTCAACCTCCTAATCCTCATCATCCTCATCCTCATCCTCAACCTCCTAATCCTCATCATCCTCATCCTCATCCTCAACCTCCTAATCCACATCATCCTCATCCTCATTGTCCTTATCATGTTTGTCTTCCATATCATGATCCTCCTAATCCTTATCATCTGCATCCTCATCATCTTTATCCTTATCATTCTCATCCTCATTATCCTCATCCTCATTATCCTCATCCTCATCATCCTCATCCACATCCTAATCTTCATCAACCTCATCTTCATCACCATCCTGATCCTCCTCATTCACATCATCCTGATCCTCATAATTGTCATTCTCATCCTTATCCTCATCCCCCTCATCCTTACCTCATCCTCATCATCATCCTCAAGACCCTCATCCTCATACTCCTAATCCTCATTCTCAAGCTCCTTATTCTCATCCTCATCATCCTCATCTGCGTGAGCTTCATCCTCATCATCCTCATCCTCAACGTCATGATCATCTTCATAATCATCATCCGCAACCACATTATCCTCGTCCTCATCCTCATTATCTTCATCATCCTCATTCTCATTCTCATCCTCATCCCAATCATCCTTATCCTCATCATCCACATCCTCATCATCCTCATCCACATCCTCAGCATCTTCATCATCATTATTCTCATCCTCATTATCCTCATTTTCATCATCCTGATCCTCATCATTCTCGTCTTTCTCATTATCATAGTGATCCTCATCATCCTCATCCACATTTTCATCTTCATCATCCTAATATTCATCATCCTCATCCTGACCCTCATTTTCCTTATCCTCATCCTCTTCATCCTCATTCTCCTCATCCCCATTCTCATCCTCATCATTGTCATTCTCATCATCCTCATTATTATCAACTCCATCCTTATCGTCAACATCCTCATTCACATATCCTCATCATCGTCACCCTCATTCTCATCCTCATCATCCTCAATCTCATCATCCTCATCCTCATCCTCATGCTCTTAATCCTCATCCTCATCATCTCATCCTAATTAACCTCATCCTCATCCTCTTCCTCATCCTCATCAGCATCATCCTCATCTTCCTTATCATTATCTTGATCATCATCATCCGAATCATCCTCATCCCCACCATCCTCATTCTCACCCTCATAATCATCAATGTCCTCCTTGTCATCCTCATCCCCATCATTCCCATCCTAATCATCCTAATCTTCTCCATCATTCTTATGTTCATGCTTATCCTCATTGTCCTCATTCTCATCCTCATCATCCTCATTCTTATCATGTATATCATCACCATCATCATTATCGTCATCATCGTCATCCTCCTCCTCCTCATTCTAATCATACTGATCCTCCTCCTCATCATCATCATCGTCCTAATCCTCATCATCCTCATCCTCATCATCCTAATCATTATCTCCATCACCCTCATTCTCAACTACATCATCCTAATCCTCATTCTCATCATCCTCATCATAATCCTAATCCTTATCATCTCCCTCATCATCCTCATCCTCATCACTGTCATCCTCATCCTCATTATCGTCATCCTCATTATTGTAATCTTTATCCTCATCCTCATCATCCTTTTCATCCTTTTCATCCTCATCATCTTCATCATCCCCATCTTTCACATCTTCATTCTCATCATCCTCATCATTGTCATCATCATAATCCTCCTCCTCATCATCGTCATTCTGATCATCCTCGTCCTCGTCTTCATAATCTAGATCCCCATCCTCCACATCCCCGTTGTTCTCATCCTCATCATCCTCGTCATCTCAATCCTCCTTATCCTCATTCTCATCCTCATTTTCGTGAATCTCCTCTTCTACCTCATACTCATCTTCCTCATCCTGATCCTCCTCTTCCTCATCATCATTTTCACCCCCATTATCCTTATTATAATCAACCTCATCCTTATCATCCTCATCCTCACCTTCCTTGTCCTCTCTCACACTATCCTTATTCTCATCCTTGTCATCATCATCGTCATAATCATCATTGTCATCTTCATCCTCATAATCATCATCATCATCCTAATTTTCAAAATCCTTATCATCCTCTTCACCCAAATCATCATCTTCATCCTCATCCTCATCATCCTCATCCTTATTCTTATCCATATCATTCTGATTTTCTTCATCCTTAACCTCTTCATCCTCATCCTCATTATTCCCATCTTCATAATCCTAATCCTCCTTATCCTAATCGTCCTCAACCTCATTCGCATCCTCATTCTCATTATCGTAATCCTCATCATCCTCATCCTCATTCTCATCATCCTCATCCTTTTCCTTCTCATCCTCATCTATATCCTCATTATCATCACTCCAATCCTCATCACCCTCATCATCATCATCCTTATCCTCAGCCTAATCTTCTTTATCGTCATGCTCTCCATCCTAACCCTCATACTTCTCACTGTCATAATCATCCTCATCCTCCTCATCCTGATCCTCCTCCTTCTCATCTTGCTTCTCATCATCTTCATCTTAATTCCCATTCTTATCATCCTCCTCTTTATCCTCATAATCCTCATGCACATGATCCTCTTCCTCATCATATTCATCTTCATCTTCACGATCCTCATCATCATTATCATCCTTATCACCCTCATCCTCATCATCCTTATCCTCCTCATCATCATCCTAATCCACATCCACATCATCGTCCCTATCCTCATCCTCATCATCATGATCCTAACCTTCATCTTGATCACCCTCATCCTCATCATTCTCATGCATATAATCCTCGTTTTCATGATCCTTATTATCCATATCCTCATTATCCTCATCCTCATTTTCATACCCATCTTCATCATCCTCATATTCATCCTAATCATCATCATATTCATCCTCAACCTCATCATCTCCATCATCTCCAACATTATCATCTCCATCATCATCATCATCATCATCATACTCATCCTTATACTCATCTTCATCCTCATCCTTATACTCATCTTCATCCTCATCATCCTTATCTTTATCCAAATCTTAAGCATCCTCGTCCTCATACTCCTTATCCTGAGCCTCATCCTCATCCGAATCCTTATCATCATCCCCGTCCTCATCCTCATCTCGATCATCCTCATCCTCATCTCCATCATCTTCATCCTGATCATGCTTCTCATGGGGCAACACTGTACTGAATAACAATAATAATAATAATAATAATAATAATAATAATAATAATAATAAAAATAATAACAACAAAAATAATAATAATAATAATAATATTAATAAATTAATAATTAGAAACTAGAAACTGCCATTAGCAAGTTCAGTAACTCAGCACCATCATCACCACAGCCACCATCATCATCTCTACCACCACCACCACCACTACCACCACCACCACCATCATCACCACCACCACTAACAACAACAACATCACCACCCATCCTCTTCAGGGGGATCGGGGGCCTCCTAAGGGACCGGGGTCCCCCCTCCCCCGTAACCAAACGGGATTTTTAAATACCCAAGGTTGTATATACGTTCTACACCTTGAGTGATGTGCTTCATTGTGAGTAATGTACCCACTAATCCATCTACAGGAGATTACTTTGAAGGGTGCATTGAAATATCTGCGAAGTAACTTTTGAGCTTTGACCTTGGCTGTGATCTTGAGTTTTAGGTCAAGGTCATTCATACTTGGTAGCCATGCAGAGCATATCAAGTTAAATAAATGCACCAACTTTGATAATTATAGCTCAATTCTTTTTTTTTTTTTTTTTTTTTTTTTAACTATGCATTCAGTGACCCCAAACTACTTTCCATTGACCCTTAGGCGATCTCAGAAAATACTGGCCCAAATAGGAGCATGGTCATTTCAGACCTACCCCCCAACCTTGGCTAGGTCCTACAAAAATTTCAGGTCCGTATCTTTAGCGGTCTATGAGAATTCGCGAAAAGGCAATTTTTATTGGTTTTTGCCTGTAAGTCGAAAATAGTTACTGGGAACTGAATGATACTAGGTCATATGAAGCCACCAGCTCAGCTATTTAGGAGGCCAAGTATGATGGCCGTATCTTTGAAACGAGGAAATGCGTCCAATTTACTTGTTCATAAGAAAAAATAAAAATAATAATAATAATAATAATAATAATAATAAAAGTATCATTGACAATAACAATAAAACTCACCACTGGTGTGGTGAGTTGTAATAGCCATAAACAGAAAAGACAGTCACATATTAGTACATTCGGAGTTTACGGCCCTGTACCTAACCTCTACAAACTCAGAACCTAAGAGTATGGACCTGAAGTACATCGCTGTCAGTAAACGGCAAAAAAAAAAAAAATCATCTCTAAGATTCGAACAGCTTACCCTATGGAACGGTTGTCTTTAATGTGATTCCTCTAGGATCCAAATGGCAGAACGAGGCTTGAGCCCCATCTGGGGCTTGAGTCGATCTGAAGTCAGTCTTGAGACGCATCTTCCAATTATTTCTATGCAAAAACAAGGTACGAGACTCTTATGAGGCAAAGCCCAAGCTCCCACACCCAAGCCACCTCTGAATGGGCCGGAAGTGGGCTTGAGCATTGTAAACTGTTACTTAATGTTTCAGAGAAGATTTTTTCTCCTCATGACGAATAACTCATTAAAAAGGCACCCAGTACAATAAGATAAGGTGGCTAGACAAGACTTTTTGCAAAAAAAAAATATAAATAAATAATTAAATAAAACAATAAAAAATAAAACTTATTTACAATATCTAACTATCTGGTATACATACATACATACATATATATATATATATATATATATATATATATATATATATATATATATATATATATATATATATATCCCGACGCCCTAATCCCGCAAAGGGTGGCCGCAGAGAAAACGCCTCAAAGTCGCTCTGTCACCCACCATTTGACTACCCTCCCCCAGCTCACTCCCCCTCCCTCATATACCTCTCAACTCCATCCCTCCACCTCATCCTCGGTCTACCCCTCCCTCTCCCTCCCTCCACCTCATCTACATACACCCTCTTAGTCAGTCTTTCATTCTCCATTCTCTCCAAATGTCCAAACCTTAGTGTATTTCTCCAAATCTTCTCAACCACATCCACATCCACATCCACCCCACAATGTTCCTTCACTTCTTCATTCGTCAACCTGTCCCTCTATGTCACTCAACATGCTCCTCTCAAGTAACTCATTTCCATATATATATATATATATATATATATATATATATATATATATATATATATATATATATATATATATATATATATATAATAAAGCACACAAAAAGGTAGAGGTGGGTCTCACGGACCCTCCCCCCCCTATACACAAGAAACGGAGAAGAGCTCGAAGTTGCCCTTTCATCCCTTACATGGGTACAAAAAGTCAGGCAGCTATTGGGGGCTACAGGGTTCCCGGGTGTTTAGAAGGTGTTTATCAAACAAACTTGGGGGATGGGTGGGTCTCAGAGACCCGGCTCTACCTGAGCAGGGTTAAGGACGGCAATACCTTATTCACTTACATTTGTTCACGTTCTCTGAAAGATATCAGTGGGGTACAGCGGGTCCAGTAGGGAAATATTTTACTCTTGATTGATATTTTTGATCCACTAATTGTATTTACATGCCAAAAGTCAATAATACTTGTCCAGCTACTGTTTATCCTTTCAATCCGATGGCGTCCTTTTAATTATAACCATACATTTGGATAAGGATTTCATTAAACTGAAGAATATCTACAGCAGTACTGAAGAGAAAATTAAAAGGTGCCTCTAACCATTCCAGATTGAAAGAAAAAAAAACTCATAACTAAAAATAATCATTTAATAGCAGCAAAGATGAAATGTAAATTGCGTCAATGCACTCATGTCTTTTAATACGAAAGTTGGGACAAATAATAAACGATATACGAATGGCAGGATGTAGGCCAACCCCCTCAACGTAATGTACAGGGGACGGGTACAATGCGTGAATAAATCGTGTTTCTCTTTTTAGTTAGTTAGTTTGAGAGAGAGAGAGAGAGAGAGAGAGAGAGAGAGAGAGAGAGAGTGTAAAGGTCTACGTAGCTGAAATTACAGCCGTTGTACCTGGCAGATGAGTCACGTCCATGGTGTGTGTGTGTGTGTGTATGTGCGTGTGTGCAATAAATACAGGTCGCCTGGCTACTCAGCCTCACTGGCCGCCTGACTCTGCCTGATTATCTGCCTCACCCGCCGCTGTCTGACCAACGCCTGTCTGCTGGTGAGTATTTAGAGTGGACGTGTGTGTTAGTGCTGCGGAGATGTGGCTGACGGTGTTACTGAGGTGTTGGTGTGGCTGACGGTGTTACTGTGGTGCTGGTGTAGCAACGGTGTTACTGTGGTGCTAGTGTGGCTGACGGTGTTACTGTGGTGCTGGTGTGGCTGACGGTGTTACTGTGGTGCTGGTGTTACTGTGGTGCTGGTGTGGCTGACGGTGTTACTGTGGTGCTGGTGTGGCTGACGGTGTTACTGTGGTGCTGGTGTGGCTGACGGTGTTACTGTGGTGCTAGTGTGGCTGACGGTGTTACTGTGGTGCTGGTGTAGCTGACGGTGTTAATGTGGTGTTGGTGTGGCTGACGGTGTTAAATGTGGTGCTGGTGTGGCTGACGGTGTTACTCTGGTGCTAGTGTGGCTGACGGTGTTACTGTGGTGCTGGTGTAGCTGACGGTGTTAATGTGGTGTTGGTGTGGCTGGTATTCTTAGTGTGATGATCCTGTGGTTGGTGGTGTTAGTATTGTGCAAATGTTGATGGTAGTGTTAGAGTTGAGCTGGTGCGGCTGATGATGATTTTGTACTAGTATGGCTGACGGTGTTAATGTGATGTTGGTGTGGATGGTGGTCTTAATGTGGTGCTGGCGAGGCTGACGGTGTTAGAGAGGTGCTAGTGTGACCGGTGGTGATAGTGTGATGCTGGTGTGGCTGACTATGACAGTGTGGTGTTGGTGCTGGTCGTGATATTAATGTGGTGCTGTTGCAGCTGATGCTAATAGCTTGATGCTGGTTTGGCTGGTGGTATTGGTACAGTGCAAGTGTGGGTGGTATTGGTAGGATGGTGCTGGTGTGGCTTGTGTGGCTGCTGGAGTTAGTATGGTAACGGTGTGGCTTGTGGTGTAGGTTTAGTATTGGTGTGGCTAACGGTGTTACTGTAGTATTGGTGTTGCTCACGATATTAATGTGCTGGTGGTGCTGGTGCTTGTACTAGTTTGGTGCTGGTGTGACTGATGGTGTTAGTATGATGCTGGTGTTGCTGACGGTATTAGCGTGGTGCTTGTGTGGATGGTATGCTTAGTGTGGTGCTGCTGAAGATTGGTATTGCTGTTGTGTTATTGTGGCTGACGGTGTTAGTGCGATACTGATGTGGCTGACGGATTTAATGTGGTGCTAGTGTGGTTGACAGTGTTAGTGTGGTGCTGGTGTGGCTGACGGTGTTAGTGTGGTGAAGGTGTGGCTTGTGGTGCTAGTGTGGTGCTCTTGTGGCTGACGGTGACAATACTGTATAGTGTTTATGTGACTGACGGTGCTATTGTAGTTCTGGTTTTGGATGATGGTGTTAATTTGGTGCTGGTTTGAATTACGGTGTTAGTGTGGTGTTGGAGTGCCTGGTGGTGTTAGGGTGCTGTTGTGGAAAACGTTTATAGAAAAGATATGAAATATTTCATAGAGTGGTATTAATTTTACTACTTTCTCTTGTGGCATGACTTACGGTTCATTTTGTTGCTAAGAAAATTTCCCGATTGGGATGCGCCTGGTGACTTTGAACTTACTACAAACCATTAACGTAACGAGGATGAAACGCAGTTTCTTAATTTTCTTCCTTAGAGTCCATAATCATAGTCTTACCCTCTTTTGTTCCCATGGCAGCCTTCACTTAAAGTTTAAGACAGTTACCAGTAATATATTCTTTTTTTCGTTTGTCCCCACTAAAGGGAAGGTAATTAGATAAGCATGATAAAATTAATAGAAAAAATAAATTATTTCCGTATTGGTTTTGTGTGGTTCTCAATGTGTCTTTGATATAACGTGCATATTTTAACATCTGACTAATATATGATCCAAATGGTATATGACTGACATGGATATAACGATCACACTAACGTATTACTGGCGTAACATTTTTTTTGTTTTTGTTTACAGATTTCTTTAGAATACTTATTAAAAAGATGGCTGCTTTCATTAACTCAAGATTCATTAGTTGTTTAGCAAAAATATGCGGAAATGGCGATGTTTTTATAATATCTGTGCAAAAGTAAAGAAAATATTTTCAATGCACACCAAGTAGCCTGCATAGCGTGATCACCAAGGAACGCTGTGTAGAGGTGACTTTCAGCTTTAGTCTAACACCAGACGTACCACGCCACGTCACTTAGTCATCGGGGCACACGCTCTTGAGTGTACGTGCGCTTAGTGCACTTAGCGAATTTTCTTCTATCTCTTCTATTATTTGAAATCGGCTACCTCTCAGGATGGATTTTAACTCTGAAAAAAATAAGTAAATAAATAAATGTCCGCAGGGGCTACATCCGGAGGGTAGAGTGGTTGGAAGATGACAGTCGTTTCGTGCTTCGCCAAAAAAGTCACGGATAAGTAGCGATCCGTGAGCAGGTGCATTGTCATGGTGCTGCATCCACGTTTGGTTAGTCCATGCCTCAGGCCTCTTCCCTCGCACTGTCTCCCTTAAACGCTTCAGGGCGTCCAAGTAACTCTTTACTGACTATCTGACCACATGGAATAAACTCGTGATGAACCACACCTTTCCAATAAAAAAAGATTGATGAACATTTCAGGAACTCTTACTTTTTTGGTCAAGGTGACGATGTTCCAACCCACAGCGACGATTGCCTCTTTAATTGGGCATCGTAGCCATACATCCGCGTTTCATTACCTGCTATGACAATTTTCGTAAAGATTCCATCACCATTCGAACAGTCAAGCAGCTCCTGACTGTGACAAAGTTCTGTTTTTGCTCATCTGTCAGCAGACATGATGCATAGAGTATTTGGGGCATCATAATGCAACTTCAGTTTCTCGGGTAAAATCGAATGACACTAACTTTTACTGATGTCTACTTCTTCGGAAACTTCATGGACAGTCAGACGACGATTCTGACGGCATGTATTTTCTCAAGTAATCGTCATCTTTTGATATTAAAGGTTGTCCGGATTTGAGATCATCTTCTGTGGATGTTCTTCCTCAGTTCAGCCAATAGAATCACATGTGACATTCTGTATGGCTGAATCTTCCACATAACCCTATTGCAACATCTGAATTGTCCGTGTGAAAGTTTTTTCCAATCTGAAACAAAATTTCTCACAAACACATTGTTCTTCAAGTATAGGACTACATAATAAATAGATAGATAAATAAATAGATAGAGAGACAGATAGAAGCAGGAAGTCAAACGATGAGAAGGTGTTGTGTTTGCGAGAAGCGAGCAGCGCTAAACGCTTACACGGGGGAAAGCTGACGACAGCGGCCAGTAAGATGATTCAGTTAGCTGTCAGCAGTCCTCTCGTGAGAAAGTTCTGTTGCCACGAGGAAGATACGTGACACACACACCCTACTACACGAGATGTGAGGAAAGAGAGTTTAGAAGGAGACAAGCGACCCTATAGAGAGGTCGAGACGGAGATTAGCTTGAGAACAGAGAGAGAGAGAGAGATAGCGAGACAGGGAGGTAGCTACCCAGGACTTATACTATTATACCTGTTTAATATTTCCAAGACAAATAAAGATAGTCCCATACTATTCTTTACCTCTCCCGTCACTACATGACATCTGGTGGGGAAACTACTACAAGATATAAAAGCCGCTCGACCACAAGTCTAAAATATACTTCTCTACAATTAACTACAAAGTCTTTACGACATTTGGTGGCAGCGGTGGGATACGAACCCACGCCTCCGAAGAATGGGGAAGTTCAGTTGAAGAAGGGAACTTGCATAGTTAATATTGAAAAATGTTTAGCCCCTGTGAAGGAAATAAATATTGGTGGAGTAACAAGTGAGATAAAATCTACGGATAGAGAAAGAATAAAAGAGAATTTAATTCACTCAGGTGAATTTGACGAAGAAAATGATTTGTTAACCCTGCTGGAAACACACAGGGACACCGTAGCCTTGCCCGGAGAACGATTAGGGTGTACTAACTTGATTAATCACATGATTAATGTGCACCCAGAAACACCACCAATTTTCGTACCAGCTTATCGCATACCACACTCCCAACGTACACCTGCAAATCAGTATGTCGATGAAATGTTAAAGCTTGGAATTATTGAGCCTTCAGTTTCTCCGTGGAACGCTCCCCTTTTCTTTGTGCCCAAGAGAAATGGAGAAATGCGTGCGGTAGTAGATTACCGTAAACTAAATAATCACACCATCCCAGACAGATTTCCCATGCCATTGCTAAGTGATGTTCTACAGAATATTGGTCCTGAGAATAATATATTCTCGATCATCGATCTCCTAAACGGATACTATCAGATTCCGGTATCTCAGGAGTCACGTAAATACACTGCCTTTTCAACAAACAGAGGCCATTATCAATATACAAGAATGCCAATGGGACTGAGGACAGCCCCTGGTACGTTCCAGCGTCTTATGAATTACGTATTGTCCGGAATTTTAGGACAAGGAATATTTGTTTATCTTGACGATATTATTATCGCAACGAAGAATATTAAGGATCATCTCAGGAAATTAGACTTACTCTTACAAAAGCTTAGTGATGCTGGATTAAAAATTAAACTTTCTAAATGCAAATTTTGCTTTAAGGAAATAAATTTCTTAGGCCACAAATTAAGCTCTGATGGTATTCACACCACTGATGACAAAATACAGGCAGTGAGAGATTTTCCTGAACCCACTACGACTGACGAAGTTAGACAATTTTTAGGTCTGGCTGGGTACTATAGGTCCTTCGTACCACAGTTCTCTCATATAGCCTTCCCTCTATTCCAACTACTCAAAAAAGATGCTGTATTCCAATGGGAAGAAGAACAAAAAAGGGCATTTAACAATCTAAAAATTAAACTAACGAATGCACCTTGTTTAGCATATCCAGATTACACGAAATCATTTCTTATTTGTACAGACGCATCAGTTAAAGGATTAGGGGCTGTACTGATGCAGGAAGATAAAAGAGGAAAGAATCAACCAATTGCATTTGCCAGCAGACAAACAAGAGGTGCGGAGAAAAAAATTATAGCACTACAGACTTAGAGGCACTTGCAGTGATTTTTGCATTACAAAAGTTTCGAGATTTGGTATATGGTTACGAAATCCACTTATTCACCGACCATAAACCACTGGTGGGTATGTTTAAAGAAAAACTCCTTTCTGGGAGGAGAGCAAGATGGAAATGTACAGTTGAAAACTACAATGTACAAATACATTATATACAAGGTAAAATGAATATAGTAGCGGACGATTATCTAGGAACCCGAACACAATTCAGGTTGCGGCGTTAGATCTCAAAGGAAATATCCCAAACCACGAGGATATCGCAAAGGCACAAAGACTTGACCCAGTATGGTCAAAAGTAATATACAAGTTAGAAAGTGGAGATGACATACAATTACCCAAACTGCATGTCCCACTTGAACAATTCACAATGGTCAATAATACATTATACAAAATTAACTCTAAACAACCAAAACGCCAAAGAAATACTAACCAGTTGGTAGTACCTAATGACATGATACCCCAAGTATTACGAATGATACACGACAGCCCACATGCAGGACACCCTGGAAAGGATAAGACATTCAACCAAGCCCAGCTATTATATTACTGGCCTTCATTACGAAGAGATATACACAATCATATAGACAGATGCGAATCATGTGCGAAACACAAAGGATACCCAATCACACCTGCACCGATGGGTAATTACCCAGTACCACATCAGCCATGGGACGTTGTCGCTGTTGATTTACTCAAGATGCCATTATCATACAATAATAACCTATACTTATTCGTAGCAACGGATCATTTTTCCTGTTATGTCATTTTAGCTCCAATTAAAGATAAGACAGCAGAGACAGTAGCAAAGGCAATAACAGATAATGTAATATGTCGCTTTACTACCCCAAAGGTATTAATAAGTGATAATGGAGGAGAATTTAATTCTGAGATCTTACAAGAAAAATGTAAACAATACAACATTAAAAAGGTTAACGTTTTGGCCTATCACCCAGCATCGAATGGGTTGGTAGAGAGACAAAATAAAAAGGTATTAGATGTGCTACGACACATTCTCAGTGAAAATTATGCAAGCTGGGATGATTGGATTCCCAGAGTAGAGGCCTCCATTAATGGGTCTATAAATAAATCCATTGGTGACACACCACATTTCATTATATATGGCACGGATAAAAAATTACCATATGAGCTCCTAGAAGGTGACAGCATGCCTATATACAATTACGATGATTACTCTAAACTCCGTTTACGTGAATTCCAGGACATACACAAAAGAGTGCAAAAACAATTAACGATGTCCAAGGAAGAAATGACGGAGGCATTTAACAAAAAGGCAAAAGATTCACCTATCAGCTTAGGAGACATTGTTTACGGAGTCATTCATACGAGAGACAATAAATTATCCCCTAAATTTGAGGGCCCATACAGAGTAATTAACATAAAGGCAAACAAAGTTTTAATTAAGTCACTTTCAAGTGGCGAGGAAAAACAAGTTCATATTGACCATTTAAAACGAGTTTCAAGGGAATTATCACATAATTATTCAGCCTCGGATACAACCGAACAGGTGAACGTACCTCAAGAAACCAAGCAAGAACACAACAATGATTACAAAAAGAAATTAAGGTCATATACCAAACAATCGAACATAGGTGCAACTATTCCAATGAAATCTACAGTACATCATTTACGAGAATTAAATATCGATTTAAACTCCTTCTATAAATGAAATAACAGCCAACCGTAACGCACATCATCACTATCATCAACCACAGCTTTATAGGAAATTAATGGATTTTTTTTTTTTTCGGTAGGTTACGATGAAGGGACTTATGCTATGGATTCTCCTATACATAGTAAGAGTATATGCGCACCTAGACCCCAAGCATATAGTACGACAAGGATGCCTCATAGCTCCAACGGCCACGACTACAATCGTCAAGGATGTCATGAGTACTGAAATAAGTCTAGATTACTTGTATGACTTACCTACTTATATAGAAAGACTTGCGACGCCGATGCGAACTCTGGACTTCAAGATAGGGAATTATGTTTCACAATCACATATCACCAAGGAAGTGGATGAAATGGTGAAGTTAGCGAAATGGAAACTAGAACAGGCGAAGTCAACTATGCTCGTCATGATCCAAGATCTCCCATCTTCTGGAACAGAGGTGCTGAGCGACAGGAACAACATCACACGTACTCGCCAAAAGCGCGGTTTGTTCGATCTGGGCGGCGCAATTCTTGGGAACATCTTTGGATTGGCTACAGAGGATGACCTTAAAGAAATAAACAAAAAATTTAATAAGATAGCTCAGGTACTAACATACCAAGATAAATTCATCACAGGACAGAACTCAGCAATGAAAACAATTGTGAAAAATCTGAAACAAGCAGAAAACGTAGCTCTCGAGAGTATAGATAAAATAAATAGCTTGGAGGGTAACGTTACCCTTTTCCAGCACTTCTCCATCATCACAGAACATATTGACACGATTCTACTACAATTAGAGAACACTAGAGATCATTTCAGGGCACTTATGCAAGGAATTTCGAATGCTGGTGATGGCAAGATCACAAATGACTTACTCCCAGTTCATGAGCTACGTCAGATAGTTAGTCAAGGCATACATACACATAAATTGAAGCCATTGTTCCGCAGTAGGGAATTTATGCAATATTACCCGTACTTGGAAGCAACACTAACACCAACATCAGTGATAGTTCATGTACCATTCATCACGGAAGACCTGTTCACAGTATACCAAATACACCCCTTCCCCTATAGAAACAACAACACTTTAGTCATCATCAACATCAACACAGACGCCGAACTCATCATGGTCTCCAAGAGACGAGACACTGTCACTTTCGCAAGTGAGTCAACGATTGAGCGAAAAAGCCGCACATCCTTACATGCTGTTCATCTTTGTCCTGCGTACATTTTCACGTTTCAGCCTACTGATACGGTCCCTTGTGAAATGGCTATCATCAGCAATAACAATATTCATCATCATTGCAACTTCACTTTTGCTCCAGATAAACTTGTACACCATCAACGCATTGGACACTCGCAGTTTTTTTTATTTCCCTCATAACACATCAGTTTACATAGTCTGTCCAGATATACCACCATCTCATACATCAGCCTCAGGATTATACATAGCACCAGACTACTGTGCGGTATTTACACCATCCATGTCTACTTTTTCCACCATCAATCACTACGCCATCCTCAATCATACACACAAACATTTCCACCCACTGCCTGATATGGACTTAAACATGAGCACAAGTATTAAGCTGACTTCACCTAAGTTTGAAACTATGCAGCTGATCAATGAAACAATGAAGCCCTGGGAAGATTTGAGTTTGAGTATGTTCAACCCATATTATGTGTATATAGCCAAGCACCTTCTGTCTTCATAATTATCTGCATTGTTGTTGCAGTATTGCTGTTGGCCATGCACAGAATGCATGCAAGAATTGCTAATTTGGAGTCATTGTTTAGTGGGGGGAGAGTTAACATCACAGTTAACCACCCTGAATGAAGTGTATATATTTTGTATATAGTATTAATTATATATATAAAAAAAAAAAAAATAATAATAATAATAATAATAATAATAACACAAAGAAGAATGACCCATATATGGCAGACCAGTACCATTATCTTTAAATGAAATATTAATAACTCTTACAATATTCTTAATTTTAAACTATTTTTATTCTTGCATGTATGCAATTCACTATAATAACCCAAGTACATACTGTATTACAGTTAAATAATTTACTTTAATGCATTTATTCCAATATGTATTCAACTTATTTAAAATGTAATATTACTGAATAATCACTATTTACTATGCATAATATATGTATACAATATTCATACAATTATGTTACTTTACAATATTATGTATTTCACTTAATTAGCTTATAAGTTCATTATAATGTGTATGTAGTATGTATTAATATATTATAACTATTAAATGTCGATGGTACTGTCATTTCTGCGCGGCCGAGCAAATATAGGACGACATAATAAATAGATAGATAAATAGATAGATAGAGAGACAGATAGAGGCAGGAAGTCAAACGATTAGAAGGTGTTGTGTATGCGAGAAGCGAGCAGCGCTAAACGCAAACACCGGGCAAAGCTGACGACAGCGGCCAGTAAGATGATTCAGTTAGCTGTCAGCAGCTTTCCCCCGTGTAAGCGTTTAGCGCTGCTCGCTTCTCGCAAACACAACACCTTCTCATCGTTTGACTTCCTGCTTCTATCTGTCTCTCTATCTATTTATTTATCTATCTATTTATTATGTAGTCCTATATTTGCTCGGCCGCGCGAAAATGACGTACCATCGACATTTAATAGTTATAATATATTAATACATACTACATACACATTATAATGAACTTATAAGCTAATTAAGTGAAATACATAATATTGTAAAGTAACATAATTGTATGAATATTGTATACATATATTATGCATAGTAAATAGTGATTATTCAGTAATATTACATTTTAAATAAGTTGAATACATATTGGAATAAATGCATTAAAGTAAATTATTTAACTGTAATACAGTATGTACTTGGGTTAACCTGCAACCAATTCCAAGTTATTTTTTATGCAAGGTAGATGGTCAAACTCTAGATGTCCTAAAACTGTTGCCTCCAAGAAGAAAAAAATCAAGTTAATAGAGAGCCAAATTCAGGATCCTTTCATTTCGAGATGCCTGCATCCATTGCCTTTTTAAAAAATGGAGGTCACAGGCAGTAGGAAATACAAAGGAAGACAGTTTCAGATACGACCTGTTGCATACGTGAAGAATTGGGTTAACGGTTACCTTTTGCATTAGCGAGCAGGACAGGAAAGGGATGAAAGTTTGCTGCTAGCCGTACTGGTGGAACAATGCAAACAGAAAGTTCAAAGAAGCAGTGACCATTGAAGTAGCGACAGAAAAGAGAAAAATTTGCAACAGTACTGAAGGGAGCCAGTATGAGGATGATAGCTGGATGAATCACACTGGCGTGATAATGAAAGACCGTGAATAGAACACACACTTTTAAACGGAGAATATATTTACCAAACAGTTTCGGTGGATGCTGGCACTATCTTCAGTGGTCAAGATAGAGTGACGGAATGACATGCTGACAATACAAGGGCCTCTTCTAGTGCGCGTGTGTGTGAAAGGGTAGGAGGTCGAAGTAGGGTGCGTTGGGTTGTAAGCGAGGAATTCTCAAAGGGGTGAGGGGACACCACAAGACAGGTCAGGTCAGATTCCTGTCTAACCTCACCTGTGTAGGAGGCTGGGGATGGGATGAGGTAGATTGTAAGCGGGGAAATCCCTAAGGGGGAATGGAGACATGTTAGGTCAGATTCCCGTCTGACCTCACCTGGGTCGGTACAGAAAGGAACATTTCTACCATGGACCTCAATATAGGGTCTTGCTTGCACATGCCTTCACTAAGGCTGAAATTCTCGTATTTTTGGATACACATGACGTCACTAATCTTTCGCTTCCGAAAGTCATCACACATATACAGTAGATGGCTACCTTGCCAGTCAGTTTTATGATTGGCTTCACAAACATAATTAAATATTGCATTATTGAAGCTGCATATTTTAATGGCATATCCGTCCTGCCAAACTTCGACCTGTTTATTCTACAGTATATAAACTAGTTCACAATCTTTGCAAGGAATTTTATATATGCATGCTATGCATGCTTCTGAATATGTTGTACAACTGTACAAAAAAGTATCGTTACGACGTTGTGCTAAACAATCTGAAAAACGACGATGGTTTAGGAAAAACAGGGAGGGGGCTAGGGAACCATTGGGACCCCTGCATATCCACCAATGTTGGCTATGCATGGGATACAAGAGTCATTTCTTGTGTCTGAGGTAATCAATGTGTCAATATGAATGTATCAACCCTTCGGAAACAGCAGCCATCATAGTTTTCGTTACGTATCTATCGGACCCCTGAGTAGCGATATATACTTTTTTTGTACAATTCTACATTTGGTTCGTTACTAACACTGATTTGATGGTGGAGATATACTTGAGGCTATACATCACCATTGTGACCTATTGACTTAAGTTGAAGTCTGCAACATAAGGCAAAGTGAGAAAGTGTTTCTTTTTGGTGGTGGGATTTTTAGGTAAGTAGCAAGATTGCTAACCTTTAAGGTATGCCTTTTTGATGAACCATGTGGGATTCTTCAAGTTCTAAAAGGTTTTCCAAATGTGATTACTTTCTTCTACTGTATGTTCCGGACTGCAAATTCTAAGGACTTTAAGGAACATTGATGAGATATCAAGCAAATATGTGGCAGACTGATGGTACGAAAAGTAATGAATAAACAAGTTACAACTGGTATGTTTCCTATACACAGTAAAACTAAGTGAATTATATTTCTTCACCACCAATACATCAAGAAATGGAAGAACACCCCCGTTTTCCCACTGAACTTCACATTTAATGGAGGGAGGAAGATCATTACGATGTGTAAAAGAATCATCAAAAGTATTAAGGGCTGAAGGCCAAAATGAAAATACATCATCAGCATAACGAAACCTAATGATTAGGGGGAGAGCAATTCGTGGCAAAAGTTCTGTTTCATAATGATACATATATAAATTTTTTAAAATGAGTGACAGTGGAGAACCCATACCTATACCAAATCGTTGCAAATAGAAGTTGTTGTTCAATGAAAACGCAATCGAAGTCACACATATACAGTCAACTAGCATACCCAGTTCAAGATCATATTTTGGCAAACTGTTAGCTAAATATTCCAAAACCTCATTAATAGGAACTTTGATAAACAATAAATGAACATTGAAAAACCATTATACAAGAGAGGAGGATAGTTAATGAAACAAAAACCCTTTGACTCCAGCTAGTAGCAAAGAGATGTAATGTGGGAAGCCTCCCAACACATGAGAGTTGTACTCTACACAGGGGCGAATACAAACCGTGTGTAAAGTCAGCAATAGTAAAAAATGCATAGAGTCGGCTTAGAACACTTAATCTCCTGGAAACAGATTTTACAAGAGTATGATCTTTTGAAGATAAATCTCGAGAATGAAATTCCAGGTTATTTCAAAGATGATGCAAGATTAATTTAGGTGTTGATAAAAACTGATGATACTGTAGTGTACTAAAAACACGTTCACTTATGCGTGTATAACTCGATGAATAAGTGACGTTGCGTGATGGGGCCAGTGTTAGACTAAAGATCAAAGTCGCCGATACACAACGCTCCTGTGACGATCACGCTAAGACGGCTAGTTGGTGCACTACTAAAAACTTCGGTTTCATTTGGACGTTCTTCGTCCACTGGGACGAGGCACACTTAGCTCAGTGGTCCATCCATTGCTGAAACCTTGTGTAAAGTAGGTCTGTGATTGTTGACAAAATCGATGCTGCATTTGTCTTTACCTCGTGCACAGCCTTCACTAGCCTCTTAATTACGACCGTTTTGTTTGCTAATTTAAATAAAGTCATACCTGGGTGTAGTGAAGCATCAAAAAAGGTAAATGAAAAAAAAAAAGTGGAAAGTAAAGTTGCATAGGAAGGAAAAATGGATGATGTTTTGAATGCCTTAATAAAAGGCAAGGGTGTGAGTATGATTCTGGTGAACGACTTACTTGAAGGTGTTTTAGTGCCTACCCATCATCCAGGTTTGTCTTAATGGTGGAACATGGATATTAATAATCCAAAGGTAACAACACTGGAGATGGGGCAATTGAGCAATGTACTGTACATAGAGTGAGGAGAGAGGCTAGAATAAGGAACAATTATCTTTCATGACAGATGGGGAGTAAGGAAGTTTAAGGACACCAGAGTTGAAGACAGTGTGTTTTGATGGCATGATCGTGTTGAGAGAATGGTGTGAGTAGAGTGGTGAAAAGGATATATGTGAGTGAGACCAAAAGTAGAAGGAGGCATTGTAAGCCAAGAAGGCCAATAGCTATGATGAATGTGTGTGAGAGAGAAAGGATGGAAGCTGGAAATGCGAGGGAACTGAAAAGGGATCGATTTGGCTGACCGAATCTTTTATGGGTGAGGGTATGCCAAGTTTTTGTTACCCCTCTTTACTTGTAAATCGTCGGACGGGCTCTGCCGGATGGGTAAGTATGAAGCTGCTTACAGACAAGTATACCTATCAGGTGGAGCCACGATTCATGGCAAGGTCGGTGAATGTTTTCTTGTGTGACCCTTATCACTAGGTGAATAGTTGATTAATTCTCCCACTCTCGTATTCTTTCCTTTTCCTGGCTTTCTGTACCTAATCACATCTCAAATCCTGGTTGGAAAGAGGCAGAAATTATGATGATGACGATGAAGTGAAACTGTCTACAGGTAACAAGGATAGCCAAGACAAGACGGTATCACTGTAATAAGCCGTTTGAGAAATGGGCACACAACATTCCAGGATTTGTATGTGTCTGGCTGTCGTACTCTGATTTGGGTTACCGGCTGGTTATATCGTTGCTACGTAAGATTTATTATTTTAACACACACATGGTCTGGAAGCGAGAACGTATGATATGTTTTGCTCTGCGTGTGTGTGTGTGTGTGTGTGTGTGTGTGTGTGTGTGTGTGTGTGAACAAGACTGTCTCTGACTGCAATGAAGTTTAGGAGAGGAACAGCCAAGGGGTTGATATGTTGTTTTCTTGGAAAAATAGATCAAAGTTGACACACAAAGGAGTTAAACTGATGATTTCTTTTATTTTCTTAGAAAAAAAAAAAGTCAAGGTCCCAGAACTCAACAGACCTTACTAGGTGTTCCACCCAGTAAGGACTATTTAAACAGCTCTTGTCTTATGTTGACCAATCATGGTGGAAGAGTTCTAGGTAAGGTAAGAGCAAGGAAAGCCTATTTTGAGGAGAGTCAGACAAAAATCATGGCTTCAGGGCACAATCATAGTTCAGTCCATGTATCTGAGCTTGAACCAGATTATTAAAACAGCTCTTAGCCGATTTTGACTAAACTTGGTGGGACGGTTGAGGATCAGCCAGCAGGTTCATCTTCTGTTTTTGAGAAAGTAGGACAAAGATCAAGGGCGCATGGGAGGGTGAACTTATATATTTTATATCTAATTTAGAGCTCATTAGTGAAAGCGTTTGGAGTAAGATAAAGATAAATCTATATTCGATTTCGAAATCAGTCAGAGGCCAGGGTCACAGGGGAAGGTAAAACTTCAAAGTCACAGGACAAGGTAAACTATTTTCATTTTGATCTGATTTGGAGGAGAGTTCTTGCAAGGGTTTATTTTCAGGCAAGAATAAAGATATTCGATATAGAGAGTAATTGATTGAAGGTCTAGGTCATATGACAAATTTTTAAAAACAACCCTAAGATCTGTTGGTGTGAACGGGTGCTGCATTTTCTGAGCGCCTCTTCATGTTATAATTACAAGTTTTAATGAGGTAACTATATGTTATTTTTCCTCTCCTTCCGTGGTCCGGAATGGACCGGTAGTTATCGTACAGGATAACTCTCCAAGCATTCTCAGGTTTAAAATATCGATATATCTTTTGCTACAGCAACTACCTCTGATATGCATATAATTGTTTAGTGGTACCAAGGAGAGAGTAAAGGGTGTTAAAACTTATTTAACGGGATACTATAAAGATTTCTGAGGCCTGCAGCACCACTGATCCCTCCAAAAGTTAATAAAATCGCCTTTCGGTGGAAGAATTTAACTAAGATAGACTACACTGAGCTAAGGGAATGAACAGAAATTGATTCTAATCCCATCATCATATGATGGTTCCCCTACGGTAAAAAAAAAAAAAAATCGTCTTGTAACTAGGCCCCAAACCAGGCCTGTGTGACATTCTAACCCTGCAAGATTTCCCGTTTCTTAATTAAATAAGAAAAGTAAAAAAAAAAAAAAAAATGCCACGCATAACGACTTTGGCCAGTATCCCAGTAACTGTAATCATCCCCCCCCCCCCCGCCATTGAGGAGCAGCCCTCCAAGGTCCCATTCTGCCTAAAACGTTACCAAAGTGAACGTCTACCATTATGCAACATTTCTTCCTCCTGGGATAAAAACTAAGGCAGTGGCTTGGATGCCTGGGGGTTGCTTCCTCCTCTCCCCCATGTGAAAGGCCCTCAGGGGTCACACTGCACTACTTACTTGAACCAGGAGATGCTTTGCAACTATGTATAAATTCATGAACCTGGTTAGAAAATCTATGCCTATACCTAGCGCCTTTGTCTGGGACCCAGCCCGTACAGGACAGTTCTAAAGGATCCTATAGACCTAGAACCTGGGCCAGGTGGAGGATTTCACTTTCGTATCGTCCTTTCCATAAAGCCTGGACCCCATTCTTTTATGTACAGTAACTCAGTCAGTGAGTGAGGGAGTGACACAGTTAGGCACAAACACTATATTATGCACCTCCTATGGTGCATCAAAAATTTTTTGGTAGCAGCTAGAATATAGTTTAAAGGGATTCATTGGACTGAAGAGGTTAGTGAATATTATTATTAAACAATTTGCAATAAAAAAAATCTGTAGCTAAACAAACCCGGTCAAAAGCAGGAAATATAGGCTATGAAAACACTGTCGTATCAGAGGGATTGTTATGAGAAAGTGCAGAACGATTTTTCAACAACTGGTTATTAAGCATGTTAGTTTTGTAACAGATTATCCTGTATGCTGGAGTGAAGAACCATTAAAAGGACTAAATGAAGTGTGAATGAGAGGCTCACATCATGCAGTGAAACTTCTTTGTTGATCTTCACCTATTACCATAACTGGAGATGTTTGTTTCTATTTTTATTATTATTATTATTATTATTATTTATTATTATTATTATTATTATTGTTATTATTGTTATTATTATTATTATTATTATTAGTAGTAGTAGTAGTAGTAGTAGTAGTAGTAGTACAAGTAGTAGTAGTAGTAGTAGTAGTAGCAGCAGTAATACAACTGCTACTACTACTACTAGAAGTAGCAGTAGTAGTAGTGTTGATCTGAACCTATTAACAATGATGGAGATTTTGTAATGACATTATTTTTATCATTATTATTCAGTCGAACAGGGCAGTTCTCCCGAGGTGGATGGCAGGCTGGTGATGGGGAGAGCTGGAGCTCCCGTTTCACCAGCCCTCGGGACTTGATCCTGACCATCTCCCTTTGCTGAACATTTTAGTGCATTCATTTACTCAGAGAGTAGGCCAGCATGCTCTCATAATACCTCTACCTTCAGCTGTCTACACCACACGACACGCACATATCACACCTATTCACTCTCTGTAGCAATGGCTACTGCAATGTTACCATCAAATGAGGTGGTACCTCGGATTGCCACCACCGGCAGGGTAGGGTTGGTGGCACATGATCCTCCCGGTCGCCATCAAGCGACTGTGCCAGCAGCGACTCTTGCAATTTCTAATGATGCCCGTCAGTAGAGAAGCGAAAGTGCAGCCTTATTCTTCACCAACATACGCGGCCTTAGCACAAATTTAAACTCAGTTAATTTTTTCCTTCAGTCCATATCCCCTCTGGCCCTTTTCCTCACAGAACCACAAATCTCACCCTCTGCTGATATATCTCCATTTTGTTTTCCCAGTTACCATCTCCTAACAAACTTCTGTAACAAGGGTGGCATCTGTTGTTACATCAAGTCCCAATATGTAGTTGACACAGTTATAAACTTCACTTCATCCAGTTTTGATTACTCATTGTATAAACTAAATTGTCAAAATATTACCAAATGTATCTGTGCAGTTTATTACTCCCCCAATGCTTCTTCGGAACCCAGTGTATTTGATTCCATATCCACACAGTTGAGTAACCTTAACCTTGCCCTGAGCACCTTAATTACAATTTTGGGTGCTTTTAACATATATAATGTTGAACTAACTAAAAAGACAAACAATAAGCCTCGGACATGGACTGACCAAAAGATGACGACCAAGGACCGGATAAAGGACATGGTAATCGGAACGTGGAATGTAAGAGGAGCGAATGATGAGGTGAAAGAGAGAGAGATTGTCCAGGTGTTTAAGAGTGCGAAGGTTGATGTATGCGCAATAACTGAAACGAAATGGAGAGGTGAGAGTGTGAGAGAATGGGGATATTAATGGAGTATATGCGCAGGAGTAGGTGAGAATGAGAGGGCGAAAGAAGGAGTATGTACAGTTGCGAGTAAAAGATGGAAGAAGAGCATAAAAGAGTATGGACCAGTTGGGTCAAGGATTGTGTAGGTAAGATTGAAAGTTGGAATACAAATGTGGGCGACTGTGTGTGTGTATGCGCCAACGCAAGATCGTGCAAGCAGAGTGAGAGAAGAGTTCTGGACAAATGTGGAAGTGTGCATGGAAAAGTTTGGAAGGAATGAGAGAGTGTTTTTGATTGGTGATATGAATTATAATGTAGGGAATGTGAAGGTGGATGGAAAAGTTCGTGAGTGGGGTGTGCCTGCTGAGATAGGTGAGAATGGCAGTGCATTAGTGGACATTTGTGCTGGGAGGGGGTTGGTGATAGCCAATACCCTCTTCAGGCACAAAATGATCCACAGGTATACATGGCGAGTGATGAGAAGGGTGGGTGGTGAACTAAATAAAAGGAAGGCAATGATTGATTATGTGTGTGAGGATGAAAGGATGCGAAAATGTGTGATGGATGCAAGAGCTTATAGAGGTTGGGGGAGTGGACTTTCTGACCACTACTTGGTGGTGGCCAGAATCAAGGTCCATTTAGGATGGAGAAATAGAAGGGAAGGACGGGAAGAAGGAGTATTTGTAAGGAGAGCGGAAAGGTTACAAGAGGATGAGAAAAAGGCAGAGTATAAGAGAGAAGTGGAGGAACGATTGGGCAAATCTGAATTGGAACAGATGGGGGACGTGGAAGGTGTGTGCAGGATATTTACAGAAGAAATATGTGCAGCATGTAATGTGGTGTGTGGGATGAAGAGAAGACGGAGGGGTGTGCAAGGAACAGCGTGGTGGAATGAAGAGGTGAGACAGGCTGTGGCACAAAAGAAGAAAGCATACAATGAATGGATGAGAAATAGGGGCGTGGAAGAAGTTGAGGGGCGGAAAGAGAGTTATATGTAGAAAGAAAGAGAGAGGTGAAAAGGTTAGTAAGAGAGAGTAAGAAGAAAGCGGATGAGGAATTAGGAAGGAACTTGCGTGTAAAGTGGAGGGACCGTAAGAAAATGTTCCGGAAAGAGGTGAAAAGAGTAAGAGAGGGTGGAAGTGATGTTAGCAGGGGAGTGAAAGACAAAAATGGTAGATTACTAGTGGAGAAGGGAGATAAAGTGAGCAGATGGAGAGAACACTTTAACCCGTCACGTCCCGAGGTTTTCCGCACCTATGACATCCCCCAGTCCCGAGCCTTTTTGGAAAAATTTTTTTTTTTGGCTAAAACTTCCGCTTAGGTCGAGAAACGAAGGAAAATCACAAAGAAAGTGGTTCCCGCAGTCTAGAAGTGGTCCGTACAGGTGCGGTCCCCCCAGGCAGGTGTGGTGTTCTGTAATGGGCAGGATATGCGCTTACGTTTTCTATGGTAAGGAATAATAGGAGAAACAACACACAACACCTCTCTATTTATTGAATTTGAACAAATAAACAATAACAGTAACAATATAATGGATTTCAGACACATATATATGAAAAATAAGCATTGTACCATCGCGCGAGCATAGCGAGTTTGGTCCGAGTCGTAACATGCTATATGCTAAGTGTCTGGTATGAGTCAACCTATCATTTTTTCTATTTGTATACTTCTGTTTCAATGACATTTTACCAATTACAACTGTTTGTAAGTGTTTTCAGATGTTTTCATTTATTATGATGACATGCAGCATAAGTATAGCGCACATCAGCTTAGTAAGCGCACTCGCTATGACTCGTATTTCAACATACCAAATTGTTTTATCACTTTCCAATTATTTTCCCCTTTACATAGAACCTTTCCTCCACCACTGTAAAGGTTTTCAATTATTTTCATTCATTACGAGGGCATTTAGCGATATGCTAGCGCATATTCACGTAGCAACCACGATCTCAACCACTCGTGTTTCATCATCTACTTTATTTATTCACTCCAATTATAATTTCCCACTTACATTACACACGTTTACACCCCTATACTGCACTGTACATACTTACTGCCATTATTTATTCAAGTGAGCGTGAGAATATCGCATGAAAATACCCTCGCAAGGAATGTTTCGACCAACATAATACTCACACACTTATATACTAATTCTTCACATATATTACACACTTTACCACTTGCTGACTTTTATTTTCACTAATACGTGCCTTATTCATTCAACTGAGCGTCAGGAAATCGCATCTCTACACACACGCTATGAATATTTGACTTAGAATATATTTCAGCACTTACAATAATTTGAACATATATTATACCCGTAAGAATTTCCAATAATAACAATTATATAATTACGGACCGTATTTATTGCACTGAGCGACAGAATATCGCATCATAAAACCCTCGCTATGTAAGTTTCCACTTAGGGCATATTTATATACTTACAATGTTTGCACTTATGTTCTACCCGTATGCACTTTATACTAATATTTGGAGATCAACATGACTGATAATTTCACTGAGCGTCTGTCTGTCGCATTTACCTCATAATTTCTGCGTCCTTTCGCATTCACACCATATTAGAATTGCATCAACGTGTGATATTCACTAAAACATGGGTGAATACAGAGACCCACGTCACACTGCACGCACTCATAGCGGGTGTCCTTCCTCTGTGTCGTGAGTCTCACCTGGGAGTTACTGCACACGTGACACCTGCATTGGGGCCTAGGTCTGTTTGGCTGGGGAGGGATAGGAGTGGGGAAATGGCGGCCGGATATTCTCAGGGGAGTTTGTGCAATAGGGGCAGTGCGGGTGCGATGTTGGGGCCTTTCAACAGCATACCTTGTAAAGATTTCTCTTGTGAGCTCCCTCACAAACCCTTCAAATGTTTCCTGAACTCCTGTTGTCATGGCGTGAAGGTGGTGGCAATTCAGAGCAGTGATATCTAGCAAGTGAAAGAACAGTTTCTTATACCACTTCATCGTGGTCCTGGCACACTCTACCGTCGATATCATGGAGTCCGACTGGTCCACGAGGCGCATGTTTATATTGTAATCCATGACACACTCAGGTTTCCAAACACGACGCCTGTTCTCGCTACGGTAATCTACGGAATCAGTACGGTGCATCAAGGGGCAGTGAACCGTGGACAAGAGGCTTACTTCTCTGTTGTGGTTCCACATAGTTGCAAGGATGTTGTTGGCTTTGAAGAAGACAACCTCATTCCTTGCAAGTTTCCGCTCTACCTTGGCCATGTGACGCCGGTTCACCTTTATGGTTCCACAGACTCCCGTTTCATGCGTGTGAAGATAACGAGAAGGAAGAGGGCTAGTGTACCAATTGTCCAGGTAGAGAATGTGACCACGATGAAGGTAGTCTTCTATCATCGTCTTTACCACTGCTCCCGACAGTCCAATACTTCGATCTTCTATTATGTCTGTCTGTGCACCGGTGTACAAGACTATGTCTTGCACGTATCCAGTCCTACAGTCGCACATAACAAAGATCTTGAACCCAAAACGGTGCCTTTTGCTGGGTATATACTATCTGAAAGAAATATTGCCTCTCCACAACACGAGACTCTCGTCTATGACGAGGTCTCTATAGGGATAGAATGAGGAACGAAAGGTTTGCCTGAGGTGATCAAAGACCAACCTAATTCGCCTCATTTTATCAGTGTTGTTTGCATTTGCAGGATCATGAGCATCATAGAAATGGAGGCGACTTAGAATTTGTTGAAACCGATTACGGCTCATCACTTGACCAAATATTGGGGTAAACATAACAGGGTCCCTAGTCCAGTAAGCAGGAATTCTATTGTTTCGTATAATACCCATCAAAAGGACCAGGGCAAAAAATAAGAACATTTCTGGAAGGGAGACAGGGTAATCATAGATGATAGAATGCCTACTCCTTGTTCCCAATCTTTCACTCTCTAGGCGCTGGGCGCTTGCAAACAGGTTGGTTTGGTATACAATCTGATCAACAAATGCCTCACTGAAAAACAGGTGAAAAAAATCCAAGCTGGTGGAATTACGGTGAATTTCTGGAGCAATGCAACCAGATCGCCCCTGCTCAGTGAAGGGGTGAATGAGGGGAGAAAAATCACTCCCATCCTCCCAATCCCATGACACAAATCCCTCGTCCCCATCATCTCCATCACCGCCTTCGTCTGGGTGGGGAGGAGATCCTGGTTGGGGAGGTGGGGGAGAAGGAGTGCGAAGGGCTTCCCCACTGTCACTCCTCTTCCCTCTGCCTTTACCCTTTCCCTTTCCCTTACCCTTACGGCCTTGAGGAACATTAGGGGGCTGTGGGGACGAAATAGGGGAATATTGGGGAGCAGAAGACTTGCTGGGGAGTGGTTCCTCTCCACCTTCCCCCTCCATGACAACACCACGTGCTTTCTCACGCACCCTAGCTTGACCGAGTGTTAGGAAATATTGGGGAGCATAAGACGTGCTTTAGAATGGTTCCTCCCCACCTTCCCCCTCCCTCACAACCCCATGTGATAAGGAACGCACCCGCACTGGCCCATGTGATCCACTACGCCGCCTCACACTATGTAGGGAGAGCAATGACTCACTCACGTCACTCTCACTTTCCCTAATCCTCCCTGGACTTTCCCTTTCACTCCCCACTCCCTCCACTTGACTTCCTAACTCCCCAAACAAAATGCTAGGCCCATACCTGCTCATACGACGTGGTGTGCACTCTGGGCCACGATGTGTTATCACCTCACGTCCATACCACATGGCAGCACGTCCCACAGCTCCATCATCGTCCTCATCCTCGTCCTCGTCCTCGAATTCTGGTTCCAAATAACGTTGGGGATAGGGATAGGATATTGCACGTGTCTTCTTTGCCTGCTGCCCCTCTCTAGCAGCACAGTACGTCACGTACTGCCGGTTCCTGGGAGGCGGAACTTCCTCGTCACTGCTGGTGGTTTCTTCCTCCTCTGGCTGCACATAATCCTTGTCCATATCCTCGTCGTCCAGTGGGGAATCACTGTCGCCGGTAAAGGTGTCCAGAGCAACTTGAATTTCGCTGTCTGAGAGACCTCGCTTAGCCATGTCTGAGCAGGACCGTGGCTACCAGGTGAGTGGACGAGTGGTGGGCTAGTGCGGGTCATGCGGGGTCGCCAAGTGTCCCCGCCTGGTGGCAGGTAGGGGAAGGTCATGCGAGGGTACGTACCGCAAATCAAGCGCGAATTTTGAAAATTGTCGAAATTATGCACATTGCAATTGCACGACATACCAGTACGTCGCCGGGACTGGCAAATGCAAATCGTTGCAACGTACTCCATACGTCGACGGGACGGGGCGGGTTAAGGAATTGTTGAACATAGAGGATGGAAGTAATGCGAATATAAGTGGCTAGGGAATGGCTGCGAGAAGGAGGAAGGTGAGAAGACAGGAAGAAATCAGTAGGATAGAAGTTGTGGAAGCAATGAAGAAAGTTAAATTAGGGAAAGCCCCAGGAATTGATGGAGTGTGTGGTGAAATGCTGAAGTATGGGGGAGAGATAGTAATAGAATGGATGTGGAAAATGTGCAGATTGGCCTGGGAGGAAGGTAGAGTCCCGGAGGATTGGAAGTCAGGTATAATTATTCCCTTGTACAAAGGAAAAGGGGAAAAAGAAGTGTGTGGTAATCATAGGGGCACCTGTCTTCTTAGTATAATAGGAAAAGTCTATGGTAGGATACTTATTGACAGAGTTTGAGAAAGAACAGATGAATTAGTGGGAGAAGAACAGGGAGGCTTTAGGAAGGGAAGAGGTTGTATAGATCAGATATTAATTCTTAGATCTTTACTGGAAAAGTTTCTAGAGAAGGGAAAGAAGTTGTATTCGGCTTTTATGGATTTGGAGAAAGTATATGACAGGGTGGATAGACAAGGACTGTGGAAAGTATTAAGAATATATAGAGTAGATGGGAAGTTGTTGAATGCTGTGAAGAGTATGTATGATGGTGCTAAGGTTGCAGTGCATGTGGATGGTGAACTGAGTGAATTTTTCTCTTTGAAGGTTGGGTTGAAACAGGGATATGTCATGTCTCCATGGTTGTTCAATCTGTACATGGATAGGATAATAAAAGAGGTACAAGGTAGGGTAGTGGATGTTGGAGTGGCCCTGGTAAGAGGGGGTAGTGTTTGGAAACTCCCTGTACTGTTGTTTGCTGATGATACTGTGTTGTTGACTGAAGACGAAGGAGCGCTGCAATGCTTGGTGGATAAGTTTGGGAGAGTGTGTAAAAAACGGAATCTACAGGTGAATGTAGGGAAGAGTAAAGTGATGGTCTTTGAGAAAGGTGAAGTCAGTGAATGTACAGCGAGGTTAGATGGTGAGGAACTGGAAAATGTGAGTGTGTTTAAGTACTTGGGTAGTGTGATGATTAAGGATGGAGGTTTGGTGGGTGAAGTGCTTGAAAGGGTACAGCAGGGAAGAAAGGTTGCTGGTTCCTTGAAAGCAGTGATAAGAAGCAGGGAAGTGAGCATGGAAATGAAAATGTTACTACATGACAGTATTGTGATACCAACTCTAACATATGGAAATGAAGCTTGGACTTTGCTGGAAGGACACAAGTCAAGAGTGAGAGCAGTGGAAATGAGTTATTTAAGAGGAGCCTGTGGAGTCACATGGAGAGGATGTGGATGTGATAGGAAGCGTTAGGAGGAATACACTAAGGTGGTTTGGCCATGTGGAGAGGATGGAGAGTGAAAGACTGGCAATGAGAGTGTATGCGAGTGAGGTGGACGGGGGAAGAGAGAGGGGGAGGCTGAGGATGAGATGGAGGGATGGGGTGGAGAGGTATATGAGCGAGGGGTGTGTGAGTTGGGAGCAGGGCAGTGAAATGGCGGGGGACAGGGCGACGTGGAGGCGATTTGTTTGTGACCACCCCGAAAGGGATTAAGGCGTTTGGCAATAGACAGATAGCCAGATAATGTTGAATGGTTATTGCATTCTGCCAGGACTGATGACGCTGGTCTCGAGTGAGAACTGTTTGCAGAATCGTTTAATCTCACCCAGCTGGTAAAGCAACCTACCAGACTACCCGATAACGCGGACCATAATCCCCATCTCTTGAATTTATTCTTGACAAATAATCGAGATCAATACGGGATAGAGGTATTGTCACCACTTGGATCCTCTGACCACAATCTCATCAAAGCCTCATTAGTTAACCCCCCCATACCTCCCCATTCTGAACCTGTCTGGGTGACCCGATGGCACTTTGATAGGGCAAACTGGGATGGATTTAGAAATAATCTTGCTGACATTCCATGGCAGTCTTTCTTCTCTAGTGATCCCAATTCTACCCAGTCCCACATTTGCGAGTTAATACTAACTGGTATGGATTTATTCATACCGAGTCAGCAGTTCACTAAAAGATCGAACTCTCCAAAATGGTTTCAGGGCAACTGTGCCAGTGCAACAACCCAAAAGTCATTAGCATATAACTCTCACTTAAAATCAAGAACATCTGAATCACACTTTCAATATAAAATTGCTAGATATCATGCAAAAGATGTAATAAATTTAGCTAAATCAAACTTTTTTCAAAAGCATCAAAACTACTTAATAACCCAAGTGACAATAGAATAATCTGGTCAACTCTTAATTCTTTCGATAATAACTTTAACAAATCATCATCCATTCCCCGACTAAAATCTTCAGATGGCAACATTACAAATGACCCACGTGCACAGGTAGATATTTTTGCCAGTACATTTGCCAGAAATTCTACCATAGACGATGCCAGCCAGAACGTCCTAGTACTAGAACTTGACTCTCCCGAAACTGTTCCACTTAAATTACAGACAAGATACGTAAAATCCATCCTAGACAATTTAACCACCAACAAAGCTCCAGACCCAGAAGGAATTCCGCCAAATGTATTGAAAAAGTGTTCCCCTGAACTTGCCTCTGTTCTAGCTAAATTATTCAGACTATGCACAGGTACTTCTTCATTCCCAAATTCGTGGAAAGAAACCAATATCCTCCCAATTCCGAAGAAAGGAAGTTCCTCTGACCCCTCTGATTACAGACCAATAGCAATCATATCTTTTCTTGGTAAGGTATTTGAAACTTTAATTAATAAGCACATTGTTAAACATCTTGAATCCAACAACTTAATTAGTGATAGACAATATGGTTTTCGCCACGAAAGATCCACCATTGACATACTCAATCTCCTAACTCATACCATCCATTAATCAATTGACCAACATGGAGAAACTCATGCAGTACCCCTTGATATTTCTAAAGCTTTCGATAGAGTATGGCACCGTTCCCTGCTGTCCAAACTCCCATGCCATGGACCAACGTCTTTCGTTCCTTTGATATCCTCATATCTTAGTGACAGGAAAATATGAGTAAAAGTAGATGATGTATAATTCCAATTTGCACTTAGTTAATGCCGGCATGCCACAGGGATCAGTTCTGGCCCCAACCCTGTTCCTGGTTCATATTATTGATCTCTTATCTGTCACCCACAATCCCATCCACTCATATGCAGATGACTCAACACTACACGGTTCATTCACACTCAGACACCCATTTACAAAGTCTAACATCTCTACCTCTCAACTCAGTACAGCCATCTCCATAAATCAAGACCTATCTACGATCAGTGAATGGGGACAAAATAACCTTGTCTCATATAATGCTAGTAAAACTAAATATATACAATTTACATATATTGCCAGATTCGTACATTACCTTCAGTACTACTAATATTCCCATCTCCAAAAGTATTGAAATTCTCGGCGTCTCACTTAACAATGACCTCAGCTGGACCTCTCATGTTAGATCACTTGCTAAAACCGCCTCAAAGAAACTTGGATTAATGTATAGAATCTGTAACTTCTTCACTGACGAGCAGTTAGTTATGATTTATAAGAGTCATGTGTGCTTTCAGCTTGAATATTGTTTACCCTTGTGGAATGGATGTGGAGAGGTTGCATTAAAACAACTAGACAATATTCAGAACAAGGCTGTTAAAATTATTAACAACCCACCCATTACAAATAAACTACCTCCCTTTCAAGTAAGAAGGAATGTTGCTTCCCTTGCATTATTTTACAGATATTTTTATGGCAAATGCTCAGATGAAGTAGCGTCCATGGTGCCACCTCTCCATGTCTTCCCTCGTGCTACACGGGCATCTGGTAGCTCTCATGACTGGAATGTCACTCAGCCATATTGCAGAACTTCTGGCTATCAGAATTCTTTCATTCCCCGAACTGCATCTCTTTGGAACTCGCTTCCCCAGAGTTGTTTCCCACCAAGCTTCAACCCACACCTGTTCAAGTCTAACTGTTACAAAATGCTAGGCCCATACCTGCTCATACGACGTGGTGTGCGCTCTGGGCCACGATGTGTTATCACCTCACGTCCATACCACATGGCAGCACGTCCCACAGCTCCATCATCGTCCTCATCCTCGTCCTCGTCCTCGAATTCTGGTTCCAAATCACGTTGGGGATAGGGATAGGATATTGCACGTGTCTTCTTTGCCTGCTGCCCCTCTCTAGCAGCACAGTACGTCACGTACTGCCGGTTCCTGGGAGGCGGAACTTCCTCGTCACTGCTGGTGGTTTCTTCCTCCTCTGGCTGCACATAATCCTTGTCCATATCCTCGTCGTCCAGTGGGGAATCACTGTCGCCGGTAAAGGTGTCCAGAGCAACTTGAATTTCGCTGTCTGAGAGACCTCGCTTAGCCATGTCTGAGCAGGACCGTGGCTACCAGGTGAGTGGACGAGTGGTGGGCTAGTGCGGGTCATGCGGGGTCGCCAAGTGTCCCCGCCTGGTGGCAGGTAGGGGAAGGTCATGCGAGGGTACGTACCGCAAATCAAGCGCGAATTTTGAAAATTGTCGAAATTATGCACATTGCAATTGCACGACATACCAGTACGTCGCCGGGACTGGCAAATGCAAATCGTTGCAACGTACCCATACGTCGACGGGACGGGGCGGGTTAAGGAATTGTTGAACATAGAGGATGGAAGTAATGCGAATATAAGTGGCTAGGGAATGGCTGCGAGAAGGAGGAAGGTGAGAAGACAGGAAGAAATCAGTAGGATAGAAGTTGTGGAAGCAATGAAGAAAGTTAAATTAGGGAAAGCCCCAGGAATTGATGGAGTGTGTGGTGAAATGCTGAAGTATGGGGGAGAGATAGTAATAGAATGGATGTGGAAAATGTGCAGATTGGCCTGGGAGGAAGGTAGAGTCCCGGAGGATTGGAAGTCAGGTATAATTATTCCCTTGTACAAAGGAAAAGGGGAAAAAGAAGTGTGTGGTAATCATAGGGGCACCTGTCTTCTTAGTATAATAGGAAAAGTCTATGGTAGGATACTTATTGACAGAGTTTGAGAAAGAACAGATGAATTAGTGGGAGAAGAACAGGAGGCTTTAGGAAGGGAAGAGGTTGTATAGATCAGATATTAATTCTTAGATCTTTACTGGAAAAGTTTCTAGAGAAGGGAAAGAAGTTGTATTCGGCTTTTATGGATTTGGAGAAAGTATATGACAGGGTGGATAGACAAGGACTGTGGAAAGTATTAAGAATATATAGAGTAGATGGGAAGTTGTTGAATGCTGTGAAGAGTATGTATGATGGTGCTAAGGTTGCAGTGCATGTGGATGGTGAACTGAGTGAATTTTTCTCTTTGAAGGTTGGGTTGAAACAGGGATATGTCATGTCTCCATGGTTGTTCAATCTGTACATGGATAGGATAATAAAAGAGGTACAAGGTAGGGTAGTGGATGTTGGAGTGGCCCTGGTAAGAGGGGGTAGTGTTTGGAAACTCCCTGTACTGTTGTTTGCTGATGATACTGTGTTGTTGACTGAAGACGAAGGAGCGCTGCAATGCTTGGTGGATAAGTTTGGGAGAGTGTGTAAAAAACGGAATCTACAGGTGAATGTAGGGAAGAGTAAAGTGATGGTCTTTGAGAAAGGTGAAGTCAGTGAATGTACAGCGAGGTTAGATGGTGAGGAACTGGAAAATGTGAGTGTGTTTAAGTACTTGGGTAGTGTGATGATTAAGGATGGAGGTTTGGTGGGTGAAGTGCTTGAAAGGGTACAGCAGGGAAGAAAGGTTGCTGGTTCCTTGAAAGCAGTGATAAGAAGCAGGGAAGTGAGCATGGAAATGAAAATGTTACTACATGACAGTATTGTGATACCAACTCTAACATATGGAAATGAAGCTTGGACTTTGCTGGAAGGACACAAGTCAAGAGTGAGAGCAGTGGAAATGAGTTATTTAAGAGGAGCCTGTGGAGTCACATGGAGAGGATGTGGATGTGATAGGAAGCGTTAGGAGGAATACACTAAGGTGGTTTGGCCATGTGGAGAGGATGGAGAGTGAAAGACTGGCAATGAGAGTGTATGCGAGGGAGGTGGACGGGGAAGAGAGAGGGGAGGCTGAGGATGAGATGGAGGGATGGGGTGGAGAGGTATATGAGCGAGGTGTGTGAGTTGGGAGCAGGGCAGTGAAATGGCGGGGGACAGGGCGACGTGGAGGCGATTTGTTTGTGACCACCCCGAAAGGGATTAAGGCGTTTGGCAATAGACAGATAGCCAGATAATGTTGAATGGTTATTGCATTCTGCCAGGACTGATGACGCTGGTCTCGAGTGAGAACTGTTTGCAGAATCGTTTAATCTCACCCAGCTGGTAAAGCAACCTACCAGACTACCCGATAACGCGGACCATAATCCCCATCTCTTGAATTTATTCTTGACAAATAATCGAGATCAATACGGGATAGAGGTATTGTCACCACTTGGATCCTCTGACCACAATCTCATCAAAGCCTCATTAGTTAACCCCCCCATACCTCCCCATTCTGAACCTGTCTGGGTGACCCGATGGCACTTTGATAGGGCAAACTGGGATGGATTTAGAAATAATCTTGCTGACATTCCATGGCAGTCTTTCTTCTCTAGTGATCCCAATTCTACCCAGTCCCACATTTGCGAGTTAATACTAACTGGTATGGATTTATTCATACCGAGTCAGCAGTTCACTAAAAGATCGAACTCTCCAAAATGGTTTCAGGGCAACTGTGCCAGTGCAACAACCCAAAAGTCATTAGCATATAACTCTCACTTAAAATCAAGAACATCTGAATCACACTTTCAATATAAAATTGCTAGATATCATGCAAAAGATGTAATAAATTTAGCTAAATCAAACTTTTTTTCAAAAGCATCAAAACTACTTAATAACCCAAGTGACAATAGAATAATCTGGTCAACTCTTAATTCTTTCGATAATAACTTTAACAAATCATCATCCATTCCCCGACTAAAATCTTCAGATGGCAACATTACAAATGACCCACGTGCACAGGTAGATATTTTTGCCAGTACATTTGCCAGAAATTCTACCATAGACGATGCCAGCCAGAACGTCCTAGTACTAGAACTTGACTCTCCCGAAACTGTTCCACTTAAATTACAGACAAGATACGTAAAATCCATCCTAGACAATTTAACCACCAACAAAGCTCCAGACCCAGAAGGAATTCCGCCAAATGTATTGAAAAAGTGTTCCCCTGAACTTGCCTCTGTTCTAGCTAAATTATTCAGACTATGCACAGGTACTTCTTCATTCCCAAATTCGTGGAAAGAAACCAATATCCTCCCAATTCCGAAGAAAGGAAGTTCCTCTGACCCCTCTGATTACAGACCAATAGCAATCATATCTTTTCTTGGTAAGGTATTTGAAACTTTAATTAATAAGCACATTGTTAAACATCTTGAATCCAACAACTTAATTAGTGATAGACAATATGGTTTTCGCCACGAAAGATCCACCATTGACATACTCAATCTCCTAACTCATACCATCCATTAATCAATTGACCAACATGGAGAAACTCATGCAGTACCCCTTGATATTTCTAAAGCTTTCGATAGAGTATGGCACCGTTCCCTGCTGTCCAAACTCCCATGCCATGGACCAACGTCTTTCGTTCCTTTGATATCCTCATATCTTAGTGACAGGAAAATATGAGTAAAAGTAGATGATGTATAATTCCAATTTGCACTTAGTTAATGCCGGCATGCCACAGGGATCAGTTCTGGCCCCAACCCTGTTCCTGGTTCATATTATTGATCTCTTATCTGTCACCCACAATCCCATCCACTCATATGCAGATGACTCAACACTACACGGTTCATTCACACTCAGACACCCATTTACAAAGTCTAACATCTCTACCTCTCAACTCAGTACAGCCATCTCCATAAATCAAGACCTATCTACGATCAGTGAATGGGGACAAAATAACCTTGTCTCATATAATGCTAGTAAAACTAAATATATACAATTTACATATATTGCCAGATTCGTACATTACCTTCAGTACTACTAATATTCCCATCTCCAAAAGTATTGAAATTCTCGGCGTCTCACTTAACAATGACCTCAGCTGGACCTCTCATGTTAGATCACTTGCTAAAACCGCCTCAAAGAAACTTGGATTAATGTATAGAATCTGTAACTTCTTCACTGACGAGCAGTTAGTTATGATTTATAAGAGTCATGTGTGCTTTCAGCTTGAATATTGTTTACCCTTGTGGAATGGATGTGGAGAGGTTGCATTAAAACAACTAGACAATATTCAGAACAAGGCTGTTAAAATTATTAACAACCCACCCATTACAAATAAACTACCTCCCTTTCAAGTAAGAAGGAATGTTGCTTCCCTTGCATTATTTTACAGATATTTTTATGGCAAATGCTCAGATGAAGTAGCGTCCATGGTGCCACCTCTCCATGTCTTCCCTCGTGCTACACGGGCATCTGGTAGCTCTCATGACTGGAATGTCACTCAGCCATATTGCAGAACTTCTGGCTATCAGAATTCTTTCATTCCCCGAACTGCATCTCTTTGGAACTCGCTTCCCCAGAGTTGTTTCCCACCAAGCTTCAACCCACACCTGTTCAAGTCTAACTGTTACAAAATGCTAGGCCCATACCTGCTCATACGACGTGGTGTGCGCTCTGGGCCACGATGTGTTATCACCTCACGTCCATACCACATGGCAGCACGTCCCACAGCTCCATCATCGTCCTCATCCTCGTCCTCGTCCTCGAATTCTGGTTCCAAATCACGTTGGGGATAGGGATAGGATATTGCACGTGTCTTCTTTGCCTGCTGCCCCTCTCTAGCAGCACAGTACGTCACGTACTGCCGGTTCCTGGGAGGCGGAACTTCCTCGTCACTGCTGGTGGTTTCTTCCTCCTCTGGCTGCACATAATCCTTGTCCATATCCTCGTCGTCCAGTGGGGAATCACTGTCGCCGGTAAAGGTGTCCAGAGCAACTTGAATTTCGCTGTCTGAGAGACCTCGCTTAGCCATGTCTGAGCAGGACCGTGGCTACCAGGTGAGTGGACGAGTGGTGGGCTAGTGCGGGTCATGCGGGGTCGCCAAGTGTCCCCGCCTGGTGGCAGGTAGGGGAAGGTCATGCGAGGGTACGTACCGCAAATCAAGCGCGAATTTTGAAAATTGTCGAAATTATGCACATTGCAATTGCACGACATACCAGTACGTCGCCGGGACTGGCAAATGCAAATCGTTGCAACGTACCCATACGTCGACGGGACGGGGCGGGTTAAGGAATTGTTGAACATAGAGGATGGAAGTAATGCGAATATAAGTGGCTAGGGAATGGCTGCGAGAAGGAGGAAGGTGAGAAGACAGGAAGAAATCAGTAGGATAGAAGTTGTGGAAGCAATGAAGAAAGTTAAATTAGGGAAAGCCCCAGGAATTGATGGAGTGTGTGGTGAAATGCTGAAGTATGGGGGAGAGATAGTAATAGAATGGATGTGGAAAATGTGCAGATTGGCCTGGGAGGAAGGTAGAGTCCCGGAGGATTGGAAGTCAGGTATAATTATTCCCTTGTACAAAGGAAAAGGGGAAAAAGAAGTGTGTGGTAATCATAGGGGCACCTGTCTTCTTAGTATAATAGGAAAAGTCTATGGTAGGATACTTATTGACAGAGTTTGAGAAAGAACAGATGAATTAGTGGGAGAAGAACAGGGAGGCTTTAGGAAGGGAAGAGGTTGTATAGATCAGATATTAATTCTTAGATCTTTACTGGAAAAGTTTCTAGAGAAGGGAAAGAAGTTGTATTCGGCTTTTATGGATTTGGAGAAAGTATATGACAGGGTGGATAGACAAGGACTGTGGAAAGTATTAAGAATATATAGAGTAGATGGGAAGTTGTTGAATGCTGTGAAGAGTATGTATGATGGTGCTAAGGTTGCAGTGCATGTGGATGGTGAACTGAGTGAATTTTTCTCTTTGAAGGTTGGGTTGAAACAGGGATATGTCATGTCTCCATGGTTGTTCAATCTGTACATGGATAGGATAATAAAAGAGGTACAAGGTAGGGTAGTGGATGTTGGAGTGGCCCTGGTAAGAGGGGGTAGTGTTTGGAAACTCCCTGTACTGTTGTTTGCTGATGATACTGTGTTGTTGACTGAAGACGAAGGAGCGCTGCAATGCTTGGTGGATAAGTTTGGGAGAGTGTGTAAAAAACGGAATCTACAGGTGAATGTAGGGAAGAGTAAAGTGATGGTCTTTGAGAAAGGTGAAGTCAGTGAATGTACAGCGAGGTTAGATGGTGAGGAACTGGAAAATGTGAGTGTGTTTAAGTACTTGGGTAGTGTGATGATTAAGGATGGAGGTTTGGTGGGTGAAGTGCTTGAAAGGGTACAGCAGGGAAGAAAGGTTGCTGGTTCCTTGAAAGCAGTGATAAGAAGCAGGGAAGTGAGCATGGAAATGAAAATGTTACTACATGACAGTATTGTGATACCAACTCTAACATATGGAAATGAAGCTTGGACTTTGCTGGAAGGACACAAGTCAAGAGTGAGAGCAGTGGAAATGAGTTATTTAAGAGGAGCCTGTGGAGTCACATGGAGAGGATGTGGATGTGATAGGAAGCGTTAGGAGGAATACACTAAGGTGGTTTGGCCATGTGGAGAGGATGGAGAGTGAAAGACTGGCAATGAGAGTGTATGCGAGTGAGGTGGACGGGGGAAGAGAGAGGGGGAGGCTGAGGATGAGATGGAGGGATGGGGTGGAGAGGTATATGAGCGAGGGGGGTGTGAGTTGGGAGCAGGGCAGTGAAATGGCGGGGGACAGGGCGACGTGGAGGCGATTTGTTTGTGACCACCCCGAAAGGGATTAAGGCGTTTGGCAATAGACAGATAGCCAGATAATGTTGAATGGTTATTGCATTCTGCCAGGACTGATGACGCTGGTCTCGAGTGAGAACTGTTTGCAGAATCGTTTAATCTCACCCAGCTGGTAAAGCAACCTACCAGACTACCCGATAACGCGGACCATAATCCCCATCTCTTGAATTTATTCTTGACAAATAATCGAGATCAATACGGGATAGAGGTATTGTCACCACTTGGATCCTCTGACCACAATCTCATCAAAGCCTCATTAGTTAACCCCCCCATACCTCCCCATTCTGAACCTGTCTGGGTGACCCGATGGCACTTTGATAGGGCAAACTGGGATGGATTTAGAAATAATCTTGCTGACATTCCATGGCAGTCTTTCTTCTCTAGTGATCCCAATTCTACCCAGTCCCACATTTGCGAGTTAATACTAACTGGTATGGATTTATTCATACCGAGTCAGCAGTTCACTAAAAGATCGAACTCTCCAAAATGGTTTCAGGGCAACTGTGCCAGTGCAACAACCCAAAAGTCATTAGCATATAACTCTCACTTAAAATCAAGAACATCTGAATCACACTTTCAATATAAAATTGCTAGATATCATGCAAAAGATGTAATAAATTTAGCTAAATCAAACTTTTTTTCAAAAGCATCAAAACTACTTAATAACCCAAGTGACAATAGAATAATCTGGTCAACTCTTAATTCTTTCGATAATAACTTTAACAAATCATCATCCATTCCCCGACTAAAATCTTCAGATGGCAACATTACAAATGACCCACGTGCAAAGGTAGATATTTTTGCCAGTACATTTGCCAGAAATTCTACCATAGACGATGCCAGCCAGAACGTCCTAGTACTAGAACTTGACTCTCCCGAAACTGTTCCACTTAAATTACAGACAAGATACGTAAAATCCATCCTAGGCAATTTACTCATCAACAAAGCTCCAGACCCAGAAGGAATTCCGCCAAATGTTTTGAAAAAGTGTTCCCCTGAACTTGCCTCTGTTCTAGCTAAATTATTCAGACTATGCACAGGTACTTCTTCATTCCCAAATTCGTGGAAAGAAACCAATATCCTCCCAATTCCGAAGAAAGGAAGTTCCTCTGACCCCTCTGATTACAGACCAATAGCAATCATATCTTTTCTTGGTAAGGTATTTGAAACTTTAATTAATAAGCACATTGTTAAACATCTTGAATCCAACAACTTAATTAGTGATAGACAATATGGTTTTCGCCACGAAAGATCCACCATTGACATACTCAATCTCCTAACTCATACCATCCATTAATCAATTGACCAACATGGAGAAACTCATGCAGTACCCCTTGATATTTCTAAAGCTTTCGATAGAGTATGGCACCGTTCCCTGCTGTCCAAACTCCCATGCCATGGACCAACGTCTTTCGTTCCTTTGATATCCTCATATCTTAGTGACAGGAAAATATGAGTAAAAGTAGATGATGTATAATTCCAATTTGCACTTAGTTAATGCCGGCATGCCACAGGGATCAGTTCTGGCCCCAACCCTGTTCCTGGTTCATATTATTGATCTCTTATCTGTCACCCACAATCCCATCCACTCATATGCAGATGACAACACTACACGGTTCATTCACACTCAGACACCCATTTACAAAGTCTAACATCTCTACCTCTCAACTCAGTACAGCCATCTCCATAAATCAAGACCTATCTACGATCAGTGAATGGGGACAAAATAACCTTGTCTCATATAATGCTAGTAAAACTAAATATATACAATTTACATATATTGCCAGATTCGTACATTACCTTCAGTACTACTAATATTCCCATCTCCAAAAGTATTGAAATTCTCGGCGTCTCACTTCACAATGACCTCAGCTGGACCTCTCATGTTAGATCACTTGCTAAAACCGCCTCAAAGAAACTTGGATTAATGTATAGAATCTGTAACTTCTTCACTGACGAGCAGTTAGTTATGATTTATAAGAGTCATGTGTGCTTTCAGCTTGAATATTGTTTACCCTTGTGGAATGGATGTGGAGGGGTTGCATTAAAACAACTAGACAATATTCAGAACAAGGCTGTTAAAATTATTAACAACCCACCCATTACAAATAAACTACCTCCCTTTCAAGTAAGAAGGAATGTTGCTTCCCTTGCATTATTTTACAGATATTTTTATGGCAAATGCTCAGATGAAGTTGCGTCCATGGTGCCACCTCTCCATGTCTTCCCTCGTGCTACACGGGCATCTGGTAGCTCTCATGACTGGAATGTCACTCAGCCATATTGCAGAACTTCTGGCTATCAGAATTCTTTCATTCCCCGAACTGCATCTCTTTGGAACTCGCTTCCCCAGAGTTGTTTCCCACCAAGCTTCAACCCACACCTGTTCAAGTCTAACTGTTACAGATATTTTATGAACAGAGGACACCAGTAATCTGGTGTATGGATTATTATTATTTTTTATTCATTTGTTTTTCTTCCTCTTTTCTGTTATTAAAAAAAAAGAAAAAAAAAAGCCACCTTGTGTGTCCAGCTTTCGTCATACTTATTAAGGATGTACAGCACCATGATCCTCTTCCAGTGATCCAGTTTCGGTGATCCTGCCCTATTTTTCAAGGCAGTGGGTCAATCAGTAGAGAGGTGGCTTGTAGTCCTAACGGACCCAGGTTTAAATCCCGCTGGGGCAGGGAACAGTTTATAGAATTTGAATTTCATAAAAATCAGACTTTACTGATCTACCAGAAGACTCACCAACATGTAAAAATACCCCCGCTAATACCAATACACCAGTCCTGTATGAGACAGCCCTAGCATGTATGCAGTATGGACGGTGGGTGTTAGCGCCGAAGTGGTGACATGTAGAGGTGTGCGGTACGTAGGAGGGCTACTGGGCCTTGAAAGCAGGCTATGAAGCCTATGCCCAGAGTTGAACACATAAAAAAAAAATGTAGAAAAAAATCATAATTTCTCTACCTTATTTTACTTCAGAATTATTAAATATACATGAACATGGAAGGAAATGCTGAGATAAAATTATTCTCCTAACATTTCCAAGTAATAATTAAAAAAAAAAGTTATTCAAGTGTGGTAACATTATTTGGGACACCCCAATCTTCAGTAATTATCAATTGTTCTTTTGTACAAGTAAAAGACGGCACTTTTTGTCCCAAGAAGTTTTGTCTGGTCCTGAACCAGGTCTGTATGCTTTATGTTGGTACTTTGGCGAACGGTTTTTGAATTATTAAAAAAAAAAAAAAACATTATTCCCATTGATGGAGATGAATGTCTCTAACAGATACATTCTACTAACTTTTTGTCTCTGATTTTCATCATACTTATTGAGGATGTACAGCACCATGGCCCTATTACACTGCCCTAATTTCATTGCCTTTGACCTACTCTTGCAGGTTGTAGGTCCAAAAAAGTCCAAAAATCATTAATGTTCAACCTCACTTTACACCAGAACAATTGTAGATACATAAACATGGAGGGAAATCTAATGATAAAAGTATTTTTCAAACCTTTGTATGGAAAAATTTTGAAGGTCATTCATGCGCAAGATTAAGATATTTTGGACATCCCACATTTCAACTGCTCTTCCACACAGGAAAAAACAAAACATAAATTAGACACTTCTGGTACCTAGAAGATCTGTCTGGCCCTGTAACAGGTTTGTATAACTTTTGGTTGCATTTTGACAAACCGTTATTGAGTTATTTAAAAAAAAAAAAAAAGTTTCAGTGACCTTGAACTACTTTTCATGGTCACAGGACCAAAGTATCCAAAAACCATTGATCTTCAGCCTCAGTTTATTCCAAAACAATTATACATATACAGACAAAGATGGAAATCCCACGATAATTATATTTTTCAAATATTTGTACAGAGCAAAAAATATAGGTCATTCATGCTCAACATTACGATGTTTTGGACACGCCACTTTTCAATTGCCCTTCCATTTTGGAAAATCAAAACATAAATGAAACACTTCTTGGCCCTGGAAGTTTTGCCTGGTCCTCAACCAGGTCTGTATAGATTTGGTGGCAGTTTGACCAACGGTTTTTGAGTTATTACAAAAATCTTAAGTTATGGCTGTCATTAATATTCTTATTGGTGGAGATCAGAAATTGTCAATGACAGTTACAGTCTTCTAGTTATAATAATAATAATAATAATAATAATAATTATTATTATTATTATTATTATTCTCTATCTATCAATCTATCTATCTATTGCCAGGCGCCGTAATCCCGTAAGGGGTGGTCACAAACAAATCGCCTCCATTTCGCTCTGTCCCCCGCCATTTCTCTGCCCTGCTCCCAGCTCTCTCATATACCTCTCCACTCCATCCCTCCATCTCATCCTCGGCCTCCCCCTCCCTTTCCCTCCCTCCACCTCACTCACATACACTCTCCTTATCAGTTCTCTCACTCTCCATCCTCTCCACATGGCCAAACCATTTTAATGTGTTTCTCCTAACGCTTCCTATCACATCCACATCCACACCAAACCGCTCCTTCACTTCCTCATTTGACAGCCTGTCTCTCCATGTGACTCCACATACTTCTCTCAAATAACTCATTATCACTGCTCTCACTCTTGACTTCTGTCCCTCCAACAACGCCCAAGCTTCACTTCCATACGTTACAGTTGGTATAACAATAATGTCGTGTAGTAGCTTTTTCACTTCCATGCTCACTTCCCTGTTTCTTATCACCGCTTTCAAGGAGCCAGCAACCTTTCTTCCCTGCTGCACCCTTTCAAGCACTTCACCCTCCAAACTTCCATCCTTAATCATCACACTACCCAAGTACTTAATGGACTCATATTCTCCATTCCCTTCCCATCCAGTCTCACTGTACATTCACTAACTTCACTTCTCTCGAAGATCATAACTTTACTCTTCCCTACATTCACCTTTAAATTCCGTTTCTGACACACTCTTCCAAACTCATCCACCAAGCCTTTCAACTCCCCTTCGTCTTCACTTAACAACACAGTATCATCTGCAAACAACAGTACAGGGAGATTCCGAACAATGCCCTCTCGCACTAGGGCCACTCCGACATCCACTGCCCTACCTTGTGTCTCTTTTATAACCTCATCCATATACAGATTGAAGAACCATGGAGACATGACATTTCCTTGTTTCAATCCAACCTTCAAATAGAAAAATTCACTCAGTTCACCATACACATGCACTGCAGCCTTGGTACCCTCATACATACTCTTCACGGCATTCAACAACTTCCCATCTACTCCATATATTCTTAATAATTTCCACAATCCTTGTCTATCCACCCTGTCGTATGCTTTCTCCAAATGCATGAAGGCTGCATACAACTTCTTTCCTTTCTCTAGAAACTTTTCCACAAAGGATCTATGAATGAATATCTGATCTACACAACCTCTTCCCTTCCTAAAACCTCCCTCTTCTTCTCCAACTAATTCCTGTTATTTCCCTAATTCTGTCAATAAGTATCCTACCATATACTCAACTTTTCCTGTTACACTAAGAAGGCAAATGCCCCTATGATTACCACACACTTCATTTTCCCCTTTTCCTTTGTACAGGAGAACAATTATACCTGTCTTCCAATCCTCTGGGACTCTACCTTCCTCCCAGGCCAGTCTGCACAGCTTTCACATCCATTCTCTCCCTCATGTTTCAGCATTTCACCACACACTCCATCAATTCCTGCGGCTTTTCCCATTTTGACTTTCTTCATTGCTTCCACAACTTCCATCCTACTGATTTCTTCCTCTCTTCTCACATCCCTCCTTCTCCCAGCCATTCCCCAGCCACTTATAGTTGCATTACTTTCATTCTCTGTGTTCAAGTATTCATTGAAGTGTTCTCTCCACTTATTATTATTATGATGATTATTATTATTGTTATTATTTATCATTATTATTATTATTATTATTATTATTATTATTATTGTTATTATTATTATTATTATTATTATTGTTATTATTATTATTATTATTATTATTATTATTATTATTATTGTATTAACATTATTCCATCAGTTTTACAGTTTTCATCATACCTACTGAAGACGTACAGTACTATGATGCTATTACTCCCACCCAGTTTCAGTGTCCTTGATCAACTTTTCAAGGTCACTGGTCCTAAAATATCCAGAAATCATGAATTTCAACCTCAATTTAATAAAAAAAAAAATTATGAATACATGAACATGGAATGAAATCCCGTGATAAGAGTATTTTTCAAACATTTATATAGACCAAATTTTAACTCTAGACAGGTAAACCTGGGTCTTTTGTATGAAAAAAGGTAAAGTGGAGTCTCTCAGATCATAAAAAGAAAAAAAAAATATTGACAATTTCTAAGCCTTCAGTCCTTGGTTTTAATGCACAAATGTTTACAAATTCACAGTAAGATTGTTTAAATATACAAAATTATACATATATATTTGTAATGCTACCCAACTAAAAACTTCATACTACATATTCTTTGTGATAATTGTCTGGTGCATACCAATGGTCCAACAAACTGCACAGAAAAAGGGAATCACTACAAATGAATAACAACTGTAAACTTAGGAGATGAATAAGGGATGTACTGTATATTTTTTTCATGCTGATTTTGGAAAAAAAATACATCATGAACATCTCTTTATATTTCTTTGTAAACATTTGTGCACTAAAAGCAAGTACTCAAGTCATACAAATTGTCTTTAAGTGTTTAACTGAATTTTTTTTTCTTTTTTTTTCTTTATGAGGTCTGAAAGACTCCACTTTACCGTTTTCGTAGACCTCTCTTTCCTGGATTTCTGTATGTAAAAAAATACTGACCCTTGTAGAGGGATAAGAGGTCTGCTAATGTTTTGGCTAACTTCCAGCTATCCCACGGTTACCCAAATGTAGGTAATAATAACCAGTGCAGAAAAATAAGCCCAGTGTCCCATAGCGCAGAAACTGAACAAGACCAAGTAATAACCTCATCACCACCAACTAGTATCCATCTAGCCAAGAAGACAGAGGGAGGGTCAGATTCCTATGACAATTGGCTATTTAAGATTTTTTTTTTTTCAATGCTGGTTATGACAAACCCCACTTAACCTGTCCGGGATTAAGTTCATTCATGCATGACATTTCAACATTGCAGACCCCTCATTTTTCAACAAGTTTCAATTGCTCTTCCATACCAGGAAAAAAAAAAAAAACATACGAGGCACTACTTTGCCCTAGATGTTTTGTGTGGTCCTGTTCCAGGTCTGTATACTTTTTGATGGCAGCTTGACTAACTTTTTTTGAGTTAGTAGAAAAAAAATAAGTTCAACAACGTTCTCATAGGTGGAGATCACTATCTCTGGCCTTGTTGTTGGTTTTCCTATGTGCTGGAGTGCAGAACTAGTGGTATGGATGAATGAAATGTGTATGAAAGGGAAACTTACTTCATGCCGTGAAACTTCTTTACTATTATTTGTTTTATATTTATCTGGACTTTGTCCATTCTGTGTACAGCGTGAGGGCCTCGGATGAGTGACAGTCTGGGGCAGGGTATGTCGTGGTAAATGCAAGAGAAGTGTGCTGTTGTCCGAAATGAACCTAATAATTCCACTTTGAGAGAGGAAACAGTTTATAAAATTGATTTTTGCTTAAGGTATATTAACTCTTTTAGGGTTGAAGTGATGTGATTTTCACACATGAGCTACTTTTCATGTTGGACGTTTTCATAAACGTAATAAACACATTAACTCTGTCAATTAAATTTTATATATATATATATATATATATATATATATATATATATATATATATATATATATATATATATATATATCCCATTGGATCCCAGGGGTGCTGGGCGAGGCATTGCGCTGGAAGGGTACTAGTGTACCGCCCTCCGCCTATCGGCTCCTAGTCGTGAAGCTATAGGTCCCTACCTGAGGGTTCCCTACTTTACAAAGACTTGAAAAATCCAAGTTCTGTCCAGTACTCGGGACACAGGGCTCCAATGGGTTAAAGAGACTGATAGGTTTGCCAGTCATTATCCCATTGGATCCCAGGGGTGCTGGGCGAGGCATTGCGCTGGGAGGGTACTAAGCGTACCACCCTCCACCTATCGGCTCCCAGTCGCGAAGCTCATAGGTCCCTACGGGGGGGTTCCCTACTTTATAAAGACTTGAAAAATCCCAGTTATGTCCAGTACTCGGGACACCGGGCTCCAATAGGATATATATATATATATATATATATATATATATATATATATATATATATATATATATATATATATATATATATATATATATATGAAGTTCATACAACATATGTTCCATTGCACCTGGTGTTCCAGCGCATTAATGACTTGTGCTGGGGGCTGGGACTAGGACTATGGAAGGTGCTTGGCAGGGCATGAACTGTATTTTGGGTGAGGCAATCGAAACCGACAAGTGCTTCAAGAACTGCCGAACCCTAGGGTCCTGAATGGGCTAGATCTCCATTCCTAGTCTACATTAATCTGTCATAAAACTGTCCCCATTATTAATTCTCTCTTAGGACCCTTAACATTTATTCGTTATGTACAGTAGGTATGATTGCCCAAGCAGTGACCCCAATCGGTGAAGCTTGCTTCGAGTAAATCGTATTTTGTTATTTTAGCAATATTTAGCGTGAAATTATATAATCAAATTCTTACTTCATGTTTGTGTACACAGGCACGAATAATGGATCGTCCACGGTTATACAAGAAGACAAGCCTTGCAGAACGACAACTAATGATACACTACTGGGAGAGAGGATATACAGTTAAAGCAATAGGAAAACTGACTGGCACAAGTGTTTCCACTGTGCGAAGATGGATTAAGTCCTGGAAGACCGAAATGAACTCGTGTTTGGCATACAGACATGGCAAAATACTCATACCTTCCACGAACCACCATTTGCACGATTTGGAAATATGTCCAACATTTAGGACGTTCTGGGATTTAGATTTGAATTCATATATCTTTTACAGTCAAAGCAGACCTAGGTATGATACACATTCACTAGTAATGTATAGGAACCTTTGTGATGCAGTAATACCAGCACATAATGATTACAATAAGGATTTGTAACCCTTTTTCAGTGACGAATTTTGCTGAGGTGAATTAAATCATCCATAGTCACCCAAGAGGAGGAAGTAGGAAACTCATATCAGCACAGCAAGGTAGCCATATCAGTTCGTTTCTCTGTGGGTTACAGTTTTTTAACCTTAACTTGACCCAGATTTTCGTCCTTTTTTTCATAATATCGGAAGTTGCTCACTGGCAAAAAATACAATATCTTGCTTTACATCTTTTCCATAGTACTTCATCGTGATTAGCACCATAATTTTAGTTCTAATCTATTTTTTTTATATAAAATAATGTTAGAAATGGACATACGGCAATTTTAGATCAAGTTCGTATAGAGAGAGTATAGAGGCCCAAGAGTAACCCCCATTATGGCCAAGAATGCCATAGCTTCCTGAGGTAACCCAGAAATGACCCGGCACTGTACGTTGTTATGACAACTGTGCTATACCTCCCTCATCTATTATGTTGCGATAAATATAAATACAGTATATGATTGCAGGGAGCGACCGTCACTGGCGGGGTTTGTGTTTGTGTACTATACAGTCCAGCTATCTAATGGCCAACATTTTCTGTAGTGATTTAATAATGAGATTCACATAGAACATCTAAAATCACGATGTCCTAACCGTATTTCATTGAAGTTAAAAAAAATATTGATATGACAATGAAAAAAATTATACTCCATTCACAAGTGTGGACGGGAGATGGGAGCTTGTACAGTATTTCACTGAAAGAAAATTAAAAAAAGAATGTCAAATTAGTAGCTGATGCGAAATTCCGGTATATATATATATATATATATATATATATATATATATATATATATAGATAGATAGATAGATAGATAGATAGATAGATAGATCACAGAACATGATTAAAACGCAATTACAATATATATATATATATATATATATATATATATATATATATATATATATATATATATATATATATATCTCATAGGACATAATTAAAACGCAAGGAAAATTACGATCATCAAAAACAAATTCCTCAAAACTTGGCATGTTAATCTTTGCAGATCAAGATTTGTATCTCTTCAAAACTACAATAAGTCACACGAGGAATCTACAAATAATGTTATAGAGTTATAAACAATTGTACCTAGTTTCAACAAACCTGGCTGCACGTATATCTCATGACGGTTGCTAGAAGAACAAGAAGCAGTGCCAAGGCACAGCAAACCCGTCCCTGGCAGTCATTTTAGTGCTGACGTATAAACACTACAAGATATATATCAAATTTAGAGTAAAACAGGTGAAAATTGACGGTTTTATGCTCATAAGAAATTTTAGGCCAGATCCACCAGACATTGACCCCTCTACCACTAACTGGAGGATGACCCCCCTGATGTAATGAGGCATGTTACAAAATGCAGATTTGAAAGATGCACATTCAGGTTTTGGTTTCATGTCGATATGACGAATTTGAAAGAGTTATGGCGAAAACACAATTTTTACCTGTTCCCGTTATTTTAAAATTTTTGGGCCTACACCCTCGGCCTTGGCGAAATGGGCCAAAAAATTTAATTAGGTGATAAGAAGGTCATAGCCCATCATCCCTGTAATTTTAGTCATAATCGCACCTGTAGTGTTCATGTAAAGCTGTTAACAGACAAACAGGCAGACAGACACATAAACATACAAAAACAAACAGACAGAGAAATCAAGGGAAAACAATACAGGTCTCCGAGCTCCTCTGGGAAGGGGACGGTTAATAACATGGGCTTTACTATCAGCAGTGGAAGAAAGTTTCATGGATATGAGTTATTGGTTCGCTTCACAGTGTTCATACAACAGGATGTGATTTGACTGCATACTGTCTGGGAAAGGTGCCTAACATATGGGGCTTCTAACGATTTAGCGTCTTTGGGTGAATTGGCCTTTTTAATTATTTTAAAATCTTTCATAAAGGAGGAATGATCAGATTCGAGTGAATGAGAACTAACTGCAGAATATGAGGGAGAAGCAAAGGGTCTGTCAGTAAGAGAGGATACGCCCTTATGTTCTGGGACCCTAAGGGTGAGATTTCTTGCAGTCTCACCGATGTATCGAGCGTTACAGCTCGAACATTTAAGTTTATATACAATATTTGTGATCAGGTTAGTAGGCAGGGAGTCTTTATACAGTATATAAAGAGAAAACTTAGAGTAAAGGCATTAGAAAAAAAAATACAAATCTTAGATCAGGGTAAAATTGTTTTAATAGTGAATGTACACTCGGTAAAAAAAAGTATCGGTGCATAGAGTGTTCGATGTCTTCCGAAAATATTCACTCACGTGCTGGCTGTGTGGGAGGGTTGGTAACTTCTTATGCCTGGCTGTAGCAGGTTCAGAATGTTTATTTATATTTAAGCGAGGGGATACCTCAGATGACGTTATAGTCCAGGCCCTTAGGAACTAAATTGAACAGATTTGTCTACAAGTACCAAATTTGGCTCAGATGTAGACCAGAACATACTTATTTCTTTTTTGGAAAGCGCCAAGCCTAGCGCTCACTCGGGCCGCCATGTTGGCCAAATCCAAAATGGCTGCCAGCCGATACATGATTGTATCACAACTTCGTAACCAGAAGTCGTAGAATCATGAATGAACTCACTTTCTATAGGTTTTTGACCTCAAGGATTCCAAATTTGACCTCTGTTTTGACATTCTTGGTCATTATAGCCCCCCAATGGCATATAAAACGTCAAATGAGATCAAAATTAAGCCAAGTAAACACAAAGTTTTATTTAAATCATTTAATGTTCAACTCCCGAAATACTCCAGGCCCTACATGGCAGATTTGTCTCCAAGCACTAAATTTGGGCCAGATGTAGACCAGAACAGACTAATTTCAATTTTGGAGGCCTTTGCCTTTTGATGTGAACAACATAAATGTGGGCACTTGCGAGAATGCTACCGCGCAAGTGTGTTACAAGGGTGCTGAGCACCGATCACATAGGAACTATAAGAAAACATCACTACTGCAAGATCTAATTGATTCTAATCTAGGTATCGTCATTGTTCACACATCCACCTTCACACTTGCGCAACCCTTTGCAGTGGACTCCAGCCCTACAGCATTTGCAGTTTCCTGTGCAAGATCTCTCACAGCCACAGTGCAGGAGAATGGAACATGCCTTACTAGCATCTGCGAGTGATGTCCAGTATGGTAACCAGATACCATTGTTATCTTTCTGCCAGCCCCAATCACTGAAGTCGGGGATTTCCTGGCAAACTGAGGTTGCTTGATTCCAATAAAAGCTTGCCTGAAGCAGTGCCCTCTTTATATGCTCAAACAGCGCTGCTTGAGTGGGTGGTATGTTCTCCAGCGTTTTTGTACCACTTGTAAAAAGACGGTGCCTGGCTTCGTTGACATTGGCCAAACCACATCCCTTACTGTACATGATTACCACAAATCGTTCCAGCTTCTTTATGTGCAAAGACTCAAGGGTTAAGAGTTTGGGGTCATGGGTGAGGGCCACCAGTGTTTCAAGAAAGATGTTGGTGGGAGGCTCCTTCTCAGTACAAAGTTTGAGAATGAGCTATCCAATAGACTCTGTGATGTTTCAGCTGTCCAACCATGTAACCACCCTGAGGCAGACACAAGCATATTCCTTCACCTGGCGCATGCTGCAGCACAGGGTCACAGGACAGCCTATGTTCGTACCGTTGACAGTGATGTGGTGGTTCTTGCTGTACGCTTTTTCACGACACTTGGACTTTCACAGCTGTGGGTGGGCTTTGGTAGTGGAAAAAATTTTTGTGACATTCCCATCCATTATATCTGCTCTCACCTTGGACCCTCCAAGTCTCTGGCACTGCCACTCTTCCATGCCCTCACAGGATGTAACACGACATCACAGTTCATTGGATGTGGCAAAAAGACTGCCTGGGCATCTTGGCAAAGCATCCCAGGACTTACTGTAACCCTTGTAACACACTTGCGCGGTAGCATTCTCGCAAGTGCCCACATTTATGTTGTTCACATCAAAAGGCAAAGGCCTCCAAAATTGAAATTAGTCTGTTCTGGTCTACATCTGGCCCAAATTTAGTGCTTGGAGACAAATCTGCCATGTAGGGCCTGGAGTATTTCGGGAGTTGAACAGTTAATGATTTAAATAAAATTTTGTGTTTACTTGGCTTAGTTTTGATCTCATTTGACGTTTTATATGCCATTGGGGGGCTATAATGACCAAGAATGTCAAAACAGAGGTCAAATTTGGAATCCTTGAGGTCAAAAACCTATAAAAAGTGAGTTCATTCATGATTCTACGACTTCTGGTTACGAAGTTGTGATACAATCATGTATCGGCTGGCAGCCATTTTGGATTTGGCCAACATGGCGGCCCGAGTGAGCGCTAGGCTTGGCGCTCTCCAAAAATGAAATAAGTATATTCTGGTCTACATCTGAGCCAAATTTGGTACTTGTAGACAAATCTGCACAAAACCCACCTCATAACTCCCTAAGGGCCTGGACTATTATGTGACATCTCCCAACACCTCCCAACACGTAGGACACAAATATTTCAGAGACCTTCGTACCGTGCTCCAAAATGTTTCGTCTGTGTTGTGCACTGATACTTTTTTTTTACCGAGTGTACATTCTTTCCAATAGTAAAGCAAATGATGATCATCGTAAGGTAGATTAATGTAGTGAGTCACTGGTTTAGATACATTTCTTGATGGCTTGGGTCTGAATTTTCCATCTAAGAAATTCCGAATTGTAGTTATAATTATAGCTGGGAAGCGGGATTTGCTAGATAGTGCTGGAATATTCCTGACGATTCTCAAAGTTTTCAAGACTTGTCAAAGTTGCCAGTTAGCTGCTGTTTGTGAGTCTAGGCATTTTGAAAAGTCATGCATTAAATTTTGCACTCTTTTTCTCTATAATGTTTTATTTATGTCATTGTTAGATTATGTAATTTTATCTCAGGTTGTATGCTAAATAATTTAGTGTTATGCAGTGTAAGAAAACTCTGGCATGTTTTGGATATCTCTGATTTGACAACTGTGGCAGCTAGACTACACCCGGAGATTCGAGTCTAATGCAAGCTTATATAAGGATAGGGAAGAAACTAGAGCAGTTTCAGTTTCAGCTCAGTTTATGTGTAGTTCAGTGTCAGTGCAATGCAGTTAGTGAAGATAGTATAGCTCCGGTACTTCTGAAAACAGTGAAGTTGGCGAGCATTAAGTGTAACTGCAGTTAGTGAAGACTGTATATCTCCAGAACTTGTGAAAATAGTAAAGTGTAGTTGGCAAGCAATAAGTGTATTGTGAAAATAAAGATAGTGAACTTAAGAAACCAGTGTTTATTTACAACGCCTGTGCTGCTCTGTTGTTATACACCTAAAGGATGCCTCTAGGAAGAACAACTCACTGGGCAATGTCCTTCCTATACTATACTACTGCTGTTGCAGCCTGTGGCAATGTGGCACGGGGACGTTACATTATGTAAAGAAGAAAAACATTGTTTTGAAAGAAGTTAGAAACCTTTTTTCACTATCAAATTTTGTCCAGTCCAAATAAAATGTGTTGTTGGATCAATATAATAAAGTTTTAATTGAGTTTATATTAACCTGTGATTTGCGAGCCACAGCTCAGGCTGATTAGTGCCGTGTTGTGAGCCACAGCTCAGGCTGTGCTTGCCATGCATCACCGTTAACAACTGGACCCCCACGCAAGCAAACTTACGGATGGCGCTACACAAAGACGGAGAAAGAGATTTTTTTTCTTTTCACCATATGATGCCCTGGATGTTTATCTTTAAGTTTATAATAAACAATTTTTTTTTTCATTTTTTCACTACTCCCCTACGTAAACTTATAGATGGCCCTACGCAAAGACGGAGAGAGAGAGAGAGAGAGAGAGAGAGAGAGAGAGAGAGAGAGAGAGAGAGAGAGAGAGAGAGAGAGAGAGAGAGAGATTAGTTTTTTTCACCAGATGATGCTCCGAATGTTTATCTTCAAGTTTGTAATAAACAAAAACTAAAAAAAAAAAATCATTTTTTGTACACCATGGGGTGGGATAAAAAAAAAAGGTAACTGCGCAATCCACGGGTTAAACATGCTAAGGATAAAAGAGGAATAATGAGTACCACCAAGGCAGTGAATATTGGTTTATTGTAGACAGATTTAGAAAATGAACTGTCTTCATAGGTAACTAAAACATCCAGGAAAGGAAGGAAGCCTGGGTTTTCAACATCGTGTGTGAAATTGATATTTGGGTGTGTAAATCAGAGATGAAGCCTCTGTGGCACAGTGGTAAAGTGTGTGTTTTCGTACACTGAAGAACAAGGGTTCGCGCCCCGCCAGGGTAATAAACTTTGGGAGCGTTCTTCTGGCCACGTACTGCTTGGCGGACATAAGGGGTGCTGTGGTTGAACCAGTGTCGCGTACTCTAAAGTATGCTTGCATCCAGTCGGCTTGCACGGGCTGTTTAGACTTGGTTCACAGACTACACACACATCCAAAGCCACTCCAACACTACATTTACAGTTACAAGCACTTCTCACCCTACATACAATCTCTACTAGACAGCCTAAGCCACTTGGTGGTGATACATTGGCTGTATCGTCCCCACTTCGGTCGGGATAGACCGGTCGTGCAGTGGACACTCAAACGGCTGATGAGATGAGATGAGAACAGAGCTATGATAAGAATTGGGGAACGTGATTAAAGTCCTTAAAAAGGAAAAAAGTGTCATCTACATATCTATTATAGCAAATAGACTTTAATGACGCAGGTGACATAAGAAGGCATAAGCTAAAGATGGACCCAAGCATGAATCCTTAGACATTCCATCAGTTTGGACAGAATATTTATTATTAAATTTAAAGGGCAATCCTTTTATTGCCAATGTTAGCAAATAAATGAAAAGACGTTTTGTGTCGCCTAAAAATTTAATTTGTTGCTCAAAAAGATTATCAGTTATGCTTTCAACAGTTTCAGTTAGTGGTATGTTAGTGAATAATTACTAAATATCGAAGCATGCCATTACAACAATTTTAGCATTCATATTCTTTAGTTCTTGAGCAAAATCATAAGAGTTTTTTAAGGTTAGTGGTAAGAGGTTCAATTATGGGGACGAAATATTCAGCTAAATTGTAGTTAAACATACTAGTGGTAATAAAAATGAGACGGATGGGGACATCAGCTTTATGAGTCTTTGGGAGGCCATACAAGACCCCAGGCGATGAACCCCTAGGGGAAGTTATGTTAAATGTGTTTTTACTAAGGAAATTCAACTTTAATAGCCCTCTCAATAGACTTTTAATTTTGTCCTCCATCTTAGTAATAAAAGAAAATACACTCTCACTAATGCATCTAAACTTTGATTTATCTTCAAGGATTAGCTCTACTTTCTGTACATACTCATTTTTGTCCAGACTAACTGTACCTCTGCCTTTGTCAGGTATAGTAAACACAATTGTTTTATCTAACTGGAGATTATTTTAAAGTATTATGCTGTATTTGTCGGAGTTTAGGGGATGAATGTTTCAGGTCATTAAACTGATTATACAACGAATTTACGATTCCAGTTATACCCTCAACTAAGTTATCCTGCGATTCCAGATATACCCTCAACTAACTTATCCCACGATTCTAGATATACCCTCAACAAACTTATCCCATGATTCCAGATATACCCTCAACTAAGTTGTCCCGCAATTCCAGATATACCCTCAACTAACTTATCCCGCGATTACAGATATACCCTCAACTAACTTATCCCGCGATTCCAGATATACCCTGAACTAAGTTATCCTGTGATTCCAGATATACCCTGAACTAAGTTATCCCGCGATTCCAGATATACCCTCTGCTAAGTTATCCCAACATCTACCAAGGGAGTGTTGAACATTAAGGTTTTTATGAATTTGGATCAGTGTTTCGAAGGCAGAGAAATGTTGCACAAAATCAATCTTAAATTTAAGAAGAGCATAGGACAAGATATGTGACAAAACATCATTTTCAGCAGAGGTATGGGGTTCCCTAGACAAATTAATAGCTACATTACCCATACACACTGAGTATTTTGTAGAAATTCTATGAGAGTGCAATTTATTTTCATGACAAGACTTAGCAGACCTAATTTTTGACTCGTTTCATGTTTAAAGCCTGTATTATAGGCAGTGAAAATCTAACCATGACAGAGTATCCTTGAACTGGTTTGTGAAAAGTTTCAAGTTTACCTGACATTTTCTGAGAGTCGGAGTTGTTTAGTTAATCTCAAATTTTAGTAGCTTAAACTGAAATGATTTGTATGCAAGGGTTGTTCTAACTTTAGGGTTATGATATTTAAAGAAAATTTGGGATTATGTTGTAAGCCTTACAAGTCTGTAGAAAACTGACATCTAATTCAGTCTTCCACAATATGAAATGAGCTTTTCAAGTTACAGTAGATGCTCAAAGAAGAAATACAATACCTAGTTTTGAGAATTACAGTGAATGGAATATTTGCAAGAAATCGTATTCTGTCCGACTGTCCTGCGTCATTTAAGCCCATTTACAATAAGAGATACGTAGGTGACACTTTTGTTTTTTAAGGACACTTATCACATTCCCCATTTCTTATATCTCATTTCTAGACATCTAAATATCAAATTTACACACGAAGTTGAAAACCAAGGCTCTTTTCCTTTCCTGGATGTTTAAGTTACTCGTAAAGGTAGTTCATTTTCTACATCTGTCTACCATAACTAACATTCACTGGACTTGGGGGTGCTCACTGTCTCTCTTTTATCCCTAACATGTTAAAGATAAACTCAGTTAAGACTTATAGGTTCTTTATAGATTCTACAGCCTTTGTTTGGACTGGAGAAATTTTGATAGTGAAACAAGGTTTCTAACTAACTTCTTTCAAAAACAATGGTTTCCCTCTCTATATAATTGATGCTACAGTTCGGAATTTCTTTGATGAAAAATTCAGAACTGTTATGCTAGGTGTTTTTAGGGCGGCTTCCCATCCCAGGAACAGCTATGATATAGCCGGGTTCTTTATCTAGACCAGAGCTAGGATACACCACAAAAGAAACAGGGTATAAAAACTCTGGGCAACTACCTTACATGTATCCTTCCTTACAATACAGACATGACACACAGTACTCTATACAGGGAGTGTTAGACAGGACTCGGACTGGAAGGTGTATCACATGTATCTCGCAGGATACTCACAGTCGCGAGGATATAGGACAGACACTGTAAATACTTGGCTCGAGGTTATACACAGTTTTAGTCTACGGCTGCATGTATCTCACAGGACAGGTGTCAGTGTCCTGTTTTACACTAAGTAATGGTGGAGTAGCATTTCTGATATTATGAATAGACACGTATATGAGGTCTGTGTATTTATGGTTGGAACAATGTCTTTGTCACTCACTATTTCCACTATTCACTACTCGGGCACTATGTTCAATTTTTTTTATGGCACAGTCATTGTTTGGTGGGGGGATCGTCGAGGGCTTGGGCCAGGCAGAGGTGGCCCAGGGACTCGCAGGTGTCAGCTGGTTGTTAACGGAGTCCCCTCTGGTGTCTTCTCCACCAGAGGCCATGGGACTACCCGCAGGGGTGTTGTTGCCCGTTGTGGACTGGGGTCAGGCGTAGTAAAGGGTCCTTCACTGGTGGGGCTGTGGATGGGAGTCTGGCCTCTTGGGCTGGAGCTGAACAACTGTAGGGCGTCGCCATCACCTGGGACTGGGAGGGTCACGCCCCAGGGTGCTAGGGGCACCGTCGAGGGTCAGTTGACTGCGGTCTCTCCTCCGTTTTGCCGCCGTCAGGGTCGGACTGTGGCGTCGCCTTCAGCAGAAGTCCGTCAGGGTCTGTTCTCTCTCTGGCACTGGCTAGAGGGCGTAAAACCCCAGGGATAACACAGGGCTACTCCACCAGTCCTTTAGGCTAAGGTTCTCCTTCTGAGGGCTGCCTCGGATTGGAGAGGCAGAGGCATGACTCGCTCTACCACGGGAGTGGCGGGCTGAGCAAGGGTAGACCTCAGGTTGCGAAGTCACTGGGGGTGAGAGACTTTTAAGGTGTCTCTCCCTGGTGCTGCTACAGGCCGTTGCCAAGGTCCCGTGGGCAATGGGAAGAGGGTGGCTGCAGGCCGTCTTTCCTGTCAGTGCGGCTACCTGCCATCACCGGGGCCTGACTTCCTGATGGGACTGTGGACGAAGTATGGCTATTGGCCATCACCTGTCCACAGATGCAGCTACAGGCTATTGCCAGTGTCCTGTATGAGGAGAGAAGTGTAGGCCAGGAGCAGCTACAGGCCATCTCCTGACTACTGGTGCGGCTATAGGCCATCAACGGTGTCATACTCCTCCAAGTTACTGCAGAAGGAGAAAGGGCGTACCGTTCTCTCCCCAAGTGTGGCTGCAGGCTGTCACTGGTTCTGCAGGGGGGATGGGCAGCATTTAGAGCGGCTACACGGTGTCTCTTTATAGATGTGGCTACAGGCTGTCGTGTTATGGTGTGGCTACAGGCTGTTGCATTATGGTGTGGCTACAGGCCGTCACTTTATAGGCACGGCTACAGGCCGCCGCTGTATTTGAGCAGCTACAGACCATCTCTTCATATGTGCGGCTACAGGCTATCACTGGGGTGCTGCCAAGAGCTGGGTTTTCAGCTCCACCCCAATCCTGGAGAGGGCTGGCTCGGCTGGAGGGTAATGCACGCAGACTGAGATGTTTCAGCTGGGCGCACTTCGTGGAATAAGGGCAGGCAGCCGTATGGGACATATGCCCATATCGCACGGATCGCGTGCGCGCCCTAGAAACCCCTCCGTAGTTGCCTCCTGGGGGTGTTGTGGTGCCCCCAGTTGCCACGGCTGGTATCTCAAGAACCAAACCAACAGTAAATATATATAAATCAGTAACTTACTATGTTAATCTACTTTACTATGGTCATCTTTGCTTTACTATTAGAAAAAATTAACATTCGCTTTTATAGCATTTTTACCCTGATCTAAAACTGTTTATATTCATCTTTTCTAATACTCTAATGATAGGTTCTCTATATATACAAACTCCCTACTATCCTGATCTCAAATATTGTTTATGAATTTAAATGTTCGAGCCGTAACTCTCGATACATCGGTGAGACTGCAAGAAATCTCACCCTTAGGTTCGCAGACCATAAGGGCGTATCCCCTCTTACTGGCGGACCCTTTATTTCACCATCATATTCTGCAAATCCTTCTCATTCACTGCAATCTGATCATTTCTTAGATTTTAAAATAATAATAAAAGGCCAATTTACCCAAAGACACTAAATTGTTAGAAGTCCAGTATATTAGGCACCTCTCCCGGACATTAAACAATCGAATCACATCATGTTGTTTGAACACTGTGAACCGAGCCAATAACCAATATCCATGAAAGTTTTTTTCACTGCTGAGAGTAAAGCACGGAGGAGAAAATATACGGAGTAACGACTCAACGTTAAAATTGCGAGGCCCTTACCTTCACACCATCCTGTGCACAAGTTAGATAAGGGAGAACGGGAATAAAAGAAAACAGTTTTTGGGTTGACTTTGGTTAGATTAAGAATCGGGAAGATATAGGCCTACCACGTGAAACTAAGTTGATTTTACCAATAGATAATTTATGGTTCATGAGCATCCTTTGTTGCCATGTGGGTGGTGAATACTGTCATATACTGTATTTTGACGACAAAGATCCATTCCCATGATAAAAGTCTGCGACTCGGAATATAATGGATGTATTAAAAATACAAACAAGAATATTGTAAGTGTATTGACTGAGTAATGGGTAGGACAGCTGGCCACATACATGTCAGGTTGCATTATTATCCCGAAAACATTCAGGGGGAAAATAGAAACCATAACCGTTTGCTGTTTTAACTCCGTTAATCGTATCATGTTGATTTAACTGAAAAAAAAAAAAAGCTTTTCCATTGTTCTCAGACGCACGTCTACCACATACCTGTGGATATATTCGCAAAACAATAAATACTCCCTTCTGTGTGAAACATACCATTTGAGAAAAAAACAAAACAAAACAATGTAGCTTACATGTTTCTGAAGCTGGAGAGAAATGAATGTAATATTTCATAACACTTTCGAGAATAACAAGAAAACATGCAACATATGGCAAAGCTTTTATGTGGTTTGTAACCATTATATAGTCTACAAACAATACCACAATTTGCATATACCTAAGCCGTTACGATACAAATATGCTGGTGAATTACCATGTGTGACATAAATGGCAGTTTTTATTATACCATTATGCATGCAAAGATATGATGACATTTACAACGGAAGACGAATATAAACAGTGTATAAACTAATGGTCATACGAAATATGAAATGTTGGCCTGTAAATCTTAATAAACCCTACAGGAAACCAAAGGGCTTGAGTAAGATCAATTTGTTCACTAGTGCACGCAATGGAATGCATATGTATATAAACAAATACATGCATATATCTACTGTACAGTACGGTTTTGCCTACCTGTCTATATACCTATCTCTGTCAGTCATCAAACTATCTGTCCATCTATATCTGCATCTATCTGTCTATGTCTGTCTGTCTGCTAATAAATCACTTAATAACAAGTGATTTAAAAATATGCTGATATCCACAGGGAAAAAGCAAAACTCGAAATATCCCATGTGCTTAGGCTATTTCTTGTTTCCTTTTTAATGTGGATATCATCTCTCTCTCTCTCTCTCTCTCTCTCTCTCTCTCTCTCTCTCTCTCTCTCTCTCTCTCTCTCTCCACAGTGCGGTTTTCTTCACGACTATTCCAAAATCATTAACGAAGCAAAAGTCAGCTATAATCACTTCAGAATATCCAGCACCTTGGGCATTCACATGCTTTCTCGTGCAAAATGGGCAATTCAGAGGTTCGGCGAGCTAAACGGAAGTAAATCTGGATGGCATTCGCCTGAAAGTAGCAGCAACAAAATAAGTGGGATCACCGTAATGAAGGCCAGTAACCTATACGTCTGAATTATATATTTGTCTATACACTCGCATCCTTCACTACTCGCCTTGTCAGCCAGAATTACTTGATAATAATGAATAGAATAGTGTTTTTTCATTGATGTATTTCATCATACTAAGTTTAACGCGTGTATTTACTCGTAATATATATCTATATCTATCTATCTATCTATATATATATATATATATATATATATATATATATATATATATATATATATATATATATATATATATATATATATATATATATATATATATATATATATATATATATATATATATATATATATATATATATATATATATATACACACAAACATCCATCATCCAAGCTTGTGTTGCCCCATGAGGAGCGTAGGAGCCCGGGGCTAGCCAAGTTGGTCCTGACATTTAAGATGCGAATGACCAGCCTCACTCATCCGTTAGTGGCATTGCGTGAGCAATAAACCCCAACCAGCCCTTGGATATAAACCTTCACCGACTCTCTCTCTCTCTGTATGTATGTATGTATGTATATTTCCTTTACACCTTGACCCTTCATTGTCACAACACACACACACACACACACACACACACACACACACTATATATATATATATATATATATATATATATATATATATATATATATATATATATATATTACTGTAAATATCTCACGTGGTTTAGGAAAATTTGCATTTCACTGGATGGTTCTTACCTGCATGAATAGTAATTTCCTGTCATCGGTATACGAGTAATATCCTTCAATAATAGATGGCGCATATCTTCACTGTCGTTTCCACAAGATCAATAACACGGCAAAACATATGAATATTGTCAATAAATATTGATCATGTGAGGGCCGGCAAATAATATCCTACGTTGCGAATGTAGCAGTAATACCTCAGCAAGTTCACGTGTCCCATCCCAGCAAACATGACTGTTTTGGATCAGAACCATACCGTTGGTGGCTTGTGATGGCACGTGGTGTTGGGATGAAACAGGCAAGCCAGATGCCCTGAATCGTCCCAGTGCAAGTGCCAACCGTTTGCACATAGATCTATTTTTTTTTTTTTTTCTGTTCTGTTCTGGCCCAACATCATGTCTGTATTTGAAGCCAGTAATCAAAAATGAATCAGGTGTAAGTAATCGGGACAATTTACAATTGTGTCTGGATAGTTCGAAGTTAACAGATCTTGAAACTTTTTCTTCCTTTGAATGAATGACATTGTAAACTTATATCCTTTAAATGCTTCTAAAAAAAAAAAAAAAAGAAAAATCAGGATTCGAACCTTTGCCCTTTGAATGCCTACTGTACAGTCCACAACACCTGACAGCTGATTTATTGAGTGGAATATCTCTCACCCAAGTTACATACATCTATGAAAACACGCTATGTTGCCAGCTCAGTATCTCCGTCTGTCCCGAATTGCTGCCAAGTGATGGAATGTCTGAAATTAAACAATTTAAATTAACCGCCTAATGTGGGACTCGAACCCGTGCCTCCAACACATCAAATATGTGCATGTAACCGCTGAGCCACTGATAACCTTCATAGTACATAGTGCAACTCTGACCCTTTTATAGACCCAGTTGTAAAAATGTTGTGATTTTGTGCATATGCTAATGCCCCTTTAACATTAATGTTATCAATTATGATCTAGTAAGCTGAAAACAAGTTCAGTTCCACCAAAAATATTACAAAATATAAGACACTCGTTTTCTAACAAGATAGTTGCCTGTGGAAAATTCCCGTCTCTGTCGAAATTTATATATTATATAAAATAAATTTCGGTTATCCAGTATATGAAAATGATCTGTGATGGATGATGTATAATTGTATCACTCAGTTGTTAGGTGCTTGATTAGCGTGATCAGTAATACATAGATTGGGCCAACATTTTATTACCATTCTTGACCCAGTTTTCAAAAAGTTATATTTATATATCCGTCTAGTACATATTTTACACCAATAGGCCCATTATATATATATATATATATATATATATATATATATATATATATATATATATATATATATATATATATATATATTATTGCCAGGAATTGGTCCATGTATGGTTGCTGTTTCAGCCCAGTGTCGGAAAAAAAGTTTTTTATTATTAATATATTGGCCCAACACCAGTTTTACATCAATTGGCCCGATATAAACATAATATTATGGCCAGGAATCGGTCCAGTGCATGGTTGCCTTTTTCCCTTAGTTCCGATATATGCCAGTGCTGGCCCGGCATTTCAGTTTTTGCTGGGTACGTGTCGCTTCATGTAAATATGTACTGCTGTATCAGACCTATTCGTAACCATTACAGAACCATCTGTTAGCCAGCACTGGTTATGTATCAGACCACTAAAGGCAAAACTGCATATCCGGTTTTCTTCTCTTTTTAGAAGTTGAGAGACCACCTTTGAATTACCTTGAACTGAGCTGAACATCATTCATGTCTTTGTTGAACAGTGATAATCAGCACAATACAAGGTGATTTAAAGGTGGTTTTGCAGCTTGGAAAAAGTTTGTGATAACTGTTTACATCTTGCGACTGTCAGACACCTGCAGTTTATAATTTTTGGTTCTTTGTTAAAGCATGTCTGGATAGACTACCAGACCTGTATAGGAGCCAAACAGTTAGAAATAATCTATCTATCTATCTATATACCTAGGCTGCTTCCCCCAAGGAAAGGGAGGTAGCCGAGACAGGACGACACACTCCCCATTTACTCATCCATTCAAACACATTCATTCTCATCTTAGCCCCAAAGGGGAGAACGGACAGATCCTCACTGCACCACACCACACAAGGGTCAACTGCGCAATGCAATCATTGACATCCGCAGCAGGGCCCGACAGAAGAACTGGTTTACCCCTGCCACATCATAACAGACCCATCCCCTTACCCGCACCTGACCTGACTAGCTGATCAGAAATAATAATAATAATAATAATAATAATAATAATAATAATAACAGGTTTAGCATAGGTAGGGGGAAAAAAGTACAAACTATACAAAATCAATAGTTACATTACCACAGCAATAACAAAGCATCTATGGAACCTCTGAGAAAACACGGAGTATTGCCAAGTCGGGAAGACAGACATCAGTGGTAGTGCGGGCAGTGGAAGAAAAGTCGGAAAAATATGGGGAAAATCCAGTGCCAATTCAATGTTTCTGAAAATAATAATAATAATAATAATAATAATAATAAATAACCAACTGTTATTCAGGAAAATTATAATACAATGCACAATTTTCTAATTTTCATGTAAAAATAGAATATTTAAGATCATTGATCGACTAACCATTTTTTATTTCAGTGTTCTCTACCTAAAATTAACTTAGCTTAAAAATTATAAAATTTATATATAAGTAAACATTAAGCAAACAGCTGAAAATGGCCTGATAAGGGTTTGACTATATAGACCCAATTCAGGTATATGCTAGCACTGGCAACAATATTCTGTTTCAATTCTGGTTTGCCATAATTAGAATGGAAGAGTATTTTGTGTATTAAGCCACTGCAGGTCACATGTTATTTGCTGCAACCCGGCGGTACCAATACTAATCCGGAATGAAGCAATATTGGCCCAATAACCCCATGTTATTTGGGATATCAGTGCCCAACGTATCCTTTATCACATGTGTAATGAAGCATAGTAATCCGTGCAGATTTCTATCTTAGGCCTGGGTGCCGAGGTACAGTTTCAACTGATGTGACGTCTTAATTTGCATCTACATTTCTGACCATGATAAACTGGTTTATGCATAATAGTTTGTCAGATCTGCTTTACGAACCTATTTTTGTATTTTGGGAAGAAATGAAATGGTACGTTAGTTCCAGTTCGTCGGTTTTCCCCACAAACAACCACGCAGTGTCCAGTGTTTGGAGCCATGTTTATTTGTACCGCCACTCCTCCTGGCATCTCGCCTGTTATCTTATGTAAACAAACAGACGACACACCGGCGACCGCAATGCCATCTGTTGACCAAGCCAGCTTGTTACACTGGTCTCGTGTTCGCCAGTAAGAGTTAATACTCCGTGTCTTTTTAATACTCCGTGCCCGTCTCCGTAGAGAAAAGCCAGTGTTATTCTTCTAGCAACTTGACTGATAAATTGATGGCTTTCTTGAGAGAGACCAGACTGATCAGAGTGATGTGACTTTTTTACTGTGTGGTTATGGTTTTTATGAACAGTAAATATGTATATATCGTAATATTAATTAGGGTTAACAGTTGACATATTTTAAATAGTTCCTCCTCCCACCGATCTATTTCTAATATAGATGTCCCCTACATTAAGCCAAGTTCTTCGCCTGACAGCCACCAGCTGATGAGTGCAAGTGTTAAATATAGGAAGGTATTGGGCACTTGTAGTCGATGGTGGTCTGCGGGGCGAGGTTCTTCACTTTTTGTACAAATTATGTAAATACATTATACTATCTTGCTTAAGTTATTCTAATTAGGGACGACAGCTGATGTATATGGAAATGTTCCTGACTCGTCTGGTTCCCTTTCATATATTGATGGCCCCTATTTTAGGTTGTCCCTCGACTGACAGTCACCAGGTGATGAGTGTAGGTATGTCATGTAGAAAGGCATTACATATCTGCAGTCGATGGTGTTCTGTTAGTCGAGGTATTTTTACCATTAGTGTAGGTCTAGCTATTTGTCTCTGTAGGATTTAGTATAGGTTAGCGATTTCTCTGTTAGGTGATTAGTTTTAGTGTCTTTAGATTAGTTTTTCTTTATAATATAAGGTATAAAAAATATAAAACCAAGAAAAAAATTAAAAAATAAAAATACAAAAAATAAATAAAATTAAAATTACAATATATATATATATATATATATATATATATATATATATATATATATATATATATATATATATGTACGTTAGCATGAAACTGTGTCTGTATGTATGCATGGAAGTGTGTGTGTGTGTGTGTGTGTGTGAATATATATATATATATATATATATATATATATATATATATATATATATATATATATATATATATATATATGGCCTTAATAACCAGGGGCTTCGGCCCCAATGGTTGATAGGCCGGAATAAAAAAAATAAAAAAAATCTAGCAACTGTCATGAGATACACACGAAGCCAGGTTCGTTCAAACTAGGTACAATTGTTTATAACCGTATAACATCATATGTAGATTTCTCGTGTGACTTGTACTTTTGAAGAAATACAAATCTTGATCTGCAAAGATTAACATCCCAGGTTTTGAGGAATTTGTTTTTGATGATTGTAATTTTACTTGTGAGTTTTATTCCTGCGTATACATTAATATATATATATATATATATATATATATATATATATATATATATATATATATATATATATATATATATATATATATATATATCGTCATGCTAGGTGTCTTAAGGTCGACTTCTCGTCCCTAAAGCACCTGGTGATTGAGCCGGGGTCTTCTTTCTAGACCGGAGCTAAAATACACAACGAGAAGAGCAGGACACAAAAACGCTAGGCAACACCCTACATGTATATTAACCAAGTCACAACCTTTATACAGTACAAATGAGAATGATGCACAATACAATATTTATAGACTATAGGGTCCTGACTGGTTAATGAGTATCATGCAGGATACTGGACGGACACTGTATAACACAGGATGTTCACTATATATAATGCGTTGGTTAGGTTAGACAATCAGTCTGAGTGTCTTATTCGGTACATCACAGAGACTCAGGTATAAATATAACACTGTCTTATGCCTGGGCACAAGAATTATACTATAGTCACTTATAGGAGCAGTCACTGTTACACTGACCAGGGCAAGGGACTTTGGTTGCGTTATAGAGACCAGGTAAGTCCCAGGTGTTGGTGGGTCCTTGTCAGGTGTCCCTTCACTCGAGGGCCACGGGATGACCCTCACTGGTGCTATTGTCGGTCGGGGGCTATGGTCGGGCGTGGAGAGGGGCTTTTTACTTGAGGGGCCTGTTGGACTGGTCCAGTCCTCTGGGCTGGAACCAAACAGGCTGAGCAGGCACTCTTGCCTGCGCCTACTCTGGGGTTAGGGTTGCCTGGAGTTGGAGAAGGCGTGCCCCGGGGGAATAGGGGTGCCACGGGGAGGCCGGCATCTGTGGTCTCCCTTCCGCTGGGCCGTTGTCAGGGTAGGACCATGGCGTTGCCTTGGGCAGGAGTCCGTCAGGGAGTTGTTATCCTCAGGCACCGGCTGAATAGCACACGCTCCCAGGAGCAACACGGGGCCGTGCCAAACTGTCTCCAGGTCGAGGGTATCCTTCTGAAGGCTGCCTTGGGGAAGAGGAGCAAGGGGAGGGCGGCTAGAGGCCGTTCCTCTCCTGCAGGCGCGGCTGGAGGCCGTCGCTGGTGCCCTGCAGCGGGAGTGACGTGCAGGCGAGGTATGGACGGAGTCCGTCACTGGTGTCTTGCTCTCGTGGGCAGCTACAGGAGGAGAAGGGACGTACCTGGTTCTCTCCAGACATGGCTGAAGGCCGTCGCTTCTTCCTGTAGGAGGGGATGGGGCCGGAGCAGCACCCAAGTGGCTGGAGGCAGTCTCTGGTTTGGAGCTGCTGAGGCCATCTCCTTTTAAAGAGCGGCTGAGGCTGTCTCTTTTTGTGTGAGCGGCTGAGGCTGTCCCTACTTGTGAGCAGTGGAAGCCGTCTCTTTTTGTGTGAGCGGTGGAAGCCGTCTCTTTTCGTGTGAGAGGTGGAGAACATCTCCCTCTTATAAGCGGCTGAGGCCGTCTTTTTTTGGTGTGCAGCTGAGGCTGTCACAGGAGTGCTGCTCGGGACTGAAGGTTTAATCCCACCCAGAACCTGTCGAGGGCTAGTCCGGTTGTGAGGTAGTTCTCCTGGACTGAAATCTTCCCGCTGGGTCTGTTGCGGGCAATACAGGTGCGGGACCGTAGGGGACGTATGTCCCTCTAGCCAGGAGACCCATGCTCCTTACCAGCCCCTCTGTAGTCTCCTCCTGGGGTGGGGATCATGACGTTTGTGTGGTGGCTTGCCACGGTGGGTATTTCACCTCCATCTTTGGGGGAAAAGTCATGTCCCCCTGACTGGAGGTAAAAATTGTCGGTAGTGGCGGTGCTGTAGGCTGGTGTCAGGTGCTGGAGGAGGGCTGTAGGTGCTGCCGCAGGGGCAGGAGGAGGGAGGCTTCCCCGAAGATTCATTCATGGGGCGATATACCATCGTCTCAGGGACAGGAGTTGATTCCCCACTGTAGGTAAGAGATGGGTGAGAGCTAGAAGGGTTAGGTGTGGGAGGGAGATTTTAAAAGTGAGTGAGTTGGATAAAAGAGAGAAAAAGATAGAGTATCAGGAGAAATTGAACGATGAGTGGAACGCAGTGAAAGATCAGGAAAATGGCAGTGTGGAGGAGGAATGGCAGTTATTTAAGAGTGCTGTGGTGGGGCATGCAGAAGAGGTGCGTGGTGTGAGACGTGTGGGTGGTGGTGTAAGAAAAGGAAGTGAATGGTGGTGCAAGGAAGTAAGTATGGCTGTGGCTGAGAAGAGATGTGCATATGAAGTGTGGCTGCAGAGGAAGGATGAGATGTTATATGAAAGATATAAGGAAAAGAGGAATAGGGTGAGAAGGGCTGTGCGTAATGCTAAAGTGGCAGCAGATGAGAGGTGGGGTAGGCGGCTGACAGAGAATTTTCAACAGAATAAGAAAATGTTTTGGAAGGAGGTGAAAAGGGTGCGAAAGGGAGAGTCTGGGAAGGAAGAACGAGTAAAAGCAGAGGATGGAAGGATGTTAACTGAGATGGATGCAGTAAGGAAGAGATGGGCAGAGTATTTTGAAAGATTGTTAAATGTAAAGGAGGAAAGGGTGCCTGAGATTTTGGCGGATAGAAGGGTGCAAGGAATAAATGTGTTGGGAGAGTTCAATAATTCTTTGATCACGAAGGAGGAAGTGGAGAAGGCAGTAAAGGAGATGAAAACAGGGAAAGCTGCAGGTATGGATGGGTGTGCTGTGGAATGCCTGAAGGGTGGTGGAGTGACTATTGTTGACTGGTTAGTAAGATTGTTGAATCTGTGCTTTGTCAAAGGTATGGTGAAAGTTGACTGGGCAAGTGCTTGTGTGGTCCCGTTGTATAAAGGCAAGGGTGATAAGTATGAATGTACTAGCTTTAGGGGTATAAGTCTGTTGAGTGTTGTAGGTAAGGTGTATGGTAGAGTGTTAATTATGAGAGTTAGAGAGGGTACAGAGGGAGTGATTGGTGATGAGCAATGTGGCTTTAGGAGAGGGAGGGGATGCGTAGATCAGGTGTTTGCGGTGAGACAAGTGTGTGAAAAGTATTTAGCGAAAGGCAAGGATGTGTTTTGGGCATTTATGGATTTAGAGAAAGCGTATGATAGAATTGATAGGGAGGCTTTGTGGTCTGTTTTAAGATTAAATGGACATGATGGTAGGTTACTAAAAGGGGTGAAAAGTTTTTATATAAATAGTAGAGCGTGTGTAAGAGTGGGAAATGCTGTGAGTGATTGGTTTCCTGTGAGAGTGGGGCTGCGACAAGGATGTGTGATGTTGCCTTGGTTGTTTAATATTTACATGGATGGTGTTGTAAGGGAGGTGAATGCAAGAGTTTTAGGTGGAGGTCTGAGTCTGGTGAATGTTGATGGTGTAGAGTGGAATCTGAAGCAGCTGCTGTTTGCAGATGATACTGTACTGGTGGCTGATTCAGAGGAGAGATTGAGACAGTTGGTAGAGGAGTTTGGAAGGGTGTGTGAAAGGAGGAAATTGAAAGTAAATGAGAATAAGAGTAAAGTGATGAAGTGTACGAGGTTGGTGGATGGTAGGGGGATGAATATAGTTTTGAATGGTGAGTTGCTTGAGGAGGTAGAGTGTTTTAAATATAGGGTTACATGTTGCAGTGGATGGAAGAATAGATGCAGAAGTGAAGTTTAGAATAAATGAAGTAGGAAAGGTGGTGGGAGGAATGAAAAAAGTGTTTAGATGTCGTTCGTTTAGAATGGATGTAAAGAGAAGGCTGTATGAGGGTGTTGTGGTACCGACTGCATTATATGGGGCTGAAACATGGAATATGGGTGTAGCAGAGAGGAAAAGATTGAATGTAATGGAGATGAGGTGTTTGAGGAGTATGTGTGGAGTGACGCGTATGGATCGAGTGCGAAATGATGAAGTGCAAAGGAGAACCGGAGTTGTTCGGGAGATGGCTGGTAGAGTTGAGCAGAGGGTGTTGCGATGGTTTGGGCATATGGAGAGAATGGATAATGAGCGATTGGTGAAAAAGATAACTAGATCTGATGTGAGAGGTGTAAGGCTTAGAGGAAGATCACGAATAGGATGGATGGACAGTGTGAAGAGAGCACTGGATGCGAGAGGGATGTCTGTTGTGCAAGGAAAAGTGGCTGTGCGTGACAGAAATAAATGGAGAGAAATTGTGAATGAGTAAGTGATGACGCAGCCCTGAGGGGATATTCTCCCGCATTTGGTCTGATCAGCTAGTCAGGTCAGGTGCAGGTAAGGGGATGAGTCTGTTATGATGTGGCAGGGGTACACCAGTTCTGCTGTCGGGCCCTGCTGCGGATGTCACTGATTGCATTGCGCAGTTGACCCTTATGTGGTGTGGTGCGGTGAGGATCTGTCCGTTCTCCCCTTTGGGGCTAAGATGCGAATGAATGTGTCTGAATGGATGAGTAAATGGGGAGTGTGTCGTCCTGTCTCGGCTACCTCCGTTTCCTTGGGGGAAGCAGCCTAGGTATATAGATAGATAGATAGAAAATTTTGACCTGCGCCGGCCAGTCCTCATTCTTGGTTTCCTCTATTCATGCTCGCACCTGGTTCGTAAGAGTGCGGTAGCTCCTCTTGTAAATGCTGTTGCTTTGGGGCCAGTATGGGGAGGAGTGTGACAGGCGGTAGCCAAAGATGGTTACACGTTCCTACCATAAGGCGCTGGTGAACTCAGGGACATTGTCGGAGTGTAAGACCTGTGGAATCCCAAAGTAGAGGAAGACGTGGTGGACGAGTGTGTCAGCCGTGGCTACGGCATTGTGTTCCTTGGCTGGACAGGCTGTGAGGAACTTGGAGTAAGTATCTACAAAAGTGATGACATACTTGTAGCTGGATCTGGGTGGTAGAGGGCCCACTATGTCGACGAATACTAGTTGCCAGGGTTTATGAGCAGAGATGTTCCCTGACAGGCCTGGGGTGCGGGTGGCATCCATGCCTAGCGCACAGGCTTGGCAGGACTAGGTAACTTGCCTGGCTAGGTTGGAGGGGTTAGGGGTCCAATATGTGTCATTAAACACCTGTAGCAGTTTCTTGATGCCCAGGTGAAATCCATTATTGGGGTGGAGGTGCATCATGGTGTCTAGGGCGTTGTTGGGGTCGAGCACAATGTGTCCCAATAGGGTGAACAGATGGTCGCCCTGCCGGTGGAGCTTTGAGAACAGGTGGGGTGGCAACCACTGTGGGCATTCTGTTTTGTGCCATTGTTGTAGGAGTTTGGATTCACCGCAGGTGGAGCTGATTGGCAGTCAGGATAGGGCATCAGCGTTAGTGTGCAGCTTGCCAGGGTGGTAGGAAATTTCATGGTTAAATTCTTCTAGTGTTTCTCCCCCATCTAATGAGCTCAGCATTATGCGTGTCAGACTGTGAAGCCACTGGAGCGATTGATGGTCGGTGATAATGGTGATGTTTGTTCCTGAGGTGTAGGCCCGGAAGTGTTCGAGGGCACAGACGATGCCCAGGCATTCCCTTTTCGTAGTGGCATAATTCCTTTCAGCCTGGTTGAGGGTGCGGCTGGCACAGGCAATGATGTGTTCTTGCCCCCGCTGTACCTGGGCAAGGACAGCACTGATTGCCACGAGGGAGACATCCGTGTGCAGACGGAAGGGCAGGGTATAGTCGGGGAAGACTATGATTGGGGCGGTGATTAGCTTGTTCTTCAGATCCTGGAAAGCAGCTCTCTGTTCATCTGACCAAGTGACAGGCTCACCACTATTGGTTAAGTCGTGGAGGGGTTTGGCGATGTCAGGAAACCCTTTTACGAAGCGCTGATAATATGAGGCAAGGCATAGAAAGGCACAGATTTCGTGAACGTCTCGGGGCAGTGGGAGGTCTGCCATGGCCCGCAGTTTATCAGGGTCGGGCGAGATGCTGTCCTTCGAGATGATGTACCCAAGGAAGGTGATGGTTCAGGCTGCGAGGATGCACTTGGAGGGCCCGAGCTTGAGGCCTGCTTGACGGATATGCAGAAAGACTTTCCTGAGATGTAGGAGGTGATTGGTCCATGTTTAGCTGAAAATAATGACATCGTATAGGTAGGCCAGGCAGATTTCTCAAGTGAGACCACTCAAGACAGACTCCATCAACCTAGAGAAGGTGGCAGGGCCATTGCAGAGTCCAAAAGATAGAACGATGAACTCATAGTGTTTCCCACTGCTAGTGCAAAACGCCATCTTCGCCCTGTCCTCGGGGTGTACGGGGACCTGCCAATATCCTAACTGAAGGTCTAGGATTCAGAACCACAAGGCCCTGTGTAGGGAGTCGAGGGAGTTGTCTATTCTGGGAAGGGGCTTGACGTCCTTGGTCGTGATATCGTTCAATTGTCGGTAGACCAAGCAGAACTGCATGGTACTGTCTTTCTTTTTGACTAGGATGATGGAGGAGGACCACGGGCTGGTGGAGGGTGACACAACACCAGCACTGAGCATGTCCTGGACCTGCTCGTCTTCCTCAGCCTGTTGTAATGGATTTTTTCGCCAGGATGGTTGGCAAATGGGTGGTCCAGTTGTATGTATTTCATACATAAGGTAGGTGGTGTGGTCGATATCGGTAGGGTCTGACACAAATAGGTCTTGAAAGTCCAGGAGGAGGAGGCGGAGGCTATCAGCCTGGTGGGGGAGAGATGATCAGGTAAAGGCAGCAGGGTGGCGGGGGGGGGTGGAAAGAGGGGAGGGCGATGCAGAGCTCGGCTTCTTCCATCTCTCCTACCACTAATCCTTTAGGTAGTTTGAGGGGGGTGGGGATGTTGGCTATTCTGACTGTGGTAACTTGGGGGGGCAGGAAGGTGGGGGACAGCAAACAGGCTGAGAGGGTCCTGGGTGGTAGGTCGGGGGAAAACAGGATGGAGGCGCCAGTAGGCCTGTTTATGTGGAGCCAAGCCTAATGGTGGGGAGGGATTGTTTGAGGGGATGCAATGGTTGCTGGGAAAGTGTTGGGGCTGGGGGATGGGCTGAGGGGGAGGGAAGAGGGAGGGGGATAGTGAAGGGAGTGGGGGGGTCTGCATGTGCACATGGGTTGGGGGGAAGGGGGAGGGGAATCTGGGGGATTCTGGAATTGGAGCTGCTGCTTGTGGCAGTCAATGTTCGCACGTAGCTTCTGCAGGAGATCCAATCCCAGGTATCCATCATACGTGCAGCAGGTGGAGTCGAACACAATAAATTTGTGTTGGGTGGAGACTCGTTGGTGGGTGTTGGCACATAGGGCCCGGGTTTCTCCACAGATGGGTAGGGGGCCATCTCCTGCATCCATGAGATGAGCTGATGTAGGGAAAAGTAGGCCAAAAGCAAACCTGTTGCGGGAGAAGAAATGGCTGTAGAGGCAGGATCTGGACACTCCCATGTCGACCAGTAGCCTCGCTTTTACCCTGTTCAGTCTCATCTTGTCATAGACTGGAGGGCAGTATTTCTGAGAGGTGGCTCCTCCACTGTGGGAAGGTGCGGAAATGGCCCTAAAAATCCAGCTGCTGCGGGGTCTCATCCTCCTCTGGTTCTGCTTCCCTGGGGTCACTATCCTCTGTGAGTGTATCCTCCTCCTCAGGGCCCTTGTTATCAAGGGAGGAGACTTTTCGTTGTCCCTGGATGGCTGGTCTTCGTCTGGGAGCTTTTAATTGCTCTCTGATGTCGTGGAGTGGACACCAGTGGCTGCAAGTGGTAAATTCCCAAGGGTTAATAAAAAAAAATTAGGTTTTGGTTTTCCTTGGGGTTGGGGCGCTTGCTTTTGGGGTTTGCCCTGGGTAGGCTGGGTGTTGGTGTTGGGTTGGTGTGGGCCGAGGGTGGCCGAGGTTTGTTGGGGAGCGCTGGTCTCCTAGTAGGGAATTTACTGACTGTGTTGATTTGTTGATGGGTGGAGTGGGAGGTTAGGAGGCGCCGTATGAGCTGGAGGTCTTGATCTAGGTCTCCGGTGGGGTCGTGTATAGCAAAATGTTCTTTGACCATGCTGGTGAGGACCCGTAGTAGCATCTTGAATGTGTGTTGCTCCCGGGTTAGCACATCTGTTTCTGGGTATGCGTGGGTGATGAGTCGCCTGGCCTGGATGAGTGTGTCATCCAGGTTTCTGTCATAAGTTAAACTATTGAGCTGCAAGAGTGCCACAACTCTTCCTAGAGACGGCATGATAGCCTGTCTCACTATTTTAGTAAAGTTTGCCCATGTTAGCTCCAGGACAACTTTGAGTGCGATGCTGGACTCCGCCTTGCCCCGGAGGGATGGGGTGACTGCAATTTTTTGTTTGTTGCCCTCAAATCCTATGTCCAGCAGCGGTTTGGTTATAGATAGGTATGTGTGTATGTTGTATTGTTCTTGGTCGAATTTGGGTAACTGTACATGTGGTTTTGTTGCCATTTTGCTGTTGTTCCTATTTGTTCCCCCCTGTATTCTACCTGGGTGAAGAGCCACTGCTGGCCACCAGTGGTATGCTAGGTGTTTCAAGGTCGACTTCTCGCCCCTAAAGCATCTGGCAATTGACCTGGGGTCCTCTTTCTAGACTGGAGCTTAAATACACAATGAAAAGAGTAGGGCACAAATCGCTAAGCAACAACTTTACACGTATATTACCCAAGTCACAACCTTCATACAATACAAATGAGAATGACACACAATACAATATAATTATTTGGGCTGGATAGACTATAGGGTCCTGACTGGTTAATGAGTATCACGGAGGATACTCTATGGACACTGTATAACACAGGATATTCACTATATTTAATGGGTTCGTTAAGTTGGAGTATCAGTCTGAGTGTCTTATTAGGTACATCACAGAGACCCAGGTATTAATATAACATTGTCTTATGCCTGGGCACAAGAGTTATACTACAGTCACTTTTAGGAGCAGTCACCATTACACTGAGCAGGGCGAGGAACTCTGGTTGTATGATGGGGACCAGGTGAGTTCCAGGTGTCGGCCAGGTGTTGGTGGGTCCTTGTCAGGTGTCCCTTCACTGAAGGGCCACAGGACGACCCTCAGTGGTGATGTCGTCGGTTGGGGGCTATGGTTGGGCGTGGAGAGGGGCCCTTTACTTGAGGGGTCTGTTGGAGTGATCTAGTCCTCCGGGCTGGAACCAAACAGGCTGAGCAGGCACTCTTGCCTGTGCCTACTCTGGGGAGGGTTGCCTGGAGTTGGAGAGGACGGGCCCCGGGTGAGTGGGGATGCTATGGAGAGTCTGGCGTCTGTGGTCTCCCTTCGGCTCGGCTGCCATCAGGGTGGGACTGCGGTGTCACCACGGGCAGGAGTCCGTCAGGGTGTCATCATCTTCGGGCACCAGCTGAATGGGACACACTCCAAGGGACAGCATGGGGCCATGCCACACTGTCTCCAGGCCGAGATGATCCTTCTGAAGGCTGCCTTGGGGGAGGAGAGTGGAGGGACGGTGGCAAGAGGCCGTTCATCTCCTGCAGGCATGGCTGGGAGCCGTTGCCGGTCTCCTGTAGGGGGAGTGATGTGCAGGCGAGATGCAGTCAGAGGCCTGCCTGCTGATGCGGTAAGAGGCTGTCACCAGTGTCTTACTCCCGTGGGCAGCTACAGGAGGAGACGGGACGTATCTAGTTCTCCCAAGATGTGGCTGAAGGCCATCGCTGGTTCCTGTTGAAGGGGAGTGGGGTGGAGCAGCACCAAAGCGGCTGGAGGCCATCTGTGGTTTGGAGCACCTGAGGTAGTCTCCTTTTAAAGAGCGGCTGAGGCCATCTCCTTTTAATGAGTGATTGAGTCTGTCTCCTTTTAATGAGCGGCTGAGACTGTCTATTTTTTTGTGAGGGGATGAGGTCATCTCTACTTGTGAGCAGCAGAGACCATCTTTTTGTGTGTGAGTGGCAGAGGCCGCTGCTCTTATAAGCAGCTGAAGCTGTCTCTTTTTGGTGTGCGGCTGAGGCAGTCACAGGGGTGCTGCTCGGGACTGAAGATTTAGTCCCACCCCGAACCTGTCGAGAGCTCATCCAGTGGGGAGGTAGTTCTCCTGGACTTTAATCTTCCGGCTGGGTCTGTTTCAGGCAATATGGGTGCGGGGACATAGGGGACGTATGTTCCTCTAGCCAGGACGACCTGCACTCCTTACCAGCCCCTCCATACTCTCCTCCTGGGGTGGGGACCGCGACGTCTGGGTAGTGGCTTGCCACAGCGGGTATTTCATATATACTGTATATATATATATATATATATATATATATATATATATATATACAGTATATATATATATATATATATATACAGTATATATATACATATATATATATATATATATATATATATATATATATATATATATATATATATATATATATATATATTATGGCCTGATCATGCCAAGAGAATTTGCAAAACATTCCTCACAAGACTAAAGTCCAGCTAAAACGATGCATATTGTTGCCCTACCCAGCCATATATATATATATATATATATATATATATATATATATATATATATATATATATATATATATATATATATATATATATATTGTTACGGAACAGAGAGAGATAATGAACACTTCAAGTGAGAATACTAAAATCACTACTGTCCCACAAAGTTCCAGGTTCAAAACAAAAGATTTAGGTAAAATTACAAGTTACAGTTTAATGCTCAAACTAACGACTAAACATTCAGGACTCATAAGGATAATTTAATGGCAAAACAGGTTACATATATGGTTAACTGCAATAGCCTTAATTAACACGGATTTAGCAAGAGCAAATTTATCTAAGTCAGCCCTGATAAAATGAGAAAACCGGATAATGCTCAGTTAAAGCAAGATATAATATTATTACAGATACAAAATATTACTAATACTGGCTGACAGTATGGAACCAATATGAATCATAAAAACTTTCCAGGCTTGCGAATTAATGCATTAGGCTTTAGAGTACAAGAAAAATGGTAATAACACTTATACTCAAATTATACAGCAGCTAGATGGCTGGAGACTTCCTGAGCACTCACAAAAATAATAATATATTGTACAGGGGAGGACAGAGATGTGAACAGAATGAGGAGTAGATCTAAGTGGCAACTAATGCAGAGACTGAGCTCATTATATAGGGGGCTGCCAGAGCTTGATTCAACTTGTAAGAAGGACACGCAAATGAAGGCATAGGGGACGAAGAGTTGACAATCCTGCTTTGAACAAGAGAAAGAACGACTTACTCTACTATAAGGGGGAGAAGGGGGGAGTGAGGTAGAACACGCAAGCCTGGTCACTATGGAAGCCACGTGGCGAATCGTGAACAAATATGCAGCATACTGTACATTAGGATAATACAAAGGATGATGCAATCATGAACAAAACTGTATCATAAATTAGAATTATACAAGGGATGATGAAATCATAGGCTATGTAACACCTCCCCACAAAGAAAAAGAAATTTACAAAGGAAATTTCTTATTACTCTAAAACAATCTGTCTAAAGTCTAGATATGCAATCTGCAATAACATTTTCTTTCCCCTTGACATGTTGTATGTCTAATGAATACTCCTGAAGAAGTAGACTCCATCTTGTCAATCTCTGATTTTTATCTTTAAACTTACTAAGGAATTTCAGTGGGTTATGATCGGTATAAATGACTATGGGGTCAAAACCAGAACACAAATAAAATGAAAAAATGCTGTAAAACCAAAATCAAGGCCAAAATCTCTTTCTCAATAGTTGAGTAGTTCTTTTGAGGTGGAGTGAACTTCTTACTGTAATAAGATACAGGGTGTTCAATACCCTGATCATCCTCTTGCAGCAAAACAGCCCCAGCTCCTGTATCATTTGCACCTACAGCCATGTTAAAACGCTTAGCAAAATTTGGAGTAGCGAGCACTGGCTGACTTAATAGGATAGCTTTAAGTTTGCTGAAAGAGGATTCACAGTTATCGGTCCAGACAAATTTAACTCCTTTTTTCAGTAGGTCTGTATGTGATGATACAAGAATTGAAAAGTTAAGAACAAATCTCCTGTAATAACCTACCTTTCCCAGAAATCTTTGTGGGTCTTTCCTACTTTTAGGTCTGGGAAGATCACTTATAACCTGAACCTTACTTCTTGGTGGTGCAACGTGTCCATCACCAATTACGTACCAAGGTACTGAACTTTAGCTTGACCAAACTCACAATTTGATAAAATAGCTACAAGATTAGCCTGAACCAAACGCTCAAGAAATTTACTGACATGGCATAGGTGATCTTTCCAGTTGTCAATGAAGATTAATACATCATCAATATAAATAACACACCCTGCCAAACCCTCTGTTACAACATTCATGAGCTTCTGAAAAGTGGCTGGTGCATTCTTCATACCATATGGCATTACAGAACATGCAAAAGTCTTTCCTACTGCTACAAAACATGAGATCTCCCTAGCACGTTCAGTCATAGGTACTTGCCAGTATTTTTTTAGCAAATCAAACTTACTTATGTACCTAACCTTTCTGATCTTGCCTATGCAATCTTCCACGCGAGGGAGAGGGTAAGTGTCTGTTTTGGTTATCTGATTAACACGTCTGTAGTCGATGCAAAGCCGCTGTGACCCACCTGACTTAGGGACTAGAGTGACAGGAGAACTCCACTCGCTCTGACAGGGCTCAATCATCTTGTGGTCCAACAGGTAGCCAAGCTCCTTCTGGATGAGAGGAACTTTCATGGTTCACACAGTAAGGAGGTAGTTTAATTGGCTTTGCGTCTCCAACATAGACATCATGCATCAGCACAGTGGTTTTTCCTGGAGTGTCACGGAACACTTGCGGGTACTCCTGCAGGAATGCCGAAAACTCCTGCCTTTCCTCGGGAGCTAGATGAGAAAGCTTAGTCTGGAGATCATTCATGATATCAGGATTCTTCCCCAAACTATCACTCAGGCTCATACTGCATGGGAGAGCTTCACTTGCAGACTCGGGTGGAACAGCTACAGTGCAGACTGGGTTATTTTCGTCCCGCCTGTGATATAACTTTAGCATGTTGATGTGACAAAGTTGCTTGTTCTTTCTACGATCTGGTGTGGTGATGACATAGTTGACATCAATGAGTTTCTTCTCCACGAAATAAGGACCACTAAACTTGGCTTGAAGAGGTTGCCCATGCACTGGTAGCAGAATCAAAACCTGATCTCCTGGCTGAAAGTGGCATAACCTGGACCTCTTATCATACCAAGTCTTCATCTTCTCCTGAGCAGCTCCTAAATTCTCTCTCGCCAGCTGTAAAGCAGTGGACAGCCGTTCTTTGAACTTCATCACATACTCCAGCAGGTTGACGTCATCTTCCTCCGACAGCCAGCATTCCTTGAGTAGCTTAAGGGGTCCTCTTACTTCATGGCCAAACAGTAGTTCAAAGGGTGAGAAGCCCAGTGATTCATTTGGAGATTCTCTTGCGGCAAATACAACGAATGGAAGACCTTTATCCCAATCTTTCTGATGTTCCAAACAGTATTTCCTGAGCATCGATTTGAGTGTTTGATGATATCTCTCCAACGCTCCTTGGGTCTGGGGATGGTAAGCTGAAGACGTGATCTGAGTGATGACCAACTCTTTCAGAGACTGCTTGAAAACGTTTGACATGAACTTACTTCCCCGGTCTGACTGTACCTCCTTGGGCAGACCAAACTTTGTGAAGAACCCTAGCATTTCCTTAACCACGTTCTTTGCTGAGATATTTCTAAGTGGAATGGCTTCAGGATAATGAGTAGCCATATCAATCAGGGTCAACACATAAGAAAATCCTGAAGAAGTCTTAGGAAGAGGGCCCACAATATCCACCAACACGCGGGTGAATGGCGCCTCAAAAGGAGGAATGGGAACTAGAGGTGCAACCTTTTCGGTCTGATTACACTTCCCCACAACTTGACAGGTGTGACAAGACTTACAATACCAGGAAACATCTCTGAAGATACCTGGCCAGCAGAAGTGTTTCAAAATGCGTGCCACAGTCTTCCTCACTCCAAGGTGTCCTGCCAAACTGGAATCATGAGCCACTCTAATGATATCCTGCCTACAAACACGAGGGATGACAACTTGATGTACAACCTCCCATTCACAGTTGGCTGATGTTGTTGGGGGTCTCCACTTCCTCATAAGTACTCCTGACTTTATAAAATATCAAGTAGAAGCACCAGCTGACTGTTCCTCACTGCAAGCAGAGTTAGCTAGACCTTTCAACTCAGAGTCAGAAACCTACAACTCAACCAACTCTTGACGGACAAATTATCAACACTACGGGGCACTGCCTCATCTGGTGAGTGGTCCAAATTAGCAAGAAAAATGTCAGCTAGGATAACATCATCATCATCATTATCCTCTAAGTCACCAGTAACTTTAGACTTAGCCCTAGTGACAGCACATGCAGAGAACACATCAGGGACATCACAATCGTGGGTCGCAGCCACTGGCTGACTAGACAACTGAGGAGCTGGACACACTTGACTTCCACCAATATCATTTCCAAGTAAGAAAGTTACACCTGACATTGGGAGTGTCTCAACCAATCCAACCATAACGGAACCATGAACAAAACCAGACTCTAAAATCACTCTGCACAGAGGGACAGAGAAGTAATTAATCCCTACACCTTGTAAGATTACAGTTTCATCAGAGGAATTAACATTAGAGCCTAGAACACTGGTCATGATAAGGGATTGGCAAGCACCTGTATCACGATATATTTTAACTGATTTCCTGTCATTACTGTCCAGAGGACTGACAAAACCATCAGACAGGAAATTAGCACATGAACTCTTGAGAGTGTCACCCACGTTACTGCTCAAAAGAGGAGCTTCATCATGAGAATTTAATTTACCCCTCAAAGCAGGTTCAGTTAACTAGGTTAAAGAATTCTGGGAACTCTCAAGAGTGGACACTAGACCAATTGACTGAATATTTAAAGACTCCTTTTTGTTCACATCACGCTGTCTCCTGAAACGTTTCTCCGTAGTATGACCAAGCTTACTACAATAAGTACATTTACTTTTCTGAAATCTAGAGGTGGAGCTGGTATTTACTTCCTGAGAAACATCATCTTTATTCTCTTTCCTGTTACCTGTACTCTAAGTAGAGGCAACGTACTCTCAGCTTTCCTTTTTTCTTTATAATATCTCTTGTGAGTGAGAACATATTCATCAGCTAAAACTGCAGCATCAGACAAATTATCTATTCTTTTCTCAAGATATAGGCTTACATATTTATTAATACACCTTTTGAAGTCCTCCAGCAAAATCATCACGCTTAAATTTATCAAAATCAAAATTTACATTCTTAGAATTTAACCACTGCTCTAACAGATCTTCTTTGATTTTTGCATACTCAACATCGGATTGCTTATCTTGCTTATAAGTTGTCCTAAATTTTACTCTATAGGCTTCAGGAACAAGCTCATAGGCCTTAAGAATCAAGCTCTTAACTACATCATAATTATCAGATTGATCCTGAGGCAAAGATGCATAAGTTACTTGAGCTTTACCGGTGAGAACACTCTGAAGGAGTATTGGCCAATACTTTTTGGGCCAATTAAAACTTGTAGCTACCCTCTCAAACAACTGAAAATACTTTGTTAAATCAGATTCATTAAAAGGAGGGACAAGTTTAACATTTTTAGCCACATCAAAATCATTAGAGCTAGATGATCCAGTTCCACCTTGTTTCATGCGATATATATATATATATATATATATATATATATATATATATATATATATATATATATATATATATATATATATATTGTTACATAGCCTATGATTTCATCATCCTTTGTGTAATTCTAACGTACAGTATGCTGCATGTTTGATCACGAGCGTGTTCTGCCTCAGTCCCCCCCTTCTACCGTTATAGTAGAGTAAGTCGTTCTTTCTGTTGTTCAGAGTGGGATTGTCAACTCTTTGTCCCCATGGCTTCATTTGCGCGTCCTTCTTACAACTTGTATCAAGCTCTGCCAGCCCCTATATAATGAGCTCAGTCTCTACATTAATTGCCACTTAGATCTACTCCTCATTTTGCTCACATCTCTGTCCTCCCCTGTACAGTTATTATAATTGTGAGTGCTCAGGAAGTCTCCAACCATCTAGCATCTGTGTATAATTTGAGTATAAGTATTGTTGCATTTTTTCTTGTACTGTGTAGCATAAGTTGTTGATTAGGCTGATGTTTTTGTAATTTATGTAGGATTCATTTTGTCAGCCAGTTTTAATAATATTTTGTATCTGTAATAATTTATCTTGCATTAACTGAGCATTACCCAGTGTATTTTCATTTTATCAGGGCTGACTTAGGTAAACTTACTCTTGCTAATTTCATGTTAATAGAGGCTATTGCAGTTAACCATATATTTAACCTGTTTTTTGCCATTACATTATCCTTATGAGTCCTGAATGTTTTGTTGTTAGTTTGAGCATTAAACTTTAACTTGTAATTTTACCTAACTCTTTTATTTTGAACCTGGAACTTTACGGGACAGTAGTGATTTTTTAGTGTTCTCACTTGGAGTGTACATTATCTTTCTCTGTTCCGTAACATAAATTTGGCGACCTTTTATCAGGATATTCAGGATATTATCATAAGGATATTGCTTGAGATTTTGTGTCTGTTACTTATTCATGATGTCTACTATTACTACACTTGATGAAGCCAAAGATTTTTGTCAAATGTGCAAACAGTGTTGGATGTAGAAAACAGAACAAAGAATGAACTTAAGCTTGTTGCTCAACAATTGGGAATTGCTGTTCGCTCTCATCATTCTAAAGATCAAATTGTTGACATGATTAATGAAAGCTTGTTTAATGTAACTCCTCCAAATGAGCAAACGCAGATTGAATTAGCTAAGTTACAGCTAGCCCTGCAGGAGGCTCGTGCTAAGGAGGCGGAGGCCCGTTCTAAGGAGGCTGAGGCACAAGTTCAACTTGCTAGGATTCAGGCAGACCATGAGTATCGCATGAAACAAGGTGGAACTGGATCATCTAGCTCTGATGATTTTGATGTGGCTAAAAATGTTAAACTTGTCCCTCCTTTTAATGAATCTGATTTAACAAAGTATTTTCAGTTGTTTGAGAGGGTAGCTACAGGTTTTATTTGGCACAAGGAGTATAGGCCAGTACTCCTTCAAACTGTTCTCACCGGTAAAGCTCAAGTAACTTATGCATCTTTGCCTCAGGATCAATCTGATAATTATGATGTAGTTAAGAGCTTGATTCTTAAGGCCTATGAGCTTGTTCCTGAAGCCTATAGAGTAAAATTTAGGACAACTTACAAGCAAGATAAGCAATCCCATGTTGACTATGCAAAAATCAAAGAAGATCTGTTAGAGCAGTGGTTAAATTCTAAGAATGTGGATTCTGATTTTGACAAATTTAAGCAGATGATTTTGCTGGAGGACTTCAAAAGGTGTATTAGTAAAGATGTAAGCCTATATCTTGATGAGAGAAGAATAGATAATTTGTCTGATGCTGCAGTGTTAGCTGATGAATATGTTCTCACTCACAAGAGATATTCTAAAGAAAAAGGGAAAGCTGAGAGTAAGTACGTTGCCTCTACTCAGAGTACAGGTAACAGGAAAGAGAATAAAGATGATGTTTCTCAGGAAGTAAATACCAGCTCCACCTCTAGATTTCAGAAAAGTAAATGTACTTATTGTAGTAAGCTTGTTCATACTACGGAGAAATGTTTCAGGAGACAGCGTGATGTGAACAAAAAGGAGTCTTTAAATATTCAGTCAATTGGTCTAGTGTCCACTCTTGAGAGTTCCCAGAATTCTTTAACTGAGTTAACTGAACCTGCTTTGAGGGGTAACTTAAATTCTCATGATGGAGCTCCTCTTTTGAGCAGTAACGTGGGTGACACTCTCAAGAGTTCATGTGCTAATTTCCTGTCTGATGGTTTTGTCAGTCCTCTGGACAGTAATGACAGGAAATCAGTTAAAATATATCGTGATACAGGTGCTTGCCAATCCCTTATCATGACCAGTGTTCTAGGCTCTAATGTTAATTCCTCTGATGAAACTGTAATCTTACAAGGTGTAGGGAATAATTACTTCTCTGTCCCTCTGTGCAGAGTGAATTTAGAGTCTGCTTTTGTTAATGGTTCCGTTATGGTTGGGTTGGTTGAGACACTCCCAATGTCAGGTGTAACTTTCTTACTTGGAAATGATATTGGTGGAAGTCAGGTGTGTCCATTTCCTCAGTTGTCTGGTGAGCCAGTGGCTGCGACCCATGATTGTGATGTCCCTGATGTGTTCCCTGCATGTGCTGTCACTAGGGCTAACTCTAAAGTTACTGGTGATTTAGAGGATAATGATGATGATGATGTTATCCTAGCTGACACTTTTCTTGCTAATTTGGACCACTCACCAGATGAGGCAGTGCCCCGTAGTGTTGATAATTTGTCTCGTCAAGAGTTGGTTGAGTTGCAGGTTGCTGACCCTGAGTTGAAAGGTCTAGCTAACTCTGCTTGCAGTGAGGAAGAGTCACCTGGTGCTTCTACTTGTTATTATATAAAGTCAGGAGTACTTATGAGGAAGTGGAGACCCCTAACAGCATCAGCCGACTGTGAATGGGAGGTTGTACATCAAGTTGTCATCCCTCGTGTTTGTAGGCAGGATATCATTAGAGTGGCTCATGATTCCAGTTTGGCAGGACACCTTGGAGTGAGGAAGACTGTGGCACGCATTTTGAAACACTTCTACTGGCCAGGTATCTTCAGGGATGTTTCCTGGTATTGTAAGTCTTGTCACACCTGTCAAGTTGTGGGGAAGTGTAATCAGACTGAAAAGGTTGCACCTCTAGTTCCCATTCCTCCTTTTGAGGCGCCTTTCACCTGTGTGTTGGTGGATATTGTGGGCCCTCTTCCTAAGACTTCTTCAGGATTTTCTTATGTGTTGACCCTGATTGATATGGCTACTCGTTATCCTGAAGCCATTCCACTTAGAAATATCTCAGCAAAGAATGTGGTTAAGGAAATGCTAGGGTTCTTCACAAAGTTTGGTCTGCCCAAGGAGGTACAGTCAGACCGAGGAAGTAATTTCATGTCAAATGTTTTCAAGCAGTCTCTGAAAGAGTTGGGCATCACTCAAATCACGTCTTCAGCTTACCATCCCCAGACCCAAGGAGCGTTGGAGAGATATCATCAAACACTCAAATCGATGCTCAAGAAATACTGTTTGGAACATCAGAAAGACTGGGATAAAGGTCTTCCATTCGTTGTGTTTGCCGCAAGAGAATCTCCAAATGAATCACTGGGCTTCTCACCTTCTGAACTACTGTTTGGCCATGAAGTAAGAGGACCCCTTAAGTTACTCAAGGAAAGTTGGCTATCGGAGGAAGATGACGTCAACCTGCTGGAGTATGTGATGAAGTTCAAAGAACGGCTGTCCACTGCTTTACAGCTGGCGAGAGAGAATTTAGGAGCTGCTCAGGGGAAGATGAAGACTTGGTATGATAAGAAGTCCAGGTTACGCCACTATCAGCCAGGAGATCAGGTTTTGATTCTGCTACCAGTGCATGGGCAACCTCTTCAAGCCAAGTTTAGTGGTCCTTATTTCGTGGAGAAGAAACTCAGTGATGTCAACTATGTCATCGCCACACAAGATCGTAGAAAGAACAAGCAACTTTGTCACATCAACATGCTAAAATTATATCACAAGCGGGACGAAAATAATCCAGTCTGCACTGTAGCTGTTCCACCCGAGTCTGCAAGTGAAGCTCTCCCTTGCAGTATGAGCCTGAGTGATACTTTGGGGAAGAATCCTGATATCATGAATGATCTCCAGACTAAGCTTTCTCATCTACCTCCCGAGGAAAGGCAGGAGTTTTCGGCATTACTGCAGGAGTACCCGCAAGTGTTCCATGCCACTCCAGGAAGAACCACTGTGTTGATGCATGATGTCGATGTTGGAGACGCAAGCCAATTAAACTGCCTCCTTACCGTGCGAACCCAGTGAAAGTTCCTCTCATCCAGAAGGAGCTTGGCTACTTGTTGGACCACAAGATGATTGAGCCCTGTCAGAGCGAGTGGAGTTCTCCTGTCACTCTAGTCCCTAAGTCAGGTGGGTCACAGCGGCTTTGCATCGACTACAGACGTGTTAATCAGATAACCAAAACAGACACTTACCCTCTCCCTCGCGTGGAAGATTGCATAGACAAGATCGGAAAGGCTAGGTACATAAGTAAGTTTGATTTGTTAAAGGGATACTGGCAAGTACCTATGACTGAACGTGCTAGGGAGATCTCATGTTTTGTAACACTAGGAAAGACTTTTGCATGTTCCGTAATGCCATATGGTATGAAGAATGCACCAGCCACTTTTCAGAAGCTCATGAATGTTGTAACAGAGGGTTTGGCAGGGTGTGTTGTTTATATTGATGATGTATTAATCTTCAGTGACAACTGGAAAGATCACCTATGCCATGTCAGTAAAATTCTTGAGCGTTTAGTTCAGGCTAATCTTGTAGCTAATTTATCAAAGTGTGAGTTTGGTGAAGCTAAAGTTCAGTACCTTGGGTATGTAATTGGTGATGGACATGTTGCACCACCAGGAGCTAAGGTTCAGGTTATAAGTGATCTTCCCAGACCTAAAAGTAGGAAATACCCACAAAGATTTTTGGGAATGGTAGGTTATTACAGGAGATTTGTTCTTAACTTTTCAATTCTTGTATCACCACTTACAGACCTACTGAAAAAGGGAGTTAAATTTGTCTGGACCGATAACTGTGAATCCTCTTTCAACAAACTTAAAGGTATCCTATTAAGTCAGCCAGTGCTCGCTACTCCAAATTTTGCTAAGCCTTTTAAGATGTCTGTTGATGCAAGTGATACAGGAGCTGGGGCTGTTTTGCTGCAAGAGGATGATCAGGGTATTGAACACCCTGTATCTTATTACAGTAAGAAGTTCACTCCACCTCAAAAGAACTACTCATCTATTGAGAAAGAGCTTTTGGCCTTGATTTTGGGTTTGCAACATTATTCATTTTATTTGTGTTCTGGTTTTGACCCCATAGTCATTTATACCGATCATAACCCACTGAAATTCCTTAGTAAGTTTAAAGATAAAAATCAGAGATTGACAAGATGGAGTCTACTTCTTCAGGAGTATTCATTAGACATACAACATGTCAAGGGGAAAGAAAATGTTATTGCAGATTGCTTATCTAGACTTTAGACAGATTGTTTTAGAGTAATAAGAAATTTCCTTTGTAAATTTCTTTTTCTTTGTGGGGAGGTGTTGCATAGCCTATGATTTCATCATCCTTTGTGTAATTCTAACGTACAGTATGCTGCATGTTTGATCACGAGCGTGTTCTGCCTCAGTCCCCCCCTTCTACCGTTATAGTAGAGTAAGTCGTTCTTTCTGTTGTTCAGAGAGGAATTGTCAACTCTTTGTCCCCATGGCTTCATTTGCGCGTCCTTCTTACAAGTTGTATCAAGCTCTGCCAGCCTCTATATAATGAGCTCAGTCTCTACATTAATTGCCACTTAGATCTACTCCTCATTTTGCTCACATCTCTGTCCTCCCCTGTACAGTTATTATTATTGTAAGTGCTCAGGAAGTCTCCAACCATCTAGCAGCTGTGTGTAATTTGAGTATAAGTGTTGTTGCATTTTTTCTTGTACTGTGTAGCATAAGTTGTTGATTCTTAGGCCTAGTGATGTTTTTGTAATTTATGTAAGATTCATTTTGTCAGCCAGTTTTAATAATATTTTGTATCTGTAATAATTTATCTTGCATTAACTGAGCATTACCCAGTGTATTTTCATTTTATCAGGGCTGACTTAGGTAAATTTACTCTTGCTAATTTCATGTTAATAGAGGCTATTGCAGTTAACCATATATTTAACCTGTTTTTTGCCATTACATTATCCTTATGAGTCCTGAATGTTTTGTTGTTAGTTTGAGAATTAAACTTTAACTTGTAATTTTACCTAACTCTTTTATTTTGAACCTGGAACTTTACGGGACAGTAGTGATTTTTTAGTATTCTCACTTGGAGTGTACATTATCTTTCTCTGTTCCGTAACAATATATATATATATATATATATATATATATATATATATATATATATATATATATATATATATATATATATGTAAATTGCCAAGCTTTCCAGGATGTATGGCGACAATATTAAACTCCCTTAATCTATTACAAGATTTATTAACCATGTCCCGAACCTTGAACTGACATAGGAACAAGAAGAAATACTAAATCTGGGACTAATTGAGACCTCAGGACTAAAAATCCAACCCCACCATAAGAGGCTTGAGCCTGAAGTTCTCCTAGGTGATATTCAGAAACTGGGGAGAGAAGGGAAGGTCAAAGCAACAAGAGAACTCCAAACCTCTCTTATCGCCAAAGCTTCTACAACAAGGGGTCAATTTCAAAGTAACCTTGTACACAAAGGACACCTGCAAGCAGCCAAACAACTTCATTTGAATATGGACATCATTATCAGGAGAGCAGACAAGACCGTAGCTTTTGTTATAATCTTGATTTAGGACTACCTACAATAAATGGAGAACATCCTATCTGACACCTCCAAGTTCACGAGAATTAATGATAAACCCACGGAAGCTATTACAAAAGAAGTCAACGTTGTGATAGAAGCTGTCAACATCACTACTAACGACCATCACTTCCCATAACTAATATGTGAATTTTCCCGTGGCTATGCATGTGGCAACGACAAGACACATAAGCCAGGGTACCCCCTTTGCTCCATCATCTCGCAGATCCTGACTGCTACCTACTCCGTAGGAATGAAAATGAACGAAATATTCCAAACCCTACATACCTACTGACTAAGACATGATATCAGCTAGCCAGTTCCTCGAGATTCTAAAAGATGCACTCTTTGCAGAAGATCAAATCATCGCATATTTGGGCGTAAAAAGCCTTTTTTCTGAACGCACCAGTGAACAGAATAATATAATGCATCATCAACCGATAGTATTGGTGAGAAGAAACTATGAACCTCGGCATGGAAGAAACCTGACTCTGCACCCTGTTGGAACTTTGCACTACAAAGTATCCCCTTCATCTGCCTCCGTGGAAAGGTGTATTGACAGATACTGGTACATGGTGTTGCCATGGGAAAGCCATCTCTAAGTTCTCTTTGCAAACATCTTCGTGGGTACAATCGAAGCTACTGTATTGACTATACACCGTCCCTCAGTCTACTGCCTTTATGTCGATGATGTTTTTGTTAACCCCTTAATCGCGGGGCGTCACTTTCGTGACGCTTGGGAGCAAGGGATCATACCGCGGGGCGTCGCTTTTGTGATTCTGTGTTATTTTGAATTCACCTGGGCTTCCAAGTGGGGGCTTGTATCATCTATCAGTACTGCCAATGTCCAACACTAGTCAGCACTCCTAATCTCATCTGTACTCCCATCCACTGTTGACAATTTAGCCATTTCTCCCCGTTCTTGACTCCCCTCCCTACCCCCCCTCCATTACCCTATCCTCTCGCCTGCCCGGCCATGCTACGCTAAGTAAATCTTCCCTGGAATTTTTCACTGATTTCATCCATTGAAATAAGCCCTATGTCGTATTCTTATACCAAATAATATATACAAGAAAGAAATAAGGTAAGTGAGAGTGCCATACACCTGGAATTGGCTAATTATCACCTGACAACACCTCACGTGCACTCGTTCGCTAATTTTCGCTGTTTTTTTCCCCTTGATATATGCCGTATAATCTATTTTCGTAATAAATATACATGTAAGGAGGGAAGGGAGAAGCCTAAGTGATATTTACATTCACCTGGAACTACCTAATTTATAATGTATTGTCTAGATTTCCTGCCAATCATATCAGTGCTACACAAAGCTGTTTCAAGATTTAACATTGGTAGCTCTGATTATATATCTCCTAAGTAGGCCTCTAATCTATTTTCGTAATAAATATACATGTAAGGAGGGAAGGGAGAAGCCTAAGTGATATTTACATTCACCTGGAACTACCAAATTTATAATGTATTGTCTAGATTTCCTGCCAATCATATCAGTGCTAGACTTAGCTGTTTCAAGAACCAATATTGGTAACTCTGAATAACCCCTAAACAGGCCTCCAGGCTGGCCCTGCGTTATCAGTTTACTCTCATCTTCCGAAGTGAGGGGACGTATGTTTCTTCTTGCTGACTTCAAGGCCTTTTTTCACCCCCATGCAAATGGCTCTGTGACCTTTACCCCCTACTAAACCTCGTGTGGAAAGAGGTAAAGGGCTGACAATTGATAAAAGAGTGACTACGATCTTTCTATTGAGTAAAACAGTGCAAGTGGAATTGTAAATAATGTGTAAATAATGTGTAAACAGCAAGTGAAAGTAATGAATGTAAATATACGTGAACAATGGAAAATAGTTTTATAAGTTATTTCAAGTGACAGTGCACAACACAGTGTAAATAAAATAGAAATGTAAATAACGTAAATAAAATAGAGAACGTAAATAGAAATGTAAATGAGTAGTATTATAAGAATACGAGTATATACCCTAGGAGTAATGAAAGTGAAAGTTTCACTCTAGCATGTCTGAATGCTATGAGTTATGAGAGTGAAGATAAAAGTGACATTCACTCTCAATGCCAGTATACAGGACGAGAAAGTGAATGCTACATATTTTACTGAAAGAAATTGAATCCCTACAGTGACAATAAACTAATACTACTGAAGGAAACTTATGGATAAAGACTGTAGATATATATAAGTGTTATATAGTAATAGAAATATAAAGTGTGAGGGGTTTTATGAATAATAAATGACAGAGTAACAAAAGCGAACTAGTGCCAGTGCGACGATCAGACGCGCTCGTAATTTCCATTGCTTTCACAGTGTTTTTTTTTTTGAGTATGGATCCCAAACTACTTGAAAATTGTAGAATAGTGTTTATAGTGTTTGTATCTGGCTGTGGTAATCATATTACGGGTTGTCGGGAAGTGTAAAGTGGAGACTTCATTACCCTACTTCAGAGGTCTCCACAAGTCCTACGGTAACAGACGAAGGCTCAACAATCATTCCAGGAGAAAGCTGAAGGTATGTGCCATAAGCATATATAATTTTATTATTCTAGGACTAATAACTGATTTTTGGCAAATATTTTTTGATAGTCTGTCGGAGCCCAAATAACCCCCGGCACACGCAAGTCATTGGTAAACAAGCCCGCGGTGTAGGGGTTAAAGGGGATCCAAGAACATCAGATCCTCAGACAACGCCTCATCGATGCCTCCAGCATAAATTTCACTTTCGAAGAGTCTGCCCAAAGACTATGTCCCAAAGGCAACAGTGAATGCCCTCAGCGATATTTACGCTTCACCATCAGTGTTTACGTCCACCATGCCCTCTCGCATTGTTCCTCATGGAGCAGTGTTCATTCATGGTTGGAAAGACTCACGCAGGTTCTCGTTAACAATGGATATCGGAAAGGCGACGTTGCAGGCAAGTGAAGAATGCAGTTAGCAAATGGTACTAAAGTTACAGTGCCCCTTCTCTCAGTAACGAAGAAATACCATTATACTACCGAAATTACATGTGTATTGAGTATAAAACTGACTAGCGAATAATGAAATATATCATTCCTAAGAATCTTAAATGCACAGATCCTAACAAAAGCATAAAACAGTTCACATACCCTAAGGCCTACAAAACCTCCGAACTACTACTGAAGAACCACCTTGCGTGAAAAGTACGCCCATGCAAGAAGACCACGTCATTTACCGTCATACTTGCTCAAGTGAGGAATGTGGATCTAATACCCACGAACGAATGACGATGAATAAAATGTCAAGGCATTTCATATTATGTCACTTACAGAAGTGATCAATAAAAAATCACTACAGAACTAGTCATCACACCTCCCTCACCCATCAGAACCTCGAAAAAGCTACTGAAATATCTGTCACGAAAAATACCCACATAGACTTATGTTCCTGGAAACAGTTTGTATTTCCGACTTGAAACTTGTACTCAACTCACAAGCGGAAAATCAAGTCCTTCCAACAAGCAACAGATGAAAAACTAATTCCACCAATTAGATAGTCAAACACCTTCCATTGCGTGCTCTTGGCCGACCATTCACGTGGTAACAGGTGCCGCCGTCCACTGTATAATGAGGTCTTGCTTCACCCACCAATGGACTCTTATGGAGGCAGCTGAGAGGACAACCAACAGCCATGGATGATGCATCTCCTGCTATTGCCCGCGACCTGTTGAGGGGGGGGGGGGCATCTAACAGACCAGTCTCCAGCAGCCCAGTAGATCAGAGGGACCGTGCTTTGGTTTAATGCCAGGGAGGGGTATAGATTCATCATGCGCCAGGATACTGACATTGATGTTTTTGTGCACTGCCAGGCCATCATTAAACCAAACCCATGGCACCTTCTACGATCCCTCGGGGATGGAGAGATGGTGGGGTTTAGTCTCTTTGGGACTTCTAAGGGTCCTGAGGCACGGTATGTTACTGAGCCTGGAGGTGTGGCCATGCAGGATTCTGCCCAAGCATGGCGACGTCTCACGGCATAGGGATGCCTGAACAGGGGTACCGTGAATCCTAGGGAGATAAACACTGTCATGGAGATGTGCTTGGCAACAGTGAAGGCTTTTTGCAGGGGGTGACAAGGGGGCTTTGTGCGTTCTCCTACACAAGATCTTAGAGAAGATAGGGCTGCCTCGCTTTGTCATCCCTGAGTGCTTCGCCCGCGATATACACACAGTTCCTCACCGACAGGAGAATCAGGCCTGGCAGCTACGACCTGCTGCCCCACGCACAACACTGCAGAAGGGGCTGAGGCTGGAGGCTTCCCTCAACAGAAGGACTGTCATCCCAATCACCGACCCCGCTTCGGAAATGGACGCAGCAACAACCACTGCTAAAGAACACCATCCGCTGTCAGAGATTGAGGAGGGGCAGGACTCCTATGACATCACCTTCATGGCTGAGGCAGTGTCGACTGGCTCCTCGGAAGAGGAGGTCATTGAGTCCTCCTTTCCTCTGACAGTGGATGGCACCCCATCTTGTCCTCCCATCATCGACAACAATGATTGGCTGGACGTGTACTCCTACGGACACTTCCTGACCCTTAACGCCCACACCTGGCCGTACCAGCTCGGAGCTACCATCCACTCCAACCTCTATGATCTGCTACGGGCTGGCAACCTTGGTGAGGATATTTGACCCGTCAAGTTTGTCAGGGGGGAGAAGGTGTGTCTGGCCAATCGACGATCACTCTATCATATGTTGCTTCCAAGTCTGGCCCCTTAGAATGGCAGTCTTGTGCAGTGCTGGTGCAACGGAAATGTGATGTTCTCTACCATCTACTTTGGACTAATACCCCACACAGAGGGCAATGGCCAAAAAAAAAAAAAAAAAAAAAAAAAAAAAAAAGAGAGAGAAAGGACTCTTACTGATGGCTGTGGAGAGAGCAAATGTGCGTGCTGAGCTCTCCTATAGCTTATAGGGCTGCCCCACTGGCATTAATGTTTTGCTCATCTTTGGGGTGGAATTAAGTTATGTTAGTTCTACTGTGATTGACGCCAAATGGTTTCCTTCAAGCCAAGAAACCATTTACAACACTGGGTGGTAACCATATAACTAAACCATACGTGCTCCCTACGTGTCAACAAGTGGGTTGGTGAAGGGTTAGTGCCCCTCCCCGTGAAACAAATAACTCAAAGTCAAATGGCCACTCCTTATGGGATTATGGCGTCTGGCAATAGATAGAGAGATAGTTTTACTGTAAATACCCTCATTTCCCCATATATAGTCATAGTAGGTGTCTTTACCTTTTGCTGAGATTGCCTCTGCTTACTCGCCTCTGCAGTATTCCCCCCACTGATCACTCCAGGGTGTGAATTGACACAGACCCGTCCTTCAGAGAGTAGTTTGAGAGTACAGTATAGTGATGTATCGGATACCCAATTTTAGAGCTCTATGGAGGCGGAGGTGGAGCCGGTTATCTGTTTCTCATAAAATGCGGTTGTGGATAAAACTGCAGAGGTTAAGATATTAATTTTTGATGACACAGACACAACTGCAGATTATTTTTACCTCCATGTCCGCGGTTGCAGACGCAGACTCGGATTTTTAAAAACACATTACAGTACATTTATGCAGTATAAAGTGACGAGTTTCAGCCACAGTTAAGTGCGTTACCAGGATGCGGGAATGGGACCCAACTCGTCATGCATCATAGATAAATTGATCACTGCCACCTTGTCCGAAAATTGATGCCTGTCTGTACACGTGGAACTGCTGCTGACTGTACACTGAGAGTCACCGGTAAATTATAGTTTGATATATGCTGATTTGGAGAGAGAGAGAGAGAGAGAGACAGACAGACAGACAGACAGACAGACAGAAGGAGGAAAAGAGCTAATAGAAAAGAAAACAGAAAGAGGAAGAGGGACTGGTAGGTGACAAGAACGGATAGGAGAGTTGTGGATGAAAAGGAGAGAGAAAAAGAATTACGACAAAAAGAGAAAGGAGAAATATTGGATGGGTAGAGATCAGCAACCTCTGCAGTTCTTTGACGTGGAGGAGGATTATTATGCTGAGCTTTTATTATCTGAAAACGTGGTGGCGGATAATGATGCAGAGCGTTTGTTGTCTGACGATGTGGACGCAGATAGTAATGCGGACATTGTTTTCACTGTGGAGGCTCCGTGGAGGCAGTGGCGGTGGCGGTTTCCGATACATCACTAGTACAGTATAATCTCAGACTTGGGTGTTTATTCCTTGCGTATCTTGTCCCTTGCTTCTGTTTTCTCTTTTTTCCCACATCCCCCGTGAGAGGGAGGTGGTTGCTAAGCAGGGGTGGGGAGGTGGTCCTGATGTGCCCCCAAGTGTGTCACGTACTGATTGTCCAGAAACTGAACAGCCCCAGACTCGTACCCCCATTCACATTCCTGTTGTTCTTCATGTTCAAAGTTCCACTACTCTTGCTATTGAAAATCCTTTCATTATTAAGAAGATGACTGATCGCTGTGCTGGTGAAGTGGAACAGGTAAAAAAAAAATCCTAATGGAAACCTCTTGTTACAGATATTAATTCTGCTCAGGCAAAGGATTTGGTAAAGTTGCATATGTTTCAGTGCAATGATGTTGAGCCGAAGATCCTGTTTCCATTAATTCCTGCAAGGGTGTTATCACTTGCAGGAATCTCATGGTAATGGGTGAAGATGAGATCATATAGGAAGCTGCTCAGCAAGATGTGATGGATACTAGATTTGTTACCCGATTCTCAGAAGGCACAAAGACGAAGACTGCAACAATTATCTTGACCTTTGGTAAACCTTCTATTCCTGATCACGTCAAAGTTGGTTATGAAATTGTTAACGTACAGCTTTATATCCCTAACCCTCTTCGTTGTTTGAAATGTCAACTGCATGGACATAGTAACAAGTCCTGTCAAGCTTCCCAATCAGTGTGGGGCAAGCGTTCAGATTAGGGTCCTGATACTGAAAACTGCACATCTGAGACTGTATGCTGCTTTCACTGCAAGGGTGCTTACTCCTCTTCTTCGAGCGAATGTTCCAAATGGAGGGAGGAGAAAGAGGTCTGTACAGTGAAGGCAACTGAGGGTACTTCCTACGATGAAGTTAGGAAGAAGGTGAAGGTGATGCATTCATCTCCCCCTCCAAATACCTCCTATGCCTCAGTGATGGCCTTGCCTGTGATGTGCTTTGTCGAGACACAGACTGCCCCTGCCCCTGTTCAATATGCCACTCAGTCTTCACCTTCGTCTCAGCCTCCTGTATGCTCCAACTCTCTTACTGACATTTCTGTAGTGTCTTCTTAGTCTCAGACTGCTGCTACTTCTCAGTCAGTACTGCCTAAATCGAAGTCTAACATGTCTAATAAAATTTATCTGACCATCCTACGTAAGCAGTCACGTCCTCATGTTTTTCCTGCTTCATCTCTAGCGAGGGACAGAAGAGGTAGTTCTTCCTCAGGGGAGTCTGGGCGCCTTGTTTTTAATGGAGGTTTCCGTCACCAAGCTCCAGAATAAGCCCTCTGGTAATTGCTTGCCTGCTGGTGGGCGACATAAAAAAACTAAGCACACTGGAACCCTTTGTAAGTCGCATTTACTGTGTTACAGCAGAGATGTAGGACTCTTGAGAATATATTACACAATATAGCAATTTTGTTGTCCATAAATATTGCAGACCAGACGTTATTTGTTTACAGGAGAGTGCTTGGTGGATCACCCTGATCCTCCACAGATCAAACACTACCAATCGTACATTAGGTATGATGGTCAGGGAGATGGCATATACAAACACAAATCACATCCACAAACAGAAGTTGTTCTAAATTCTACTCTGGAAGCTATCACATGCAGAGTAATATTTAAACTACGAGTATGTGTCTGTCTGTCTGCTCTCTCTACTGTCCACCACATGGTCCCATATACAGTGATGCTTTGAATTCACTTTTTGATCACCTTCCTGGAAATAAGTTAGTGTTGGGCGACTTTAATGCCCATCAATATCGATGGGGTAGCTTGGGAATCGATGTCGTAGGAAGGAAAAAGCCGACTTAATAGTACAGTCAAGCCTCTGTCTTCTGAACGATGGTAGAGCACGTTGTGTAGATGATCGTACTGGTAACTTTTCTGAAATAGACTTATCTCTGGCCTCCCCAGGTATACATCAAGCTTTCTCCTGGGATCCTCAAGGCGAATCCTTGGGAAGGAATTATTTCCCCATCTGTCTTTCTTATACATGCGACGTGCTACTGAACTCTCCATCTCCAAAATTCAGCTATAAGAAAGCAGATTGGGGATCATTCTCGACGATTGCTGATTTAGATATTTCTGGGGAGACAATGGATGTAAAAGTCCAAAATTTAACCAATTTCATTTTACAGGTGGCTGAAACTCAATATCCTGACTCGTACCATCCATCAATCAGTTGACCTACATGGTGAAACTCATGCAGTAGCCCTGGATATTTCTAAACTTTCGACAGAGTCTGGCACCGTTCCCTGTTGTCCAAACTCCCTTGCTATGGACTAAACTTTTTTGTTCCTTTGATTTCCTCATATCTCAGCAATAGAAAAATAAGAGTAAAAGTAGGTGATGTATATTCCACTTTCCACTCAGTTAATGCTGGCGTGCCGCAGGGATCAGTTCTGGCACCAGCCCTGTTCCTCGTTCATATTAATGATCTCTTATCTGTCACCCACAATCCCATCCATCCATATGCAGATGACTCAACACTCCATAGTTCATTCACACTCAGATATCCATTAACAAAGTCTAATATCTCTATCTCTCAACTCAGTACAGCCATCTCTTTAAATCAAGACTTATCCACGATTAGTGAATAGGGACAAAAGAACCTTGTCTCAATTAATGCTAGTATAACTAAATATATACAATTTACTAATAGGCAGGTATTGCCAGAATCGTATATTACCTTCAATGCTATAAATATCCCCATTTCCAAAAGTATTGAAATTCTTGTCGTTTCACTTAACAATGCCCTCAGATGGACCTCTCATGTTAGATCACTTGCTAAAACCGCCTTAAAGAAACTTGGATTATTGTACAGAGTCCGTAACTTCTTCACTGACGAGCAATTAGTTATAATTTATAAGAGTCATGTGCGCTCTCAGCTTGAATACTGCTCACTCTTGTGGAGCGGATGTGGAGAGGTTGCATTAAAACTAGTAGACAAGATTCAGAACAAAGCTTTTAGAATTATTAATAACCCTGCTATTACCAATAAACTACCTCCTCTACAAGTAAGAAGGAATGTTGCCTCCCTTGCATTATTTTACAGATATTTCTACAGCAAATGCTCAGAAAAAGTTGGTGCCACCTCTCCATCCCTTCCCTCGTGCTACACGGGCAGCTGGCAGCGCTCATGACTGGAATGTCACTCAGCCATACTGGAGAACTTCAGCATATCAGAATTCTTTCATTCCCCGAACTCCATCTCTCTGGAATTCGCTTCCCCAGAGTTATTTCCCTCCAAACTTCAACCTACTACTGTTCAAGTCTAACTGTTACAGATATTTTATGATCTGAGGACACCAGTAATCTGGTGCATTGATTTGTTTTTCCTTCCTCTGTTCTGTTATATATATATATATATATATATATATATATATATATATATATATATATATATATTTTGTTCTGTTATATATATATATATATATATATATATATATATATATATATATATATATAAAATGCTATTCCCAAGACTTCTACAGTTCATGTTAAACATAGAGCTCATTGGCGGACACCGGATTCCCGACAAGCATTAAGGAAAGACAATAGGAGGTACAGGATTTATAAGAGTCTGCCTACCGAAGACAACTTTATTCCTTTCAAACAAACAAGGGCTAAGGTAAGGAGGATAATTAAAAAGGATAAACAGGACTTATGACGATCTTTTGTTTCTACTGTGAATCGTTTTACTCACAGAGCAAGGTCTGGTTCACTTTGGAATTATCAAATAATAAATGCCCTAACATCCCTTTGACCACTCTGCAGGTGAATAATAATATCTAAGACAATTCCGTGGACGTTACAAACATCCTTGTTGGTTTTTCTCATATAAGTAGCTCAGCCAAACAGGACCTGCGTTTTCGAGACCATAAACGCAGGACTGAGCTACAAATACTAGACTTTCACAGAAAAATACTCCCCACACGACCAAGAGATTGCAATATTTGAATTACTACTTACCATTAAATCCCGCAAAAACACCAGTCCTGGACCAGATACTATCATGTATATTATTATACAGCATCTTAGCCAGGCCAACCTGATTAAGCTGTTAGGATTGTGCTATGAGCTTTGGGCGTCACGAACCTTCCAAAACTCGTGGCACTTTGCACACATCATACCGATACCCAAACAGGCTGGTCGTCTTATGAATCCCACTTCATTTTGTCCTATTATGTTGACTTCTTGTGTGTGTAAGGTTATGGAACGAATAGTTAATCATAGGCTTTACTTTGTTTTAGAGTTGATATATTAAATGGTCGACAATGTGGCTTCCATTAATACAGAAGTTTACTAGATCATTTAATGAATTTGGAGCATTGCATTTCGGAGGCATTTGCCAATAAAGAATCCATGATTGGGGTATTCTTGGACATCCATAAACCATATGACATAACGTGACAACACGTTGTACTAATGAAGCTCTAGGATTATGGTTTAACCTCTAGGATAAGCAGTTCGATCGACCGAACTTCCCTGAAAACCTATACAGTATATGGAGTCAATTTTTCATCTCTTACAGAAGTAAAAAATTTTATGCCCTAGGTTTAGAGCTTGAATTTACCTTATGGCGCAAACCATAGCATTCTAGACCAACTGGCTACTGAGCTATAGCCTGTCAAAGATCGTCAAAAATTGACACTGACAATCCTTGCATAAAGGGAGATTTAAAAAAAAAAAGCACCAACATTAATTTTAGTATTATAGAATGAAAGATCTTGATTTTACAGACTAGAAAATGTATATATGATTCTCATATGTCAAATGTTTACCACGTAGCCACAGCAAGAAAGTGGCTGGAGGTTGGGGTAGTATGAAAGGGTGGAGGGAGTATGAAGGGGTGGAGGGGGGAGAATGAGGGAGGATGGTGAGGGGAGTGTGGCATGGAAAAATTAGCATTATAGAGTTGGCAGGAGGAACTGTGAGTCCAGTCACAAGCGAGGGAGGAGGAGAGGGAACAAAATGTTTGGGGTAGAAGTAGGTGGTGAGAGGGCGGTAGGGGAATCACCCCCCCCCCCACCAAGGGTAGGGGCTGGATCCTCCCCCCTCCCTACTCAGGACTTAATTCTCATTGGTTTACATCGATATATGTCACAATCTGGCCCAGGCCTAGTGTCCGCAGTAGGGTGGAGTGTTTTTTATTTATTTTTTTTAATTCTTTTGTTGCTAGTGCGGAAAAGGTGCCAACTGGTGAGAAAAAAAAATGGTGTTAAAAGCATTTTTCTCTACAACAATATCTTCTGTCCCCGGCAGCTCATCAAAGTTTGAAAAATAAGGGTCTAAAATGGGTAAACTTCACATAATACCCTATTTTTACAATTTATTATAAAATGTTTGTGGCTAGTGTGCAATACTGTCTTCTAGTTGCATATTAATAACATACTAAATCTGGAAGCTGTACAGATATATCTTCTGTCCCCGCAATGTGCTTGAAATATTGAAAAAATCAATTTTTTCGAGATAAATTTCAAAAAATTCCCAAAAATCAAATGCAAAGAAACTTTCATATGGCTAGTTCCTAAGTTGTTTTATATCACTTATACTTTATCTGTGTAAAATTTCAGCGAGATTGGTTAATATCTTCTGTTCCGGCCAAGTCACTTTTAAGTATTAAGTAATTATATTTATTTATTATATATCAAAAATGCACGTGATGTCAAATGGGGGGGTCTTACAGCTTTTTTTTTTTTTTTTTTTAGCTCGTTAATGTATATATAGAATCAATATTAAAACACAGTTCATCGCCTATTTTTTATTTACATATTGTAACTAAAAAATAGCCCAGAACTCACCACGAGTTCCACGCATTCTCCAGCCCATCCACCCTGCCATTACTGGATTTACTTATATCTTATATTGCTTCTTGGTGTCAAACTTAGGGATGTTCTTTCTTGATTCCAATGTATTCTTAATGAATCCTTCTCTTTCTGTTTCTCCGCAAACATGTTCTGATGCTTCTGTTACTAATTTAATTAATCTTTCAACAGCTTGTGTGTGACAGAGGATATCTTTGTAGTGTGATGATGGCATGCCTCCTGTCTGAATAAGTTCTGTTATTTCTTCCTGACTCATGTTCTTTGTTAATGGTGGTTCTGTTATTTCTGTCTTTTGCCAGTTGATCATATCTATGAATGTTCTGCAGTTGAAATTCGCCTCAGGAATTTGAAAATTTCTGATTCCTTATCTGGCTGATGTTCGAGCAGATATTAGGGTTTGAAGTAAGGGTATTTTTCCAAAAATCTCTGAAACTTCCCGTAAGGAAGAGTGGGCGATGGCGGAAACCCCCCCGGCAGATATGGGTTAAATATTCATTCTGTGCCAATGATTGTGCAATATGGAACTCTTCCCGTTATGCACAATTTTCGGCTCTGCAGATTTATGCGACCCTTGATTTCGCCCATCAGTGGGGATTAAAGTCTTCCATTCCTATGTGTGCTGCTTTAGTTTTTAACACTCATAAGATCCCTGATTTGTATTTGAATTTAATAATCAGCTAGTACTATTTCAAAAATCTGTAAAATTTTTGGGCTTCTACTTCAATCACAGAAAAAAATTAAAATTTCTTGTTAACAATTTACTTGCTCGTTCTGATAAATCATTGAATGTCCATACGTACCTAGTGTGTACTACTTAGGAAGCCGACAGAAAATTTTTATAAATGGTGTATAAGTCCCTTATTAGATCAAAGCTGGACTATGGCTGACAGGTGTATGGGTCGGCGAAATGGAGGAGGTTGAGTGTATTACAGAATAAGTGTTTGTGAGCATGTTTTGGAACCATAAGGTGCACATGTGTAGCTCGAATGTAAGTGGAGGCTAAAGTACCTCCCCTCTGGATTCGCTATGATCGCCTGCTGCTGTCCTACGGCATAAGGACTGTTTAAAAATTGATATCGGCAATATGGTCTGTGTCCCCCTACATCAATACCACCATCTTATGCGATGGGTTCGACAACCATTTGCCATTCGCCTTCATTTACTGGCGCAGAAGCTTGATGTGAACCTCAGTGCCTATGAGAAGTTGGTGCTTAAAGTTATATATACTGCCTTAGGAGCCACCCAGCTTTGGCATTGATGCAACATGGGTCCCAGAATCGATGACGAAGGCTCCGGAGGCGGAGGTCCACCACTTCTTCCACAACATCCTTGTTCGTTATTTGGGGTCCCACCAATCATACACCGATGGCCTCAATTCGAGTGAATGTGTGGGTGCTTGTGTGTGGTCGACCGAATGTGCCCTCAGGTTTCTGTTGCTGATTCATACGTCTGTGTTTACGGGTGAAATTTTAGCTATCGACAAAGCCCATAGCCTATGATCTTAATTCTTCACATGACTCATGCATCGTATTTTCAGACTCCAATTCAGGCCTTCAGGCAACTGCTTCTTGCACTATCGATTCTCAAGAGATCCAGGGCCATGTCATTAATAAATTGCTTTTATGTGACAAATCCTTCACACTAATCAGGATGCCTGGTCATTACCATATATACGGCACTGAGCAGGGTGATTTATTTCCGAAGTCGGCTATGGAACTCGAGAAGACTTGGGACGTACCTTGTGACCTACGGTCAAATCTCTCCTTCAGAAAGAAATCAATAAATCATCTATGGTAAAGTCAGTTGGCCAGACTCAATATACCAACACTCAAGCCACTCTTTGGCGACTGGGACTCTGTCACCCGTCCCAGTCGCCATGAAGAAAGAATATTGGCGAGATTAAGAATACATTACACACTGTTATCGCAAATGAAACAATACATTGTGAGACGATTTCCGCAGCACTGTGACACCTGTTGTGCGGTGTTATCCATCGGTCATATGCTGCATTGTGGGAGATTTATTCGCGAAAGTGCTTCACTTAAAAATTACTTCGGAATGGAAACGTCCCCTTCACCCTCTCCAATATCCTGGGGGATGAGGATATTGTTAAGACTGATAATCTGACGCCTTTCTTGAGGGAGACGAGAATAATCTGAGTGATGTGATTTGTTTACTGCGTAGTTATAGTTTTTTCTCAACTGCAAATATGTTGTTGAGTATTATAAATTGCGATTGACAGTTGACGATTTTTAAATAGTATCTACTTCTGACTGATCTGTTTCTTATATTGATGTGTCCTATAATAAACCCTTGTCTGAGAGTGAACAGTTGATGAGTGGGTGTATGCAACATAGGAAGGTATTGGGCATTTCATTAAATGTCGCTCTCGTGGGCGAGGTATTTCACTTCTTGTACATATGTACATGCTTTCAATAATTTTGTATAATTTCGCTTAATCAGGGTCGACAGCTGACGCATATAGAATAGTTCCTGACTCCTCTGGTTCTCATTCATATGTGGATGTCCCCAACATTAGTTTGTTCCTCGACTGACAGCCAGCAGGTGATAAGTGCACGTGTGTAATGCAGAGAAGCATTACATATCTGCAGTTGTTGGTATTTTGTCGTGGAGGTAATTTCCCCCATTAGAACACAGTTATAGTATTTTTTTTTTTTTTTAATCATTAGGGTTAGGTTCATATATTAGGTTCTTTATGTTTCAGAATTATAAAATATTGAAAATAATAATAAAAACTATAAGTATAAATATAAGAAAATACACACACACACACACACACACACACACACACACACACACACACATATATATATATATATATATATATATATATATATATATATATATATATATGTGTGTGTGTGTGTGTGTGTGTGTGTGTGTGTAGGGCGGCATATATAGGTAAAACAAAAAGACACATAAAGACACGAATCCATGAACACTTAGGTCGTTCAGTTCGAGGTCAGTTAATCACCAATCCATCACACTCAGCAATACGGGACCACTCACAACAACACGACCATCCTTTCATTCCCACCTTACAGTTCTTGATGGTAGCAGCAATGACACGGACCTTCCCATTATGGAAGTTTTGTACCAATATCGTTTCAACTATTCGATCAGTGACATGGCTTCCTGTGCACTGTTTTGTTTTCTACACAAGGTAAGTTTTTTTTACAGCATTGCACTTACTGTTTTACAAATACGTTTTTGCTTCCTTACTCCTACCCAAGTCATTTTAGATTTTATTACGTATTGGTTTACGAACACGGTATTTTAACGGACTTCGTTCTTGTGCTTTCATGTTTTTAGTCTTGTTTTGATTGTTTTAACATATAAAAATCTTAACTGTGTATATTTCTCGATTGTAGGTTTTCCTCTGAAGATGGAATAAGTATTTTCCGAAACGTCAGCAAATAAAGACTCTAACTTCGCCATGATGTTTGTGTTCTGCCTGGTGGTTCTTTTTTCCAATATATATATATATATATATATATATATATATATATATATATATATATATATATCGTATCATCAGCCATTTGCGTGTCCACAGCAGGACCGGCCTATCCCGACCAAAGTGTGGACGATACAGCCAATGTATCTCTACCAAGTGGCTTAGGCTGTCTAGTAGAGATTGTATGTACAGTGAGAAGTGCTTGTAAGTGTAATTATAGTGTTGGAATGGCTTTGGATGTGTGTGTAGTCTGTGAACCAAGTGTAATCGGCCCGCACAAGCCGACTGGGTGCAAGCATACTTTATAGTATGCGACACTGGTTAAACCACAGCACCTCTTGTGTCTGCCAATGCAGTACGTGGCCTGAAGAACGCTCCCAAAGTTTATTACCCTGGCAGGGCGCGAACCCTGGTTCACCCGTGTACGAAACGCACATTGTACCACTGTACCACAGAGGCTCCATATATATATATATATATATATATATATATATATATATATATATATATATATATATATATATATAAAGAGACAGGCCAGAGAAGGGGATCGGGGACTGAGTTTTATTTTTTTTTTTTATGTGAGGAAGAAGGAACCAAAGGTAACAAGCCCACAAAACTGTTCCTTCCAAGAGAAGAACAAAATACAAGAGAGCCAAATTCAAGATCCGATTATTTCGAGATGCCTGGACACACTGCATTTGAAAGACTGGAGATCATAGGAAGCAGGAAATACAGACAGAGGGAGACAGTTCCAGAGTTGACCTGTTGCATAAATGGACCGGGAGTAACGGTTAACTCTTGTACTAGAGAGTTGGACAGAAAAGGGATGAGAGTTTGCTGCTAGACGGGTGCTACGTGCCCGTCGTAGAGGTGGAGGAATGGATGCAGACGGTTCAGAGGAGCAGTGACCATTGAAGTAGTGACAGAAAAGAGATAAAGATGCAACAGTGCGGTGAACAGACAGAGGTTGGAGTCAGTAAGAGGAGGAGAGTTAATGAGACAAAAAGCCTTTGACTCCACCCTATTGAGAAAAGGTGTATGTGGGGGGCCTCCCCATACATAAGAGTTGTACTCCACGCAGGGATGGATAAAACCCCTGTAAAGAGTCAACAATTGTGAAGGGGGAAAGAAGGAACAGAGTCGGCTTAGAACACCCAGTCTCTTGGAAGCAGATATTACAAGAGATGTAATATGATCTTTCCATGATATGTCCCAAGTAAATGAAACCCCAAGCATGTTCAAGGATGATGCAGAAATAAGCTGAATATTATTAAACATTAGTGGGTATACCTGTTGAAGATTCTGTCGGGTTGAAAGGTCCAAAAACTAAGTCCTTGATGCATAAAAAAAAAATATATATATGATTTTTACCCCAGTCAGAGATATGAGCCAAGTCAGACATTAGGTGTACCATAGCCTCATCCCTTGTTTGTTGAAGTAACTGCTGAGATGGACGTTGCGGGAATCGAATGGAAAGGTGAAGGGTGGAGTCATCAGCGTATGAGTGGATAGGGTTAGATGTACAGCTTAGAAGGTCATTGATGAATAAAAGGAAGAGAGTTGGTGATAGGACAGAGCCCTGAGGAACACCACTGTTAATAGATCTAGGAGAAGAACAGTGGCCGTCTACAACAGCGGCTATAGAATGACCAGAAAGGAAGCTAGAGATGAAGGCACAGATAGAAGGATAGAAGCCGTAAGAGGGCAGTTTGGAAATTAAAGTTTTATGCCAGACTCGATCGAAAGCCTTTGAGATGTCAAGTGCAATGGCAAAGCTTTCGCCAAAGTCCCGAAAGGAGGATGACCAGGAGTCTGAAAGGTAGGTGAGTAGATCGCCTGTGGAACGTCACTGACGGAACCCATACTGACGATCAGAAAGAAGGTTGTGATAGGAAAGATGCTTTAAAATTTTACTATTAAGAATAGACTCGAAAACTTTTGAGATACAGGATGTTAAAGCAATTGGACGATAGTCAGAGGGTTGGGAATGGTCACCCTTCTTTGGGACTGGCTGAATGAGAGCAAACTTCCAGCAAGAAGGAAAGCTACAAGTTGATAGACAAAGGTGAAAGAGTTTGCCTAGGCAGGGTGTAAGCACAGAAGCACAGTTCTTGAGAACAACAGGAGGGACTCCATCAGGGCCATATGCCTTATTAGTACTGAGGCCTGTGATGGCAGAAAATACATCAGCTGAAGAAATTTTAATGTCAGCCATGAGGAAGTCAGAGGGGGGAAGTGATGGAGGAACAGCACCGGAATCGTCTAAGGTGGAATTGGAGGAGAAAGTCTGAGCGAAGAGATCTGCTATATCAGTAGAAGACATGGCTACTGTACAGAGCCATCAGAGTAGAAAAGAGGAGGGAAGGATGATGTGGTAAAGTTGTTAGAAAGATTTTTGGCAAGGTGCCAGAGGGAGTGGGAAGAATTTGAGTTAGAGAGTTCAGAGCATTTAGTACAGATGAAATTATATTTAGCAGAGCGAAGAACAGACTTACCACGATTCTGGGCAGAAACGTATAAAAGATGTGATTCAGGGGTGGGTTGGCTCCGGTACCTTTTATAGGCCCTCTCCTTGTTGTGGACAGCATTAGAACAAGCGTGATTAAACCAAGGCTTTCTTGCATTAGCCAAAGGATATGAGAAAGGAATGTATGTTTCCATGCTCGAAAGAATAACCTCCGTAATGCGCAAGGCACATCCAGATGGCTCCCAGCCGTGGAAGCAATAATCATTCCAGGGAAAATCAAAGAAGTACTGCCTGATGGCCTCCCAGTCCACAGCTCCAAAGTGCCACAAATGACGTTTCTCTGGAGGGTCCGCAGGCCGTGCCAGAGCGATAGGACAGATTAAGGTGATAAGGTTGTGATCAGAGGAGCCCAGCAGAGAGAAAAGATTAACAGCGTAAGCAGAAGGATTAGTTGTAAGGAAGAGGTCAAGTATGTTGGAACTCTCTCCGAGGCGGTCAGGGATACGGGTAGGTGCTGTACAAGCTGCTCTAGGTCATTAAGGATAGAAAAGGTGTAGGCTTGTTCACCAGGTGGATCAGTGAAAGGAGAGGAGAGCCAAAGGTGGTGGTGAACATTGAAATCTCCTAGAATGGAGTTTTCAGAGAAAGGAGAAATGGATAGAATATGTTCCATCGTAGAAGTAAGACAGTCAAAGAATTGTTGATAGTCAGTAGAATTAGGAGATAAGTAAACAGTACAGATATATTTAGTCAGAGAATGACAGGAAAGCGGAAGCCAGAGTGTAGAGAATTCAGAAGAATCGAGTTCAGGAACACGAGAGCAAGATAAGTTTATGCGTATGTATACACAACAGCCACCTTTGGCTTTGAAATTAGTATAGAGAAAGTAGGATGATACAGAAAATGGTCTGCTGTCAGTTGCCTCAGACAGCTGAGTCTCAGTTAGATAAAGAAGGTGAGGTTTACAGAAGGAGAGGTGCTGCTCAACAGATTGAGGCTAAAAAGGAGAAAATTGGGAGAATGTTTGTGAGAAGAAAGTTGGATGCGTTAGCTTTGAGTGAAACGAAGATGAAAGGGAAGGGTGAGTCTTTGTTTGGAGGTGTGAATGGAAGATTGTCTGGTGATGATTGAGGAAGGACAAGAGAAGGTGTGGCCTTGTTAGTGTGTCCGGAAGTACAGCAGTGTGTGATTGAATGGAAGGAGGTGTCATCGAGACCGATGTGGGTGAAAGCAAAATTTGAACGTGAGTTGTGGGTGTTTATAAGTGCATATGGACCTGGTAGTGAAAGGGATGAAGAGAGGGAGTCTTTCTGGAATGATGTTGATGAGTGTCTGCAGAGTTTTGGAGCAAATGTGAATGTGGTAATCATGGGAGATCTGAATGCTAGAGTGGGAATTATAGCAGTTGAAAGTGTAGGTGGTATGCATGGTGTGCCTGGAAGAAATGAAAATGAGGATCGAATGATAGGGATGTTCGTTGAGCGAGAGATGGTGATTCGAAATATCCTGTTGAGAAGAAAGGTATATATATATATATATATATATATATATATATATATATATATATATATATATATATATATATATATATATATATATATCTATTGCCAGACGCCACAATCCCGTTTGGGGTGGCCACAAACAAATCGCCTCCAAGTCGCCCTGTCCCCCGCCATTTCACTACCCTGCCCCCAACTCACACCCCCTCTCTCATATACCTCTCCACCCCATCCCTCCATCTCATCCTCGGTCTCCCCCTCCCTCTTCCACCCTCCACCTCACTCACATACACTCTCTTCGTCAGTCTTTCACCCTCCATCCTCTCCACATGGCCAAACCACCTCAGTGTGTTCCTCACAACGCTTCCTATCACATCCACATCAACACCACAACGCTCCTTTATATCCTCATTCGTCAGCCTGTCTCTCCACGTGACTCCACAAGCTCCTCTTAAATAACTCATTTCCACTGCTCTCACTCTTGACTTGTGTCCTTCCAACAACGTCCAAGCTTCACTTCCGTACGTTAGAGTTGGTATCACAATACTGTCATGTAGTAACTTTTTTACTTCCATGCTCACTTCCCTGTTTCTTATCACTGCTTTCAAGGAACCAGCAACCTTTCTTCCCTGCTGTACCCTTTCAAGCACTTCACCCTCCAAACCTCCATCCTTACTCATCACACTACCCAAATACTTAAACGTACTCACATTTTCCAATTCCTCACCATCCAACCTCGCTATACATTCACTGACTTCACCTCTCTCAAAGACCATCACTTTACTCTTCCCTACATTCACCTTTAGGTTCCGTTTCTTACACACTCTCTCAAACTCATCCACCAAGCCTTGCAGCTCCCCTTCATCTTCACTCAACAACACAGTATCATCTGCAAACAACAGTACAGGGAGTTTCCAAACACTATCCTCTCTCACCAGGGCCACTCCAACATCCACTACCCTACCTTGTACCTCTTTTATTACCCCATCCATGTACAGATTGAACAACCATGGAGACATGACACATCCCTGTTTCAAACCAACTTTCAAAGAGAAAAATTCACTTAGTTCACCATCCACACGCACTGCAGCCTTAGCACCATCATACATACTCTTCACAGCATTCAACAACTTCCCATCTACTCCATATATTCTTATCACTTTCCACAATCCTTGTCTATCCACCCTGTCATATGCTTTCTCCAAATCCATGAAAGCCGCATACAACTTCTTTCCCTTCTCTAGAAACTTTTCCACTAAAGATCTAAGAATGAATATCTGATCTACACAACCTCTTCCCTTCCTAAAGCCTCCCTGTTCTTCTCCAACTAATTTCTCTGTTCTTTCTCTAACTCTGTCTATAAGTATCCTACCATACACTTTTCCTATTATACTAAGAAGACAAATGCCCCTATGATTACCACACACTTCTTTTTCCCCTTTTCCTTTGTACAAGGGAATAATTATACCTGACTTCCAATCCTCCGGGACTCTACCTTCCTCCCAGGCCAATCTGCACATCTTCCACATCCATTCTACTACTATCTCTCCCCCATGCTTCAGCATCTCACCACACACTCCATCAATTCCTGGGGCTTTCCCCTGATTTAACTTTCTTCATTGCTTCCACAACCTCTATCCTACTGATTTCTACCTGTCTTCTCACCTCCCTCCTTCTCCCAGCCATTCCCCAGCCACTTATACTCGCATTACTTCCATCCTCTACGTTCAACAATTCCTTAAAGTGTTCTCTCCATCTGCTCACTTTTTCTCCCTTCTCCACTAGTAATCTACCATGTTTATCTTTCACTCCCCTGCTAACTTCACTTCCACCCTGTCTTACTCTTTTCACTTCTCTCCAGAACATTTTCTAACAGTCCCTCCACTTTACACTCAAATTCCTTCCAAATTCCTCATCCACTCTCTTCTTACTCTCTCTTACTAATCTTTTCACCTCTCTCTTCCTTTCCACATATAACTCTCTCTTCTGCCTCTCAACTTCTTCCACGCCCCTATTTCTCATCCATTCATTGTATGCTTTCTTCTTTTGTGCCACAGCCTGTTTCACCTCTTCAGTCCACCACGCTGTTCCTTGCACCCCCCTCCGTCTTCTCTTCCTTCCACACACCACATCACATGCTGCACATATTTCTTCTGTAAATATCTTACACACACCTTCCACGTCTCCCATCTGCTCCAATTCATATTTGCCCAATCGTTCCTCCACTTCTCTCTTATACTCTGCCTTTTTCTCATCCTCTTGTAACCTTTCCACTCTCCTTGCAACTACTCCTTCCTCTCGTCTTTCCCTTCTTCTATTTCTCCATCTTACTTGCATCCTAATTCTGGCCACCACCAAGTAGTGGTCAGAAAGGCCACTCCCCCAACCTCTATAAACTCTTGCATCCAATATACATCTTCGCATCCTTTCATCCACACACACATAATCAATCATTGCCTTCCTTTCATTCAGTTCACCACCCACCATTCTCATCACTCGCCATGTATACCTGTGGATCATTTTATGCCTGAAGAGGGTATTGGCTATTACCAAACCTCCCAGCACAGATGTCCACTAACGCACTCCCATTCTCATCTATCTCAGCAGGCACACCCCACTCACCAACTATTCCATCCACCTTCACATTACCAACTTTACCATTCATATCACCGATCAAAAACACTCTCTCATTCCTTCCAAACTTTTCCATGCACACTTCCACATTTGTCCAGAACTCTTCTCTCACTCTTCTAGCACGATCTTGCGTTGGCGCATACACACACACACAATCGCCCACATTTGTATTCCAACTTTCAACTTTACCCACACAATCCTTGACCCAACTGATCCATACTGTCTTATGCTCTTCTTCCATCTTTTACTCACAACTATACACACTCCTTCCTTTGCCCTCTCATTCTCATCTACTCCTGCACATATACCCCATCCATACTCCCATTCTCTCACACTTTCTCCTCTCCATTTTGTTTCAGTTATTCCACATACATCCACTTTCGCATCCTCAAGCACCTGGACAATCTCTCTCTCTTTCACCTCATCATTCGCTCCTCTTACATTCCATGTACACATTACCAAGTCCTTTGTCCGGTCCTGGGTCGTCAACGTTTGGTCAGTCCTTGTCCGAGGCTTCTTGTTTGTTTTTTTAGTTAGTTGTTTTCCGGGGAGGGGCACTAACCCTCCGCCAACCCTTTCAGTCGCCTTTTACGACAAGCAGGGATACTGGGGGAGTATTCTTGAAAAACCCCCCTATCTATCTATCTATCTATATATATATATATATATATATATACACTATACACACACACACACACACATATATACATAGAGAGATAGGTAGACAGATAGATAATATATATATATATACTGTATATATATATATCTATCTATCTATATATATATATATATATATATATATATATATAATATATATATATATACTGTATATATATATATCTATCTATCTATCTATCTATATCTGTATCTATCTATCTATCTATCTATATCTATATCTATCTATCTATCTATATATATATATATATATATATATATATATATATATGCGGAGTTGGGCACCCGGTACACAAAAAGTTCCGTCGGTACCGGTACCGGTACTTGCATAAATTTGCAGTCATTACCGGTACCGGTCCAAAAAAAAATAACTAGTACCGACTCGGTACTTAGTACATGAATATGAATCAAGTAAACTTGCTCAGTGTTTTTTTTTTTTTTTTTTTTCTGGTACCACACTGAGGACCCGGAGACCAGTCTTGACAGAACAGACGGATCTGAGGGAGATGAAGGGTGTTGTCAAACAATTGTCACAGTTACATTAACTATGGGGTCGATAAACTCTAACCAGCCACTGTAATTCACGTTCTTTTACACTTAGTTTACTGTAATGTCCATCAAAATAAACACAAGTTTATGACTACACCGTGTCATTATATGCACAATAATCTGATTAATAATTACACAGTGCACTTCAGTTTTCTATTCCAGTGTTGCCCTTGAGGATAATAAGCACTTCAAAATGATAGTCACTGTGCCCCATCCGTTTTGGTTTGAGCATTTCCTTCCCCAGTGAAAACAGACGTCCCACAGCAGCACTGGATGGTATTGGCGTGTTATAAGTTACAAATAAGTCTCTGAAATCCTTGGAAGGAAAGCAGTCCTTGTTCATTCTATGTTTCTGGAGTTTCTCCAAAAATTCATTTACTAGCTTTATCCCAGTCTCCCTTTTCTTCCTCCCTTTTACATAGAGGGTCTCGAAAAACTGTTCCTTGACATCCTGCTCGTCATCTTCAGTGGTGCTGCTCTCCGCGCCCTCTAGCTCGTTCTCCAGTAGTGACACCATCTCCACCTTCCTCCTCATTTTCTCTATGTCGTAGGAGGCAGACTCAAGTAACCACGCCAACAACGATAGCTTGAATAGGGGATGAAAGGCAGCAGCATGCAGGCAGTCACTGACCTCGAAACGATGGCCGAACCTGCCTTCCACACTCCCAATCACTGCGGGGGGAGGCGGTGACTCAATCAGTAGAGAGGTGGCCTGCGGTCTTTCCGGATCCAGGTTCAAATCCCCGTTGGGGCAGGGAACAGTTTAAGGATTTGAATTACATGTAAATCAGACTTTACCGATCTACCAGAAGACCCGCCGACATGTCGTAAAAATACCGCCGCTACTACCAATACACCAGTTCTGTATGAGACAGCCATAGCATGTATTTAATATGGACGGTGGGTGTTAGCGCCGAAGTGGTGACATGGAGAAGTGTATGATATGTAGGAGGACTACTGGGCCTTGGAAGCAGGCTGTGAAGCCTATGGCCAGAGTCGAGCACATTAAAAAAAAAAAAAAAAAAAGAGGCCAGCACACCGTTAGAACGGCGCTTTCCTTCACCTCTTAATTTCTTGAGGCACATGGCCAGGGTCGGCAACAGCACTCCCATACAGGCCTTCTCCTCATTTTTTTAAAAATCATACGATAATCGAATATAGACAAGTAAAAAGTACCGGTACCGAGTACCGACAAAATATGCTTAAAATTGTATCCTCAGTACCAATTTCGGTACATGAAAAAAGTAGTGTCTCTACTGTTACCGGTACTCGAATTGTAACTCGGTAATGTAACTCGGTACTTCTGTACCGCGGTACAGCACACCTAATTATATATATATATATATATATATATATATATATATATATATATATATATATATATATATCTATAGCCCGACGCCCTAATCCCGCAAAGGGTGGCCGCAGACAAAACGCCTCCAAGTCACTCTGTCACCCACCATTTGACCCCCTCCCCCCAACTCACCCCCCCTCCCTCATATACCTCTCAACTCCATCCCTCCACCTCATCCTCGGTCTACCCCTCCCTCTCCCTCCCTCCACCTCACCCACATACACCCTCTTAGTCAGTCTTTCACTCTCCATCCTCTCCACATGTCCAAACCACCTCAGTGTATTTCTCCTAATCTTTTCAACCACATCCACATCTACCCCACAACGTTCCTTCACTTCTTCATTCGTCAACCTGTCCCTCCATGTCACTCCACATGCTCCTCTCAAGTAACTCATTTCCACTGCTCTCACTCTTGACTTGTTCCCCTCTTGCAAGGTCCACGCCTCGCTTCCATACGTCAGGGTAGGGATCACAATACCATCATGCAGAGACTTCTTAACTTCCATACTCACCTCCCTATTTCTCATCACTGCTTTCAGTGTGCCAACAACCTTCCTTCCCTGCTGTACCCTTTCACGTACTTCATCCCCCAATATATATATATATATATATATATATATATATATATATATATATATATATATATATATATATATATATATATATATATTGCTATGAATTTTGTATATGGCACCAGTGTATTATCCTTTAATTTTTAATGAATATCTCACCGCTAACCCCAGTGTATTGTTATAGAATTTTAACTATGCCTCACTGTTATAACACCAGAGTAACGTTACGATGATTCTGATCTCACAAAAACCTTGATGTCACTACAATCTCTCCTCTTACAACAGATTTCTTATATCACCGCATAGCGTTGGAGTGCAAATCACCAGGATGCCCACTGAATTTGAAGTTGAGATTATAATGGTGTCAGTTGGTAATGGGAATTTAGTAACCGGTGAGGTTTCTATGTCAGTTGTAATTGTCCTTGTTCAATTTGGAGGATGGGAGGTGTGGTAGCGTGATATTCTTTATGGCTAGCCATCACTGTATTGACCCAGAGCATAACACTTTTAACTTATCAACGTGCCTTCCAATATATTACCAAGCCTGTTTTTACTGTAAACCCCAAAACCAACTAGGGTGTTTTAATCCTCTTACTCCGAAATAGTTACCAATGAATACCTGCCTTATCTCCAGACTATAGGATCAGATCTCATACTGAATGGATTAGCGTGAATTTAGGTAGGCTTAGGTTCTCGAGTTGTTATTCCCCTTTAGCGCACTTGTGGGCCGCCCCGTACATAGCCATCAAAGAAGGGTTGTTGGAAACCCGAATCTAAAGAGAATTTCATTGATTTTAATCATACTCAGAATTAGACGAATGCTTAAATCTACAGACTCACTTCCCTGGTTAACACTGTTCTAACAACACTTGAAACAGGAAGACCATACGAGTTATGATTGGACGTCGTTCTCCTTGGTCATTGAGGGACTCGAGGAGGGATGATACTAAAACGATATAAAGACCACTTACTCAATAATACATCCTTCACCCCTCTCCAACAATAACACTTTCACTTCAATGGGGAGACTTAACCATAACTCTCTGTTCAGTTACTGATCAGACCCAAAATGACCTAACTTAGTACTTCACATCTTCAGAGAATTAGATGACCATTTTAGACTAATGAAAAACGGTACCCTTCGATTACATTATTCCCTTGTGACTTATAATACAGAAAACTCCCCGACTTAGGTTAAGGTACAATTATTTAGATTTTTGCCTAACATAATGAATGGGGGTGGGGGAAGTGTATGGTATGTAAGTGTGGTGACGCGTTTGGCAGATTTTATGACTTGATTTGATGTTAAGATCTAAGGGTTAGATGAAAGGCGGTGGTTGAGTTACAAAAGAACTTTGCTATTTTACACATTATTTATCACTCTATTCTCTATAACTTTCAATGTAAAAACAACAGAAGGGGGAGATTATGAGGTTTTAACACTAACCTGCAGATCAGACGAAAGGCGGTGGTTGAATCACGCAGTCACAGCTCGCCCTCGCCTTATATAACCTCAGATAATGGTCCGATTGCATTCGAGGATGTTAACTTCCGGTTAGAGCTTTCACGTTAACAAGTATGTCTCGCATCACTCATTTGGGAATTGACTTCTTTAGAGCTTATCATATCTCACAAAGACTACACGACGATGGGGAAAATTTGAGTAGTATCGATAATGATCATATCACCTAATATCATGTCTTCGTAATGATATTCTAATGCTATTAGTTAGCTCAACGTGGGAATGTACAACAATCGATTTTTCGAGGTTAACTATACATAGAATATTATGGACTGTTTCTTCCCTTCTGGCACTTTCTCAATTAGCATTTCTATCACTAAAATGGATTGAGACCGAAAGATATCTTTGAATTTACTCAGTTAAGAGGCTATGAAGACTAAGCCAATTTAAATGTTCGCTAAACTCCGCTACCAGCGTCTTTTTTGGGTGGGGGTGTGTGTATGGAGGGGAGGAGGGAGTATGGTCGGCTGATGTAGTAATGCGAATTACATAATACATAGATGTTCACTTCTAACTTATCTCTGTGATGCAAAAATCACTCTTATATTATACTTATAGTACACTTATACTAGATTATAATTATCCACACTTATACTAAATTGTTCTTAATTACTAAATTACAACTATCTTTCATCTAGGTTATACTTATGTTACACCTTAACCTAACTTTCTGGCACTACACGGGTCCTTCCTCCAGGAAACAAACAAATTTTCACCATTGGAGTCTTTTCAACACAAGCACTAATACACATTCCAAGGATGCATGTGTGGACAGGACAGACTTACCGACTTGACTGCGAGTCCCCTTTGAAACACACCTTACTTTGACACTCTTCCCACGATAAGTGGCACCTGTCGGTCCACATAATACACCACGTACCCCAGGGGGTCACTACATGTCACTAATGAATTTACTACACACAAAAAATATCCAGTGGAGAAGAGACACCCCAGTTAACCTGCTGCCTGAGTAATGGCATAGTCACCCAGCTGGGTGGACTCGTACTCTCGTTGCCAAGATCGTCCCAGGGGGTGCTTCTCATTCACACTTGCTGTCACTAAGTCTCACTCACACTTCTTCCATTCGATGCTTTCGTTTCCAGCCTTCTACCTAGTGACTGACGAGCGCTTGACAGTCCTGAAGTCGTGACCACACTCTAGGCCATGTCAACTGTAATGTGAGGGGTAGATGCACTCTGCCCCCTCGAAGTAGAGCTCTCGTAGTATCGCCACTGAACTGGGCTGAACCCATCTCAACCTCTTTCTCACCCCCTGAAACTATAGCTCTTCGCAGTCAAACGTCAGCCAGTCTGACTCGCACACACTTCCTTATCCATTCCATAAACCTACACTTTAGCCCTCACAGATTTATCGACATTCCTCAATGAGTCGGCGAGGAGGCTGTCTTTGATGGGACGGCACTTTCTAGGGGTTCCAGCAGCCACTCATCACCATACCTGACCTTCTTTTGCCACATTACCTGATCATCATTTCTGACTGTTTCTTCCTCTAATGCTATGTAAACTTTGTCCTCCACATTGTCACTGACGGGCGAATCACTCTGGCCCTGAATGTCTTTATTGGCCAGGTCATTGGTAACAGGTGAATTGCCGAGACAATGGCGTGCGGGGGGGAGGGGAGGTTATGCAGTGTAAGGCATTGTCCCTGCTTGGCATCTTGCAGAGGAATAGAGGAAGGTGTCCCGTGTATGCGTACGAAAAATCACGCGTAAAAATTGAAAATTGTGCAAATTAGGGACATTGCAGTTGCACGACATACCAGTACGTCGTCAGGACTGGCAAATGCAAAATGTTGCAATGTACCTATACGTCGACAGGACGGGGCGGGTTAAGTCAGAGAGGACTGACTTGAGGGTACGGTGCATACTCTCTGTGATACTATTGCCTTGAAGTTGGTAAGGGGTTGTGTAGTATATGGTGATTTGATGTTGCTGGCAGAAAATCTGGAAGTCCCTACTAGTGAATTCACCTCCACATATTGCCAAAGTTTGTCTGTTATGTGTGTAGAGTGTTTGGTCTCTAGGGAGAAGAACCTAACAAAGCAACTGTAATGGTCTATTACTTTAATGACATATCAGTAACCCTGGATCAGTAAGATCTATTCCAATACTCTCCAATGGCTTATTCACTGGAGGCAGTTCTTTCCACTGTTGCTGCAATCCAGTGTCCCCTTTGAATCTTTGACAAGTAATGCACTTTTTAACATATTCACATACATCACCCTTGAGATTCTGCCAATAGTATAACTCCTCTGCCATCTTGACAGTTTTCTTTTGCCCGGGATGACCTGACAATTCATGTGCATGTTGGAGCACTTGTTTAACTAACGGACGAGGGACTATGAGACCTTAACCCATCACGCCCCGAGCTATTTTGCACCTCTGACACCTCCGAATCCCGAGGTATTTTTGACAAAAATTGTTTTGGCTAAAACCTCCGCTTTTGGTGAGAAACATAGAAATTTCATAGAGAAATCGTTCACCTGAGGTTTAAAATACTCGATCCAGGTAGCAGTACCTCCTTACCTGACAGTTTTCTAACAGGCTGGCACCAACGAAAACGAGTTCTGTGGGAGGGTAACTATTTCACACCACTCATTAACGGTATTTATTTATTTACTTGGTATGAATTTATATGTAGTACGAGAGTATATTGGTTTTCAAACAGTAATATAGGCATTATAAGCATTGTTTCACTCACTAACTCATCACCATACCTGACCTTTTGGCACATTACCTGATCATCATTTCTGACTGTTTCTTCCTCTAATGCTATGTAAACTTTGTCCTCCACATTGTCATCAATTGGGGAATCACTCTGGCCCTGAATGTTTTTATTGGCCAGGTCACTAGTAACAGTTGAATTGCTGAGACAATGGCGTGCAGGGGGGAGGTTATGCGGTGTAAGGCATTGTCCCTGCTTGGCATCTTGTAGAGGAATAGAGGAAGGTGTCCCGTGTATACATACGAAAAATCACGTGCGAGAATTGAAAATTGTGCAAATTATGAACCTTGCAATTGCGTGACGTACCAGAACATCGTCTGGACTGGCAAATGCAAAATGTTGCAACATACCCATACGTCGACGGCATGCCTCGGGTTAATGCAGGCTTCCATCTGCCTGCTCACTCACAATATATAGAACTTCATCTATGAGAGCAAACTGATCTAAAGTAGCCTTGGGCAATCGTTTGGTCAGAACCGCTCCACCCTCAAGATATCATGCTAGTTCTTCCCACACAGGTTCGTCCCTTTGGCGAACCTTCATTTGTTCTTGATCTAACCTGAGCCAGGTGGCTTCAGATGGACGGACTACTACTCGAACTAGGTGTGACAGCTTGTCTGCTACAAAGTTGTTCTTACCTTTGAGGAACTGGATGTTATCATTCTATTCTCGCATTTCTAATAGCCACTGGTTCATTCGAGGCGATTTAGTCTTCCATCTGAATATACTAGTGAGAGGTTGGTGGTTAGTTATTATGGTGAAACACGAACCACACAGATGATGATGGAAATTACGACATGCAAAAACTACAACTACGGCCTTTTTATCAGTCACTGAATATCGAGCCTCACAGGGATTCAACTTTTTAGAGAAATACCCGACCGGTTTGTTAGTCCCATCTGATTGAATCTGACTCAGGACACCGCCAACATGGGTGTTACTGGCGTCGGTGGTCAGAGTTAATGGTTGTTCTATCTGAGCTTTAACCAAGACAGGGGTATTGATGAGACAAGACTTTAGATGTTCAAAAGCTTTCTGACATTCGTCCGTCCAGTAAACGTTACTCGAGATTTAGTTTGGTTGGTGAGAGGCACAGCAATTCTAGCAAAGGAGGGGATATGCTTTCTATAAAAACCACACATACCTAGGAAACGACATACTTCTTTCAATGTAGTGGGTGCTTTCATCTTCGCGATCGCTTCTACATTCTTCAGGTCGGGTTTGCTTCCAGCCACTGAGATTTTGTGACCCCCAAAAGTAATCTCTTTAAGACCAAACGTGCACTTAGTAAGATTCTGTTTTACGCCATTTTCAATAAGTAGTTGGAAAAGTTGCCTCTATAGATCTAGTAAAGTAAGAAAGTTATGAGCCCAAAGAATCAAGTCACCCAGGTAATTTCTGACCCATCCTTTCTGTAGGAGTGGCATAAGTACTGAAGCCATCTGTCTGGAAAAGATCGCAGGGGAACAGTTAAGACCAAATGAAAGCCGTTTGAACCTATACAAAGTAACTCCATTGCTGAAAGTAGTGAGGTCACAGCTGTCATCATCTAGCGTGATTTGGAAGTAAGCTTCTCGCATGCCGTGGGTGACATAGTATTGATGACTGGCTGCTTGTTCCACTAATTCTTCCAACAGAGGAAGAGGATAAATGTCAGTAGCAAGATGTTTGTTGACATGTCAGTAGTCTAAGCACATCCGTTTACTCCCATCGGGTTTATTCACTAGTATTGTAGGTGACAACCAGGCTGCTGTTGATCATTCTATGATCTCCCGATCTTCCATGTCTTGGAGCATGTCTGAAATAATCTGCTTGGCCAGTTCGGGGTAACAGTACATTGGTCCATGACTGGGCTGGGGATCAGCCACCTTAATATGCGCGGGAGGGCCGCTGATAGTCCCTAACTCCTCATAGGATGAAAAGGGGATCATGACTAAGTATTAACTGTGACAGGTTTTTGCGTTAAGCCTTGGTGAGATTTTGCCAATTTTGCCTCTCAATGAGTTCTCTTAACCTTTGTTCACACATCCCGGTCTCTCTCACTTGGTTGTTTTGCGGCAGCAAGTCGTAATGGATTTGGGTGGTGGTGTTAATTTTACAGGGAGGGTTGTCGATTTTCTTGTAAGACCCAACAATCGTGCCCTTCTTATATGTCTTTTCCTGCTTAATGGCATTAGTGAGTGGTAGGTAAATGGTGTTTTCTGAACTTACTTGGACTAGATAGGGATGGCTGTTATGAGTGAATTTGGCTTGCGGGTGAACAATCAAGTTAGTGCCTGGGTCTTCTCTTACATGGATGGACACAAATTTGGACTGATAGGGACTAAGCTTTTCCACCATAAGGAGATTGATTTGAGTGAAAAGTTGCGAAGGATTCGTGACCACTACTGAGTTCACCTTTACTTTTTCGACTTTGTTCTTCTGGCGAGGAATGTGATTTACTGCATAAAAGGCCCCTTCCCATTCCATGACTCTCCTTTCACCGTTCCAAATAAGGGGGGCTTGACTCAGTACATCACACCCAAGGAGTACGTCAGCGTCGATGTAAAAGTTAGGTAATACAGGGAACCATTGTTTGTGAGTTTTTACATCACCGACCCCAATTTCAGTCAACAGCATTCCTAAAATTCTCAAAGGTGCACCTGTGACTCCTTGTAGTCGAGGAGGGTTTTGCCGTGAATTTATCTCTCCTCCTACCCGCTTGGCAGTCGATTCCTTTATTAGTGTGTAACTACTGCCTGTATCAACTAGTGCTTCTACCACCTTCCCATTGACAATGATACTAATGGTGGGAGAGGTATGACGAACGGCTAGCAATGTTCTCAGAGTAGGGTCTTGGGAGATGTCGGTGTTAGAATTACCATAGGTTGGGGCTTCCTGCTTACATCCAGGGCATCTGCAGTTTCCCCGACAACATCCGGGTCTGCGACAGTCAAAACAGTGACCAGATAGGGGTTTCCGTCAGCACTCTTGTAGAGAGTGGGACGTTGCTTTGCAGTGACTACAATATTTTCGATGGGGGGTTCACTGATCGCTCGTTTGCCTTTTACTCACGCGTTCTAGGTTTGTTTTCACTTCCCGCACTTGGGCTCTCAGTTCTTCCATACTTAGTTTTCACCATACTCATATTACTGGCTGAGCCTTCAGGAATGGAGGGGGTGGAACGTACACTGGCTTTTACCCTGTTATTACTATCCTTCACCAGTACTTCATTGATTTGAGGGATCTGTCTCTCTTCCAGTAACTGTTGTTCATGTTTCATACTGTCAAGAAATTTGCGCAATGTGTACTCATCATCTAGAAATCCCTCCAGCTTCTCCCATGAAGCAGCAGGTAAGCCATACCACAGCTTCTTCTTTACCTGTCGGTCTTGATTAGGAAGTTTCTCATTAGGGAACTTTGATTCGATTACTGCGTGTTGACAAATGAACCTATGGGTGAAAGCCTGGGGTAATTCTCTCCTTTGTTCATCGCCTCCAACCCTTGCCATGCACGATCGATGCTAACTTCTATTGCAAACTCTGTTCTAAGGAGATGTTTAACCCCTTAACTGCTGGGTTGTTGGGAGTGTGCTGTGCGTGTCCTGTGGGGATATTCGCGCTCCGACTGACTTTTTAAAAATATTTGCCAAAAATCAGTTATCAGTCCTAGAATATTATAATTATATAAGCATATGGCACATACTTTCAGCTTTCTCCTGGGATGTTGTTTGAGCCTTCGTCGTCTACCATAGGACTTGTGGAGACTTCTGAAGTTGGGTAACGAAGTCTCCACTTTACACTTCCCGATACCCCGTAATATGGATACCACTGCCTGATATTATAACTATAAACACTATTCTATGAATTTCAAGTAGTTTGGAATCCATATTCCAAAAAAAAAAAAAAACTGTGAAAGCAATGTAAATTACGAGCGCATAAGAGCTTTCCTCCCGTGCTGGTTCTCCAATGGTATTCTGAGGTGGAGCTGTCATTTATTATTTATAAACACACTCACACTTTGTATTTCTAGTACTTTATTACACTTACTTATCTATACAGTATTTATCTATAAGTTTCTTTCAGTACTAGTAGTTTATTTTCACTCCAGGCATTCACTTTCTCGTCCTGTATACTAGCGTAGAGAGCGAAGCTGTCACTTTCACTTTCATTACTCCCAGTATTTATACATGCTAGAGCGAAACTTTCACTTTCATTACTCCTAGTGTTTATAATCGTATTCTTATATTACTAGTTATTTACATTTCTGTTTACAATCTCTATTTTATTTACATTATTTATATTTCTATTTTATTTACACTATGTTATGCACTGTCAGTTGCAGTAACTTATAAAACTATTTTCCACTGTTCAGTTATATTTACACTCATAACTTTCACTTGCTGTTTACACATTATTTACATTTCCATTTGCACTGTTTTAGAGTCACCAGAAAGATTGTTGTCTGTCCATCATTATCATTGATAAATTAGCCAGTTCATGTTCCACAGCAGAGTCACTTAGCCCTTTACCCCTTCCCACACAAGGTTTAGTAGGGGCAGAGGTCACAGGGCCTTCTGCATGGGGCTAAAAAGCGGCAGAATTGGACAGGCGCGAATCCGATGTGGTTTCACCTTGAAAGACGACAGTAAACTGAATGTTGTGGCCTAGGGGCAGTGAAGGGTTGCCAATGTCAGCGTGGTGACAGCTGCAGATATATACGCAATGAAATGATTGCCAGGAAATCTAGACAATACATAATAAATTAGGTAGTTCCATGTGAATGTAAATATCACTTAGGCTTTTCCCTTCCTTTCTTATATATATTTTTATTATGAGAACAGGTCATACAGCATATTTCAAGGGGAAATAAACAGGGAAAATTAGCGAACGAGTGCACATGAGGTGTTGCCAGGTGATACTTAGCCTATTCCAGATGTATGGCAGTATCAATTACCTTTTCTCTTTCTTTTATATATTATTTTGTATAAGAATAGGGCAAAGGGCACATTTCAATGGATAAAATGAGTGGAAAAATCCGTCCAGGATTTGTGTGGTGCATAGCAGCTGGTCAGGCGGGAGGAGAGGGTACTGAAGGGGAGGTAAGAAAGGGAGTCAAGGATAGGAAAAAATGGCTAAATTGTCACAGTGGATGGGAGTACAGGTGACATTAGCAGAACTGAGTGTAGCTGGACACTGGTAGTACTGATAGATGATACAAGCCACCACTTGAAACCCTAGGCGAATTCAAAATAACACAGAATCACAAAAGTGACGCCCTGGGGTATGATCCCTTGCTCCTGGGCATCATGAAAGTGATGCTCCGTGGTTAAGGGGTTAAGTGTCAGCCAGGAGTCTGCTTGATGGTTCCTTTGATGGTTGTGTATAAATATGGTTAACTCTGAACCGACCCTACTCTTAGCAATTTGCTTACGGGTGGAATCGTTTGGGTTGCATTGTTCCATGAGTTCAAAGAACATTTCTAATCTGGCCATTGCATCGAGTCCTTGCAACTGATGGACTTCCAGGATTGGAATATCCCGGGGCTTAGTGTGAACCTTCTCCTTCAATCTCATGAATGAGTGAGGGGTTGAATGTGATGGTTGAAAAGGGTTGGCATGGGGTAGTGGGGGCTCCATCTGTTATAGCTCTCTCGCTGTTCTAGCCCTCATTGATTGCTCATCCTCACTTTCCTCGGACTTAGATCTACAACTGGCAGTACAGTGTCTACTCATAACGAAAAGACGAAGGGGGATCCACCTTCGACAATGGTGAGGGGGGGGTTAATCAGCACTCTCTACAACCTCGTTACACAAGAGAATCTTTTGTCGCTAATGGCTCATGCCCATTCACTTACAGTCTCTGCGTCCTGCCTACTAGAGATGCTTTTAGCATGTTACCTGGGACTGTTAAAAATATAAGAAAAGGCGGGCCCCTAGTGCACTTTGATTACAGAGAATATTTATTATCTCACCACTTTAGCCACCAGTGTATTACTATGAATTTTGTATATGCCACCAGTGTATTGTTTTGGGCGAGAGTAGAAGCATGTATGGACAAATCTGAGAGGAGCGAGAGAGTGCTTTTGATTGGAGACATGAATGGCAAAGTTGGGAATGTACGAGTGGATGGAGTGGTTGGTCACTGGGGTGTGCCAGCTGAAGTAGATGGGAATGGTAGTGCTTTAGTAGACATCTGTGCTGGTAAGGGGTTGGCAATAGCCAACACCTACATTGACATAAGATGATCCACTGGTATACATGGAGAGTAATGAGGAGGATGGATGGTGAACTTGTTGAATGAAAGGCAATGATAGACTACGTGTGTGTAGATGAGCGAATGAGAAGACAAGTGTTGGATGCAAGAGTGTGGAGAGGGTGGGGGAATGGGGTCTCGGACCATAACTTAGTGATGGCCAAGGTAAAGCTACAAAGAAAATGGTTGAGGAGACGAAGGGGAAGACAGGAGGAAACAGCTCCTGTGAGAAGAGTGGAGAATTTGCATGATAGTGAGACAATGGCAGAGTATAAGAGCACAGTGGAAGAAAGATTGGGAAGGTATGAGCTAGAGCAGATGGAAGGGGTGGAAGACGTATGTAAGATATTTATGGACGAGATAGGCACAGCATGTGAGGTGGTTTGTGGAGTGAGGAGGAGATGCAAGGGTGTGCAAAGGACAACATGGTGGAATGATGAGGTGAAACAAGCTGTGGAACAAAAGAAGGAGGCATATGGTGAATGGTTAGCGAGTAGAGGTTGGGGAGAAGATGAGAGAGAGAAGAAAGAGGTATATGTGAGCAGGAGAAGGGAGGTGAAGAGACTGGTGAAGGAGAGTAAGAAGAAAGTGGATGAAGAGTTTGGGAGGAATCTGAGTGTGAAATGGAAGGAGAGTAAGAAATTGCTTTGGAAGGAGGTAAAGAAAGTAAGGCAGTGTGAAAGGGGATTTAGTAGGGGAGTGAAAGATAGGAATAATAGATTGTTGGTGGAGGAGAGAAAAATTGAGGAGATGGAAGGAGCACTTTGAGGATTTGTTGAATGTAGAGAGTGAGAGCAGTGCGAGTATAAGTGGTTGGGGAATGGCTGGGAGAAGAAGAGATGAGAGGAGGGAGGAAGAGATCAGTGGGGTGGAAGTAGCGGAAGCAATGAAGAAGATCAAGTTGGGAAAGGCCCCAGGAATTGATGGAGTGTGTGGTGAAATGCTGAGGTATGGGGGTGAGATTGTTGTGGAGTAGATATGGAAGTTGTGTAGGTTGGCTTGGGAAGAGGGAAGGGTTCCAGAGGACTGGAAATCAGGTACAATTGTTCCTTTATACAAGAAAAAGGGGAGAGAGAAGTTTGTGGTAACCACAGGGGTATCTGCCTTCTTAGTGTGACAGGTAAAATATATGGTACAATACTCATTGATAGGGTTGGGGATATGACAGAGGAGCTAGTTGGAGGAGAGCAAGGGGGATTTAGGAAAGGAAAAGGGTGTGTAGATCAGATATTTGCTCTAAGATGTTTAGTGGAGAAGTATCTAGAGAAGGGAAAGAAAGTGTATGCTGCCTTCATGGACATGGAGAAAGCTTATGACAGAATAGATAGGCAAGGTATGTGGAAGGTATTAAGAATATATGGAGTGGATGGGAAATTGTTGAATACTATGAAGAGTATGTACGAAGGAGCTAGGGCTACGATGCGAGTGGATGGTGAGCTGAGTGAGTTCTTTGATCTCAATGTGGGACTGAAATAGGGTTGTGTATGTCTCCATGGCTTTTTAATATATACATGGATGGGGTTGTAAAGGAGGTGCAAGGTAGGGCAGTGGATGTGGGGGTGGTTCTAATGAATGAGGGTGAGATTTGGAAGATTCCGGTGTTGCTGTTTGCCGATGATACAGTATTGTTGAGTGAAGATGAATGGGAGTTGCAAGGTTTGGTGAATGAATTTGGGACAGTGTGTAGGAGAAGGAAGCTGAAAATTAATGTAAACAAAAGTAAAGTTATGGTGTTTGAGAGGAATGAAGTCACAGAATGTACAGTGAGGTTGGATGGTGAGGATATGGAGAATGTGAGTGCATTCAAGTACTTGGGTAGTGTGATGAGTAAGGATGGAACTTTGGGGGATGAAGTGCGTGAAAGGGTACAGCAGGGAAGGAAGGTTGTTGGTTCACTGAAAGCAGTGATGAGAAATAGGGAGGTGAGTATGGAAATTAAGAAGTCACTGTATGATAGTATTGTGATCCCTACCCTGACGTATGGAAGCGAGGCGTGGATCTTGCAAGAGGGGAACAAGTCAAGAGTGAGAGCAGTGGAAATAAGTTACTTGAGAGGAGCATGTGGAGTGACATGGAGGGACAGGCTGACGAATGAAGAAGTGAAGGAACGTTGTGGGGTGGATGTGGATGTGGTTGAGAAGATTAGGAGAAATACACTGAGGTGGTTTGGACATGTGGAGAGAATGGAGAATGAAAGACTGACTAAGAAGGTGTATGTGGATGAGGTGGAGGGAGAGAGAGGGAGGGGTAGACCGAGGATGAGGTGGATGGATGGAGTTGAGAGGTATATGAGGGAAGGGGAGTGAGTTGGGGAGAGGGTAGTCAAATGGTGGGTGACAGAGCAACTTGGAGGCGTTTTGTCTGCGGCCACCCTTTGCGGGATTACGGCGTCGGGCTATAGATAGATAGATAGTATTGTCGTCTAATTTTTAATGAATATCTCACCGCTAACCCCAGTGTATTATAGAATTTTAACTATGTCTCACTGTTATGACACAAGAGTAACGTTACGATGATTCTGATCTCACAAAAACCTTGAAGTCACTACAGTCTCACCTCTTACAACAAATTACTAATATCACTGCTTAGCGTTGGAGTGCAAATCACCAGGATGCCCACTGAATTTGAAGTTGAGATTATAATGGTGTCAGTTGATAATGGGAATTTAGTAACCGGTGAGGTTTCTATGTCGGTTGTAATTGTCCTTGTTCAATTCAAGGTTGTATTAGAATTTTTGGAGGATGGGAGGTGTGGTAGCGTGATATTCTTTATGGCTAGCCATCACTGTATTGACCCTGAGCATAACACTTTTAACTTACCAACGTGCCTTCCAATATATTACCAAGCTTGTTTTTACTGTAAACCCCAAAACCAACTAGGGTGTTTTAATCCCCTTACTCCGAAATAATTTCCAATGAATACCTGCCTTATCTCCAAACTGTAGGATCAGATTTCATACTGAATGGGTTAGCGTGAATTTAGGTAGGCTTAGGTTCTCGAGCTGTTATTCCCCTTTAGTGCACCTTGTGGGCTGCCCTGTGCATAGCCATCAAAGAAGGGTAGTTGGAAACCCGAATCTTAAGAGAATTTCATTAATTTTAGTCATACCCAGAATCAGATGAATGCTTAAATCCATAGACTCACTTCCCTAGTTAACACTGTTCTAACAACACTTGAAACAGAAAGACCATACGAGTTAAAATGCATGGCTTGAAAAACAGTGCCCCCAAAGAATACCATAGTACCCCCGACGACAGGGCAAGCCACGAACAGCTTAGTATGCCCGCAGATGCGCTGACACCCCCACACGGACCCCACGGGGTAGTCACCACCAGCCACCACCACTCCCGGCAACAACGACACATGTCAGTCCGGGCCGTGCGCCCCTGTGACATGCAGCCACCACGCCGCCGCCACCGTAGGCATAGGACACTACCTTCGCGGAGTGGAATTGCTGAGCCAGCTAGGGGTGGAGTTAGAAAATATACTCCAAACGGCACCCTCTGGAAGAGACGATCTATGGTCGCTCCCAAAGTGTTCCGGTAGAGACAATCTATGGTTGCTCCCAAAGTGCTCCGGTAGAGACGATCTATGGTCGCTCCCATCCTCGTGAGACGATCTATGGTCGCTCCGAAAGTGCTCTGGTAGAGACGATCTATGGTCGCTCCCATCCTCGTGAGACGACCTATGATCGTTCCGAGAGTGTCTTGGCAGAGACGACCTATTGTTGCTCCCTCCCTCGTGAGACGATCTACGGTCGCTCTGAGGGTGTGCAGAGAGAGGTGAGTAGAGAGACGTCCCCACGACAGGAGACTGGAGCCTAGGCTTCCGGTCCCAGAGTGACCCAGACAGGCCTTCCAGCCTCCCCTGGTCTCTGTTCCCTACGCCTGGCTCTAGAGCAGACGCACCTGATGGACCCCAGTGGAAGTCACTGCCGCAGCCCTCCCCTGTTGGCGCCCCTAGATGCTGGAGACCGCAGCCCACAGTCTCTCTCGGTTCTCCCCAGGACACCTGGGCGTGATCTCTCTACGCCCCCACGACGCCGGGACTTATCACAGAGGTTCCTGGAGCTATTCAGCCCCAGTCCCGAGGGCCACACGCCTGATCCAAGCCCGGAAGCCACGGGAAGCCCAGGACGCGAGAGGACGCCCTTACGAGTTATCCCGTGCCCTCTCAGCACGTCTCGCATTGGCGGTGCCCCTAGCCCGGCAGGATCGCCGACGACATGTTCCTGCCTATCCCCCTGATGAATACGTGGATATTGTAGCACGAGTGATTTAAGTTAAGTGTGATTTCCCCTAATGTAAGTATTGTGCAGTGATTTCATATAGTGAATATCGGGGTAAATCAGATCACAGTGGGAAGTTAAAGGACGAGAGTGTGGAACAAGATCTGAATGACTATACGTGTGAGTGACATCCCTGTTATACAATTAATAAGCCTGTGCCGCCGGGAGATTCCCCTATAAAGACATACCCCCATTACTGTGAAGGAATATTGTGAAAGGAAGTATTAATGGTATTCTCTCCCTCCCCCACGCTACCCATCAATCTTGTTTACCACCTTCTCCCACTCCAATATCTCGAGTAAGCGTAAATCACGAATAAAATCAATTACCAAAGTCTTTTGGCTAGTGGAAACCATATAAATTTCACGGCTAATATCTGCCGCCCTCCAGTATTACCATAACTTTCCCCTAGCCGCCACAAGTCACTCCCCGCACCTCCCCTATCTCCTCCCAGTGAGACTCAACCCCCCTCCCGCGCCCCCGCGCGCGCCTATATTTACTGCACTTTTGATACACTAGGATTGTTTGTGTTGTCATTACTATCAGAGAAGCAAGTATCCTGCGAGATACACATATCCTAGATAAGGTTTTATATTGCTATATATTGTGCTGTAATATCTGCTGATTTGTCCTGTGTCCGACTGTGGTAATATACGTGTAAAGCTTGTTGCCTAGAGTTTTTATGTCCTGCCTCTCTTTATTGCACTAGCTCCGGTCTCGAAAGAGGACCCCGCTCCACGTTAGGTGAAATAGGAACGAGAAGTCGAGCCTGATTTCACCTAGCATTACACGAGTTATGATTGGACGTCATTCTCCTTGGTCACTGAGGGACGCGAGGAGGGATGATACTAAAACGATATAATGACCACTTACTCAATAATACATCCTGCACCCCTCTCCAACAACAACACTTTCACTTCAATGATGAGACATAACCATAACACTCTGTTCAATTAATGGTAAGACCCAAAATGACATAACTTAATACTTCACATCTTTCAAGAATTAGATTACCATTTTAGACTAATGAAATACACTTCAATTACATTATTTCCCTTGTGACTTATTATACAGAAAACTCCCTGACTTAGCTTAAGGTACAGTTATTTAGATTTTTGCTTAACACAATGAATGGGGGAGGGGAAGTGTATGGTATGTAAGTGGGGTGAAGCGTTTGGGAGAGTGACTTGATTTGATGTTATGATCTGCAGATCAGATGAAAGGCGGTGGTTGAGTCACTCGAGAACTTTGCTATTGAACACACTATTTATCACTCTATTATCTATAACTTTCAATGTGAAAACAATGGAAGGGGAAGATTATGAGGCTTTAACACTAACCTGCAGATCAGATGAAAGGCAGAAGGTTGGGTCACGCAGTCACAGCTCGCCCTCGCCTTATATAACCTCGGATAATGATCCGATTGCATTCGAGGATGTTAACTTCCGGTTAGAGCTTTCACTTTAACAAGTATGTCTCGCATCACTCATTTGGGAATTGGCTTCTTTAGAGCTTATCGTATCTCACAAAGATTACACGACGATGGGGAAAATTTGAGTAGTATCGATAATGATCACATCACTTGATATAAAATTTTTATAATGATGTTTGGATGCTATTTGTCAATTAGCTCAGCGCGAGAATGTACAACAATCGATATTTCAAGGTTAATTATACATAGAATATTATAGACTGTTTCTCCCCTTCTGGCACTTTCTCAATTAGCATTTGTATCACTAAAATGGATTGAGACAGAAAGATATCTTTGAATTTACTCAATTACGAGGCTATGAAGACTAAGCCAATTTAAATGTAAACTCCGCTACCAGCGTGTTTTATGGAGGGGGGGGGGTGTATGGAGGGGAGGAGGGAATGTGGTCAGTTGGTGTAATAATGCGAATTACATAATACATAGATGTTCACTTGTAACTCATCTCTATGATGCAAAAATTACTCATATTATACTTATAGTACACTTATACTAGATTATAATTATCCATACTTATACTAAATTGTTCTTAATTATTAAATTACAACTATCTTACATCTAGGTTATACTTTTATTACATCTTAACCTAACTTACTGGCACTACATCTCTCTCTCTCTCTCTCTCTCTCTCTCTCTCTCTCTCTCTCATCTCATCACCCGTTTGAGTGTCCACTGCAGGACTGGCCTATTCATACCGAAGTACCGAAGTGGTCACGATACAGCCAATGTATCTTCACCAAATGGCTTAGACTGTCTGGTAGAGATTGTATGCAGAGTGAGAAGTGCTTCTAAGTATAATTGTAGTGATGTAGTGGCTTTGGATGTGTGTGTAGTCTCTGAACCAAGTGTAATCGGCCGGCGCAAGCCGACTGGGTGCAAGCACACTTTATAGTATGCGACACTGGTTCAACCACAGCACCCCTGATGTCTCGCCAAGCAGTACGTGGCCAGAAGAACGCTCCCAAAGTTTTTTATCCTGGCGGGGCGCGAACCCTCATTCTTCAGTGTACGAAAACGCACACTTTACCACAGAGGCTCCATATTATATATATATATATATATATATATATATATATATATATATATATATATATATATATATATATATAATTTAATAGAAGAATCATAGGTTTTCAGTGAAGGTTTTAAGTCATGTATAAACCATGATTCTGCTATTCTAGAACTACACTAGTTTTATCATTGTCATTAAAATCTCAAAATCATCCAGATCAAATGTATGACCTGAAACAAATGAATGTTCCCTAATTTCCGAGAAGTGGGGGTTTGATAGAGGTAAAGTGGTTCTATATGACAGGCTTTTGTGTTCGAACATCTTAATTTTCAGGTTTCGATTAGAACTTCCAATATATCCTGCGTTGCAGTGGGAACAGTTAAACTTGTACACAGTGATAAAGCATAAACCTTTTGAGATTCTATCCTTATACCTAAAAACGGATCCAATAGTATATGAACTTGTAAAGGTGAACCTAAATGAAACCTGTGGATAAACTGCATTAACCAGTTTATTTAATTCCTTTCTAATGAGAAAACTGCTGTGCCCTTAATAAAGGAGACAAATATAAAATACTTGTTTGGGAACTGAAGACACAAGATTTGTGCAACTGAATAATTTATCCAGGAACTTATGATAAGGTACTTTTAAAAAGATCCAAAGAGTATCCATTATTCAAGAAATATGTTCTAAGCTAGTAATTTCTAATTGGAACAAATTTCAATCCAAGGAAAGATTATAACACCTGAATAACAAAGTCTTAATAGAGTTTAATTTAATGACCCTGGATACAAAAGACAAAAAATTAAGACCAGGTCAAGCTACTCTTCCTATAAACAGAGGTACTGAAAGTAGAGTCATGTCTATGTACTAATACAGCAAGAAAACGAAGCCTTCTATTTTCCTCTGTTTCTACAGTGAATTCAGTGTTAGGGTGTTTATGATTAATGTACTTCAGATAATCGTTTACATGCTCAGACTGCCTAAATAAAAAATTTAAAAAAGTCATCAACATGTCTACGGTATAGCAATGGTTTAAAGTGAGCAGGGCAATCTTTAAGCCATGACACCTCATGGTGACAAAGAAATAAATTAGCCAAGGTAGGACCCAAAGGAGAACCCATTGGAACCCCATGAACTTGTTTATAAGTTATTGTTCAACAAAACAAATGCAATCTTCGACTGCAAATTCAAGAAGAGATTTAAACTGTTTCATGGTAAAACATAGGACCTAGTCACGGCTTACAGAAGAGTTATCTGTACATATCTGTAGTATCCCACTGAGGGGAATACTGGTAAACAAACTTTTTATATCGAAACTGGCCACATAAACCGGATGGGAGTAGCATAAATTCCGAGTTCCTTTTGCAAAGGCTGTCGAATTACAAGCTATATATTCATTACCAGTGAGAGGGCTAACTATTGGTACAAATAATTTTGCAGGGTTGTAATTAAAGGTACCAATAGCTGAAAGAATCAGTCTAATGGGGCAAGAAGATTTATGTATTTTTGGCAGTCCATTCAAAATACCAGACACTGATCCAGATGCAAACAAATAGTCATATGTATCTGAAGTTATAACCTTATTTTTAAAGATCCATAAGAGTCTGTTATGTTTGTCTTCCAATTTCAGAATTTATGGAATTGGATCAATATCTAACTTAAGAAATTTAGAAGTATCTGATAAAATACCTTGAACCTTTTCAACATAAACACTCTTATCCAAAATTACTACCCCTCTTCCCTTATCAGGCTTAGTAATAATGATGCTACTGTCCCGTTTCAGCATTTTTTATGCATTGTACCTTTTCCTATTGCATAGAGTCTTTGAAAAATTATTGACATTCTTAAATGAATCATGAGCAATTTTGCATATTTTACCAGCAATACCTTTAAAGTTAACTGGTTTATTTGAGGGACTGTAAAGAAGTAACTTGGATATAGTATTAATAAGTTTTCCAAATGCCATAAAATGATTAACAAATTTGGGTTTAGCAACTGCAAGTCCAAAATCCAGACCAAACATCAACGCATGCTCTTCATGTTTGCTAAGCTTTCTACTTGATAAACTTGTAATAACATCATTAGCATTTAGAGAAGAACATTTAGGGACTCCTAGACTGTGAAGCTTTTTACTATGTGTTAATTTAGTATTCTTAAGTCTGCTGGTAGTGTTGGAATTAATTTTTGCGAAGAGTACTTTAAAATCTAACCAAGATACTTCAGTTTTGAATTCCGTTAGACAATGAAAATAATCCTTTTTAAGACTACTTGCATGTTGAGTTTTGTTCTTAATTTCAAAAGCCAGCAACTTTATGGATGGATCTATGCAATTGGCTGCCATGAAAATGCTTTAAACTTGTTTTAAACTGTAAGAAGTTTGGAAAACTTAATATTCCTTACAAGTGGTTAAAAAGACCAAATCCTGAATTGCTTTGTGTGATGTCCAGTGCAGACGTTCTAAACGACGATATATGAAGAGGACTGGTCGGCCATAATGAGACTGTTGAATATTAACAACTGAGGATCCAGTAGGGAACCTGATGGCATATATAAAACTGAAGACCAGGACAAGGAGACGATGAACTGGGGCCACGTTCACGATTTATTTTAGTAGTGGCGTTTCGAGGTGATCCAACCTCATCATCAGACAAAATTAAAATATACACAAAATGAATTAAAAAATGAAGTTGCAACAAATTACACCTCATTCACAAAATAATAAAACCAATAATATATATATATATATATATACAATGTAAATTTTAAAATGAAGTAGGAAAAAAAATCATTTAGAAAATTACCAAGATCTAACTTACTGTACACAGGTCTACACCGAGACAACTACACAAAGCCACCGATCAGTAGACAAAGCTCTATGGAAAAGTAAACTTGGTTGAGCTGTAGGAGACTGCTAAATCGAATCATAATGAGTTAGTGGGTAAATAATTTAACCCGACCCATCCCGATCACTTTTCCACCACTGACTCCCCCCAATCCCGACCATTTTAGGAAAATTTTTTTTTTGGCTCAAACCTTCGCTTTTGGTGAGAAACATCGAAAATTCATAGAGAAATCGCTCACCTGAGGTTTTAAATACTCAGTACAGGAAGGAGTGCCTCCTTACCTTACTGGGTTTTCCATCAGGCTGGCACCAAAGAAAACGAGTTCTATGGGAGGATAACTATTTCACACCACTGATAAACGGTATTTATTTATTTATTGTTACGAATTTATATGTAGTACAAGAGTATATTGGTTTTCAAGCAGTAATATAGGCATTATAAGCATTGTTTCACTCACTAATACCTGACCTTTTTTTGCCACATTACCTGATCATCATTTCTAACTGTTTCTTCCTCTAATGCTCTGTAAAGTTTGTCCTCCACATTGCCATTGATTGGGGAATCACTCTGGCCCTGAATTTCGTACCGTGGCATGACATGGCTATACTGGCCAGATCACTGATAACAGGTGAATTGCTGAGACAATGGCATGCAGGGGGGGGGAGGAGGTCATGCTGGGTAAGGCACTGTCCCCGCCTGGCATCTTGTTGAGGAAGGTATCACGTGTATACGTACCAAAAATGACTCGCGAAAAATTAAAATTGTGCAAATTAGGGACCTTGCATTTTTTTCGCGTTTATGTACGTCGATGGGATTGGCAGTGACAAAACGTGTTGACGTAAAAGAACGTCGACGGGACGCCGCAGGTTAATGGAAGAATCATAGGTATTCATTGAAGGCTTTAAGTCATGTATAAACAATGATTCTGCTATTCTGGGACTAGTTTTATTATTGTCATTAAAATCTCAAAATCATTCAGACCAAAAGTATGACCTAAAACGAATGATTCCTAATGCCCGAAAAGGGAGGGTTTGATAATGGTAACGAGGTTGTATATGACAGGCCTTTGTGTTCGAACATCCTAATATTCAGGATTCAAATAGAACTGCCAATATATCCTGCATTACAGTAGGAACACTTTAACTTGTACAGAGTGTTAGAGCATAAAGCTTTTGGGACTCTATCCTTATACCTAAAAAAGGATCCAATAGTATATGAATCTGTAAAGGTGAACCTAAATGAGACTTATGGATAAACTGCATTAACCAGTTTATTTAAATCCTTTCTAATTATAAAACTGCTGTGCCTTTAATAAAAGAGACTATTAAAAAATACTTCTTTGGGAACTGAAGACAAGATTCGTGCAACTGAATCCAGGAACTTATGCATGGTACTTTCAAAAAGATGCAAAGGGTATTCATTATTCAAGAAATATGTTCTAAGCGTAGTAATTTCTAAATGGAACAAATTCCAATCCGAGGAAAGATTATAACACCTGATTAAGAAAGTCTTAATGGAGTTGAATTTAATGACCCTGGGTACAAAAGACAAATAATTAAGACCAAGTCAAGCTACTCTTCCTATAAACAAAGGTACTGAAAGTAGAGTCATGTCTATGGACTAATACATCAAGAAAAGGAAGCCGTCTGTTTTCCTCTGTTTCTGCAGTGAATTCAATATTAGGCTGCTTATGATTAATGTAATTCAAAAAATCGTTTAGATGATCAAACTGCCTAAATAACAAAACACAGCCATCAACATATCTACAGTAAAGCAATGGTTTATGAGCAGGGCAATCTTTAAGCCATGACACCTCATGGTGACAAAGAAATAAATTAGCCAAGGTAGGACCCAAAGGAGAACCCATTGCAGCCGCATCAACTTATTTATAATGGTATTTGTTCAACCAAAAAAAAAATGCAATTTTTGACTGCAAATTCAAGATGAGATTTGAACTGTCTCTTGGTAAAATTTAGGGACTCATCAAGGCTTACAGAAGAGTTATCTGCACATATCTGTAGTATCCCACTGAGGGGAATATTGGTAAACAAACTTTGTATATCAAAACTGGCCTTGTAAATCGGATGGGAGTAGCATAAATTTCTTATTCCTTGTGCAATGGCTGTCGAATTACATACTCTACATTGATTACTAGTGAGAGGACTAAGTATACGTACGAATAATTTTGCAAGGATGTAATTAAATGTACCAATAGCTGAAAGAATCGGTCTAATTGGGCAAGAACGTTTATGTATTTTTGGCAGTCCATACAAAATACCAGGCACTGATCCAGATTCAAACAAAGAGTCATATGTATCTGAAGTTATAACCGTATCTTTTAAGATCCTTAAGAGCTTGTTGAGTTTGTCTTCCAATTTCAGAATGTGTGCAATGGCTAACTTAAGATATTTAGAAGTATCAGATAAAATACCTTGAACCTCTTCAACATAAACACGCTTATCCAAAATTACTACCCCTCTTCCCTTATCAGGCTTAGTAATAATGATACTACTGGTCTGTTTCAGAATTTTTAATACACTGTACTTTTGCCTATTGCATAAAGAATTTGAAAAATTATTGACAATCTTAATGAATCATGAGTAATTTTGCATATTTTACCAGCAATTTCTTTAAAGTTAACTGGTTTATTTGAGGGACCGTAAAAAGGTAACTTGGACATAGTATTAATAAGTTTTTCAAATGCCATAAAGTGATTAACAAATTTGGGTTTAGCAACTACAAGTTCAAAATCCAAACCAAACATCAACACATGCTCTTCAGGTTTGCTAAGCTTTCTACTTGATGAATTTGTAATTACATCAATAGCATTTAGAGAAGAACATTTAGGGACTCCAAGACTGAAGCTTTTTACTAAGTGTTAATTTAGTGTTCTTAAGCCTGTTATTAGTGTTGGAATAAATTTTTACAATGAATAGGCCTACTTTAAAATCTAACCAAGATACTTTAGTTTTGAATTCTGTTAGACAATGAAAATAATCATTTTTAAGACTACTTGTTAGTGGTAGGTGGTAGCGACCATCATCAGCTCACTTGATGTAGTGCTGCCTACTTCTTCCTTAGCCTTTATTATTCTTTTTCTGTGCCTGCCCTCCTTTCTTCCTATTTCTCCCTTCTATCCTGTCACTCTTATTGCTTTTCTATCCTTCACAGGTGACTTTACATTGAGTGGCAAGCCAAATGGTTTCCTGTAAGCCAAGAAACCATTTACAATGCTGGGTGGTAACCATATAACCAAACCATATGTGCTGCCTACTTGTCAGGAAGTGGGTTGGTGGAGGGTTAGTGCCCCTCTCCATAAAACAAATAACTCAAAGTCAAATGGCCACCCCTTACGGGATAATGGTGTCTGGCAATAGATAGATAGCATGTTGAGTTTTTTCTTAATTTCAAAAGCCAGCAACTTTAAAAGGATGGATCTGTGCAATTGGCTGCCATGAAAATGCTTTAAACTTGTTTTAAACTGTAAGAAGTTTGTAAATATTTCATATTCCTTACAAGTGGTTAAAAAGACCAAATCCTGAGTTGCTTTGTGTGATGTCCAGTGCAGACGTTCCAAACGACGATATATGGAGAATACTGGTCAGCCATAACGAGACTGTAGAATATGAACAACTGAGGATCCAGTAGGGAACCTGATGGCATATATAAAACTGAAGACCAGGACAAGGAGACGATGAAGTAGGGCCATGTTCACGGTTAATTTAGTAGTAATGTTTCGAGGTAATCCAACCCCATCATCAGACAAAATTAAAATCCCTGTACACACAAAATGAATTAAAAAATGAAGTTGCAACAAATTACACCTCATTCACAAAATAATAAAACCAATAAAATATATACAACGTAATTTAAAAAATGAAGTAGCAAAAAAAACAAAATCATTTACAAAACTACCAAAGATCTAACTTACACAGGTCTACACCGAGACAACTACACAAAGCCACCATCAGTAGACAAAGGTCTACAGAAAAGTAAACTTGGTTAAGCTGTATGAGACTGCTGAATCGATTCACAATGAGTCAGAGGGTAAATATTTTAATGGAAGAACCATAGGTATTCAATGAGGGCTTTAAGTCATGAATAAACAATGATATCACTATTCTAAGATAAATTTTATCATTATTTGTCATTAAAATCTCATAATCATCCAGATCAAAAGTATGACCTGAAACAAATGAATGTCCCCTATTTTCCTAGAAGGGAGGGTTTGATAGTGGTAAAGTGGTTCTATATGACAGGCCTTCGTGTTCAAACATCCTAATTTTCAAGTTTCGAATAGAACTCCCAATATATCCTGCATTACAGTAGGAACAATTAAACTTGCGCACAATGTTAGAATATAAAGCTTTTGGGATTCTATCTTTATACCTAAAAAAAGGATCCAGTAGTATAAGAATTTGTAAAGTGAACCTAAATGAAACTTGTGAATAAACTGCATTAAGTAGTTTATTTAATTCCTTTCTACTGGAAAAACTGCTGAGCCCTTAATAAAGGAGACAAATGTAAAATACTTGTTTGGGAACTGAAGACACAAGATTTGTGCAACTGAATAATTTATCCAGGAACTTATGATAAGGTACTTTTAAAAAGATGCAAAGGGTATCCATTATTCAAGAAACTTGTTCTAAGCTAGTAATTTCTAAATGGAACAAATTTCAATCCAAGGAAAGATTATAACACCTGAATAACAAAGTCTGAATGGAGTTGAATTTAATGACCCTGGATACAAAAGACAAAAAATTAAGTACAAGTCCTGTAAAGGTACTCGTCCTGTAAACTGAGGTACTGAAACTAGAGGCATATCTATGGACTAATACATAAGGGAAAGGAAGCCTTCTATTTTTTTTCTGTTTTTACAGTGAATTTAATATTAGGGTGCTTATGATTAACGTAATTCAAAAAACCGTGTAGATTATCAGACTGCCTAAATATAGTCATCAAATATCTATGGTACAGCAATGGTTTAAAGTGAGCAGGGAAATCTTTAAGCCATGACACTTCATAGTGACAAAGGAATACAGTAGCCAAGGTAGGACCCAAAGGAGAACCTATTGCAACTCCATCAACTTGTTTATAATAGTTATTGTTATATTTATTGTTAAACAAAAAATGCAGTCTTTGACTGCAAATTCAAGAAGATTTAAACTGTTTCTTGGTAAAATTTAGGAACTCATCAAGGCTTACAAGAGTTATCTGTACATATCTGTAGTGTCTCACTGAGGGGAATATTGGTAAACAAACTTTTTATATCAAAACTGGCCATACAAACCGGATGAGAGTAGCATAAATTCCTAATTTCTTGTGCAAAGGCTCTCAAATTATGAGCTGTATATTCATTACTAGTAAGAGGGCTAAGTATAGGTACACAGAATTTTGCAAGGTTGTAATTAACCCCTCCCCGCATGATGACGCATTTGTCGTCATATGGATGTGACTGTGACTATACTTGATGCTTTTGGATTGATTAAAGCATAAAAACTTTTGTCAGAGGAAAAGTTTTTGGCTGATTGGCATCATTTTTGGAGGCGTCATAGCTTCCCTGCTCCTTGTCAAAATTAATGAGTTGGCAACTGTGGGTTCCGATACCAGTAAGAGGGCAGACATGTTATTCAGTACAAAATGAGCTGCGAGTGGAGAAGGTACTGTGCGGTTCTGTCTCTTTAAATTTCCACTCTTACCCCCGTCCCGGCCATGCAACATATTTCACTGAACCAGTGTACCCCCTCCACAGTATGTTTCGAACCATCAGATTCTGACCGCCTCCTACAATTTTTAGTGACACCAACAGATACACGACGTCTCGCATCTCACAGCCTCATCCCTCCTCAGTGCCTCTAGTGGTGTAATAACCGGCTGTGCTTTCCGGGTGTACAATTTCTCTCGCCAGTGCTCACCTCTCCAACAACCCCACCTACACACCTTGTTCCTGACCGCAAATGTCACCATCGCCGTCCTACGCACCTGTTGCGCCTGTTCCCAGCACCTGTTCTGAACTCATTATAAATCTTGCCCCCACGGTGCCACTTATCACTGTCTGCCCACTGTCTGCCCACAGCCATTCTCTGCATTTGCAACTCAACAGCTTTACACCTGCACTGTACCAAGATCTGCCCTCACACCCCACCACCGGCCACGACGGTGCCACACCCTGTCTTCACATGTGGTCTGAATTATGTGAGTCTCCTAGGACCGCCACTCCCTGCCGGTGACTCATCGCAGTGTCTCTTCTCCTCTCCGCCCAGCTGTCTCTCCACCGCTGCCCCGCCCCTCCCCGCCCCAGCCCCGCTACGCCCAGCCACCCCTGCACGTCATACATCTCGACAATCCCGTCTCTACTGTGTAACTATAGTGTACCTTACCTTTATATAGAGATTATCCTCGATTTTCTCTACAGATTGGATATTGTAAATATTCCATCTCATTTCCATTATCCCGTTTTCATCTTCACCTACGTTATTTATTATCCATCTCATCCTTCGCCTTTTATTTAAACCATCCATCCCCGCACCTTCATTCATTTTCCCACCTACTCGTGTATTACATCCTCTCATTGTTATATTATACATTTCCACCTACGTATCCATCTTCATCCTTCATCTCATCTTCCATTGCCGCATTAAATGTCATACTTTCCACGTCAACCGCTTACCGCCAGCCCTCTCTACCCGGAAACATCACCTGATCATACACCGTCTGCCGACTCTAACACAATCACTCATTTACGAAGTGGCAAAGAGTACCACCGCCCTGTACCTGGGACTCCCATTTCACTTCCCGCAGACCCACTTACTACCCATCCTACACTCGTAAATCCAGATACCTCCTCCTCTACCCCTACCTGTACACTCCCTTCTTCTTCCTCTACTCCTTCCCCTGTCGTTCACTCTCCTGCCTCCCTTCATACCCCGTCTTGCTCGCCCTTCACTACCACTACTTTCTCTCCCACTCCTCTCCTACCGCCCCTTCTGCACTTCCAGCCATGGCCAACCATCCACAGCCAATCGTCCCAAATTTACCGGCCAGGACCCAACTTGGTCTGTCTATGATTTCCTCAGAGAAGTCGAAACAGACATCCACAATAGGCAGATCACCAATGAATTGCTCAAAGTAGCCTATCTCATGGGTCGCTTGCACCACGACAAATCGGACATCGGATCCGCGATCCGTGCAGGACATTTCGATAACATTCATACCTTTGCTGATTTTCGTACAGAACTCATCAGCCTTTGTTGCGAGCATTCAAATACCGCGTCTCTCATGGGATTCATTAATCTCCTAAACAAACTAGATGAGGACTTGAGGGTCCCAGCACAACATGCCAAGCTCCGCGAAGCTGCCGCCACCATGAAAGCAACTAGTAGCAAGATGCTCCAATTACTGGTAGGCATGAAATGGTTAGAAGACAAAAATGGCGTTCCAATGCATTCACTCACCAACTTTGCTGACTTAATGAGTTACCTGAGATTCCTTCACTGGCTTACTCCTAAACAGCGAGAGCTAGCCTTGGAAATCGGTTTCAATCCAGGAGATAAAATTATTCAGGTCCCTAAAGCCATTCATGAAAGAACCGGTTCGAACTACACGGGCCAGGGCACCACCCAACCCTTGGCCTCCTCAGTTTGTCACACCTCCACTACCCCAGACTGATCTCGCTCCCGTCCCACCACACGCGGCAGACCTGCCACACATCGTTCTCCTACTGCAGGTCGTGATCAATCTAGTGCCTGACGGAACAGACAATCTTCGATTCTTTGCTGGCACTGTGGTCATCCTGGACATCGAGCATCCAGTTGCGACTGTACATACAGAAGTCCTCACTCCCAAACCAGACAGCGTACACCTTCCCACTCACGTCGTCCCCAATGCAAATACCACAAATCCAGAAACGACTCACACCACTGAGGAATGTCGTTACCTCAACTGCCAACAGTCGGGGGAAGCGCCATGCCCGTATCAGACCAATATCACGTAGAACCAGAAACCCAACTCCCCATCCACCATGTTGGTCCCATAACATCCTCGGGTTTAGTCATTCTCGGATGCAGTCATGACATAACAACGTCATTCTTCTTGGACACAGGATCTATAGTGAATCTGATCTCCGACAATTCCTTACATCTTATTCAACGACATCACAACCACGTCAGTTTCCTAGAACCACCAGACATTCGCTTATGTGGTGTCGAAGGCTCAGAGTTTAAGGTTAAGGGAAGAGTCACCCTTGAAGTCAAACTACACAGAGATTTGCCCCCTATCCCAATTGAATTTCATGTCACTAATGACTTGCAGTATCCCGCAGATGCCCTTATTGGTTTCTCCACCATGGCACAACACTCCATTGCCTTATTACCTGCCTGTGGTAGTATAGACATTTCTGGATTCCCAGTTTACAGTATGGACTGTCCCCGTCCTGTTCTTACGATCAAATCAGTCCTTCAATTACCTCTGTCCCTATCACTACCAAAAAGTCCAACCCAGCCCAAACCACCACTATCATCATCTGAGAATACAGAGATTCCTTTACTGACTGCGAGCAAGGACATAAATTCCTCAATGTCTACTGATACATCATCTCAGCCTTCGCAAATGGCTCTTACCTCCTCTCCCGACAACACTATCGCTGACTTAGACATGTCTCAGTTACCTACCTCACACAGTGTGCATGATCTTCTCCAACACGCAGAGACGAAACGTGCAGTAATGAATACGTGCACAATTTTGTTACCGCATGAGTTCACCAAAGTCTCTGTTTGTGTTGCCGGTGCGAAAAAAGGAGTGGATGTACTAACACTACCTGAGACATGTTGTGTGAATGGCTTGACTTATGAGTCAGCATGGTGTACAGTCTTAGAGGACAGTTTACGCTACCTGTACTTGCTCAATGTCACAAATGCTCCACTAAAACTTAAAAGTGGTGTAAAGATTGGAGACTTCCTGGTATACCCAGCGGCCATAAAGGTGTGCCAGGATTCCTCAATTCCTGCTATTCAGACTGATGATAGTACGCCAATCGGTGTATGTACTATTAACTCTACGGGATCTGCGCCGACATATCCACCCGATATGCTCTCACATCTCACTTGCACAGATTTCCCAGAAAATACGCCTCAACTCCTCAACCTTCTGACCTCGTACAGAAACGTGGTTGCCTTACCCTGTGAACCGATGCGTAGAACAGACCTTGTCAAACATACGATTGAACTACTACCAGGAACTCAGCCGATTTACATACCAGCGTATCGATTTCCTCACAGCCAGAGAAAGCAGACAGATCAAATGGTACAGAACATGTTAGACCAAGACATTATTGAACCCTCCGTCAGTCCATGGAACAGCCCACTTTTCTTGGTACCAAAGAAGGACGGCAACTTTAGACCAGTAGTCGACTATCGTAAGGTCAATTCTGTCACCGTTCCAGACCGTTTCCCGTTACCCGTCCTCACTGATTTGCTAGAATCCCTTGGTGAAAATAACGTAGTCTTTTCATCCTTAGACCTCCTCAGCGGGTACTGGCAGGTCGAAATGGAAGAGTCCTCTCGCCCAGTTACTGCTTTCACCACCCCTTCTGGACATTTTCAGTTTAAGAGACTCCCTTTTGGTCTGAGAAATGCTCCTTCCATGTTCATGTGACTTATCCATTCAGTCTTCAGCGGTATGATGGGACACTCTCTTTTTGCTTACCTAGATGATATCATTATTGTGAGTAAATCCATCTCTGACCATTTCAACAAGCTCCGGCAAGTCTTTGAACGCCTCCAGCTCGCAGGCCTGAAAATCAATCTCAGTAAATGTGACTTCCTGTGAAAGAAAATCAAATTCCTAGGCCATGTCGTAGATGCACAAGGCATTCATACTAATGAGGATAAAACTAAGGCAATTATTAACTTCCCAGAACCTACCACTACCGAAGCTGTACGAAGTTTCCTGGGCCTCAGTGGCTATTATCGTAGATTCATACAAGGCTACGCAAAGATCGCTGCTCCTCTGACCTACTTACTCAAGCAGAATGTGCCCTTTGTTTGGACGAACGACCAGTCACAGGCTTTCCAAAAGCTAAAGACAGCTCTTGTAAATGCCCCTGTTCTAGCTTTTCCTGATTATACCACACCCTTCCTTCTCTGCACAGACGCCTCAGGCACTGGACTTGGTGACGTTTTGATGCAACTCGATGAAGCATCAATGAAGAGCATAATAACGTATGCTAGTCACACCCTTACAACCGCTGAATGTAACTACAGTGTCACAGATCTCGAAGCGCTAGCGGTAGTCTGGTCCTTGAAACATTTCAGAGATATAGTCTATGGTTATCCAGTGCATATCCAAACAGACCACCTTCCACTATGTGATTTGTTCAAGAACCGCAATCTAACAGGTGGGCTAGCTAGATGGTCCGTCATCTTCCAGGACTTTAATCCCACTCTTCAATACGTACCAGGCAAGTTGAATGTAGTCGCAGACGCACTCTCACGTCACGTAGCAGCAGCTATAACATCACTGTGGCCCGAAGTAACTGAAAACACTACACTAACGTCAGAAGTTGTTCGAAACTTTCAGCACCAAGACCCCATATGGTCCAAAGTCATTTATTTCCTAGACTCTGGCGATGCCTCGACCTTACCTACTCTGCCAGTATCACTAGATGAGTTCATGCTAGATGATGATCTCTTGTACAGGAAAACACTACTAACAGGCAAAGATATGCCCAATCGCGAAGTACACCAACTTGTTGTCCCCACTGCCCTGATACCAAAGGTTCTTCACATTGTTCATACTACCCCTCAAGCTTCCCATCCAGGTAAAGACCGATGCTTGCGCCAAGCACGTCTCAAATACTATTGGCCAACCATGCGCCGCGATATCAATGCCCACTGTGACTCTTGCCTCTCCTGCCACCGCCACAAAGGATCAACCGGCTTACCAGCACCTCTCTTACAATACCCAATCCCGTCACGACCATGGGAAACTGTCTCAATCGATCTCTTAAAACTACCTCTCACGGAATCCGGCGCTGAGTACTTGTTCGTAGCGGTCGACCACTTCTCCCGCTACTGTGTCCTCGTACTCCTCTCCGACAAGACCGCAAAGAGCGTTGCACGTGCCTTTGTAGATCACGTAATTTGCCTGTTCAGTACCCCTCATACCATTCTTACTGACAATGGTACGGAGTTCAACAATAGCCTTCTAGACGAGATCTGTCGCCGCTTTCATATCAGTAAGTGCAATGTCGTGCCTAACCATCCGGCTTCCAATGGCCTTGTAGAATGCCACAACCGAAAAATCTTAGAGTGCCTCAGACATCTAGGCTCCCATAGTTCATCCTGGGATGACTGAATTCCCCAAGTGGCGTCCTCAATCAATAGCTCCATCAATGCATCCATTGCTGAATCTCCCTTCTTCGTCCTCTTTGGTTTTGACAAGGACCTCCCATACTCTCTCTTATCCTCAAAGCCAGAACCCATCTACAACCTGGATGATTATGTTAAACTAAAATTGACCAACTTCCAGACAATCCACCAGTATGTCTAATCCACTTTGGCTTCCTCCCAGGAGGACATGCTGCAGCGCCAACATAAATCCGCCTCTCCTATCACTATCACTGTAGGCGATCTTGTCTTTGCTCATTCCCATACGCATTCTTCTAAGTTGGATGACAAATTTACAGGGCCCCACCGCGTCCTCACTCAACAAGGCAACAAATTTCACCTCCAGGACCTGTCCACTAAGGACACCAGGTGGGTCCATGTCGATGACTTAAAGCGAGCACCCCGTGGCCTCATGCGCTCTGCCCACCAACCTCTTCAAGGCCTCCCCCATTAACTCTACCCTGATTTTCTAGGTATGATGTTAGCGATTCCCTGCTGGCAGTGCTGACCCTCCTGGGGTCTGGGTCAGGTCAGGACGATGGTGGAGTACGTCCCGGGGCCTTGGTCGGCTCAGGAGGCGAGGTCTCCCTGCGCTACGATCTTGCGCCCCTGGCCGACGTAGCCATTGCCCTACCTGCCTACGTGCACCAGCTCCACAGAATCAAGACCCATCTCACGGCCATCATGGGGACACACAACCCAAATGAGTATCTCTATAACCTTTTCCTACCACTCTCCTGGCAGTTGCAATACATAAGTAACAGTTTCACTGAGCTCAATGACACATTTTCCATTCAGACACCCATTGGTCATTCTCATGTGAAACGAGGTCTCTTTGACTTCAGCGGTGAGATTCTGAGTGGCTTGTTTGGCGTTGCTACAGCCCGTGACATTTCTGGCTTCAAATCTGATCTCACTCATTTGGCTTCAGCTCTAGAATCCCAACGCTGAGTCATTAAAATCCAACACACTATGTTACAGAAGCTCACGACCCACCTAATTGATGTCACGTCCACTTTAAACAACTTCACCGATATCTTACAACGCCACCTTTCAGATCTCAACGTTATCTCTCAGTTCTTCTACCTTAAACTCAACATGGATAATCTCCAACTGGCCATTGACTCTCTCCTGTCTCAAGTCTCTACCTTTGTTCGTATCCTGGTCGATGCTATACATGGACGTGTCACTGCCGACTTAGTACCTGTCTCAGCTCTCCTTTCTGTCCTGGAATGGGCTCACTCCACCTTCGGTCTCTCCCCGGTCCTCCCCTACTCCTCCCTCGAATATTATTATCCAGTTCTCGAAGCCACTCTTCTCACCACATACGTCGTCGTCCATATTCCTCTCCGTTCTGCCATAACCTTTAACCTTTTCCACATCATTCCCTTCCCTTTCCACCTCAACAACTCCTTGTTACAAGTCTCTGTTCCTTCAGAATATTTCCTCCTCTCCCATGATCATCTTTCAGTTGCCTTCCTTTCTTCCACAGACCTCTAGAAATGTTCCTCCCTTACTCCGACCTCTCGTCTCTGTGCTGCCCACCTTTTCATTATCTTCCCTAGCAGTGCTACACCCTGTGAGTCTGCTTTAGTTCGCAACCATTCCATCTACTCGGCCTGTTCTTTTGTACCAGCTCCTGAACTCCTGGTCCACCATGCTCACCTCAACCATGTCCAGTACTTCTTCCTTGCTGTTCCCATCTCTGTCACAATCATGTGTCCTGGTTCTTCGGTTCGATCCGTCCCCGCTAGTGGTCCTTACAAAGCACCAGACTATTGTACCGTCAAATCAGAGTCCATCATCACTTACGCCACTCGCTATCACCAAGCTGTCCGTAAACACTCCTATGACATCTTTCAACCAATCGACATGCTTTCCACCCTACCATCTGCCAACATTACCATCACCTCCCCTAACTTGCGCATGCTAACCTTCCTCAATGACAGTGATTTTCTTATGGATCAATTTTCTCTGGCTTTCAGCCGTTCATGGGTTCATCCAACAGTTGTGTTTCCCCCTGTGGTTATCGCTTTCATAGGTTTTCTACTCATCATATGTGCAGTGCATTGTTGTGTCAGAAAAGTGGAACATCGACTCCAGGAAATCAGAGTCGCTACAGGCATAGTACGCCCTACACACGACGTAGAAACTCCCTGTACTTAGTGCCCTCACATTCAGTGCCTACCAATGCCATCTGACAATTAACCAAACTGTGCACAGAACTCTGCCTACTAGAAAATGATGGTATTTCTTTAGTGCATTACTGCGTGACAGTGTATCTTACAGAAAATACATTAAAAAAAAAAAATGAACGAAGAACACCAATAGAACTCTCATATCTACTCCTTGTTTATCATGTATCACACTATTATTGTATAATCCCCATTATATCTATCTATACCTTCGACCCTTACTGGAAGCATCCCTATTAATCCTTGTATATCTTATCTGTATATATCCTTCTAATTCCCTCCCCTCAACATGGCCATGTCTCCCCTACTGCCCCTGTATCATACTTATCCCTTGTACAAACCTCCCCGACCTTGCCTTAATCCTATAATCAAACACCATATAACTCCTGGTGTCAGGAGACACCATCTCAGCTACCCGGGAGAGTAGTGTACCCCCTCCATAATGTGTCTACCCCCGATGTATATATGTCCCCCCCCCCAATGCAAACATGCCCCCACTAAACTTGCTGACCTAGCACGCTTTCCCAGAGCCCAAGCCTGGGCGAAGGCGTTATTGCGTCAGTTCATAGCAGACACTCAAGTAGGGCAGACTATTTTGTTGTGAGCTCATAATAAACTCCTTATCTAGCTGTTTGTACACGGAGTTTCTATCACCAAAGTATTGCAAGTTACACCAGTAATTCTTATGTACAGTGTTTGGGCACTGTTGTGATTAGATTTGGTGTTTGCAATAGGAAATTTGGTGTTTATGAAGCAATCCTGGTCATTATCAGCCGTTGGTCCAACGAAGATTGTGCTACTGTTTCTAATCAACTGCACTGCCTCTACCCTGCACCAAATGTGAGTATTCAGCTATAATAATAATGACAGTGAATCAAATGAATATAGTGTGCATATCTAGCATACAGAGAATTGGTGAAATAGGTGTAGTAGCTTAGAGGAAGGCAGGAAACTGCCCTACAGTCACGACATGGCATGGGTACACTGTAGTTTTTTGCATTTTTCTCGACAACTTTGAGGCCTAGCATCATCGTTGTGGGCTCAAATGAAAGCCAATTAAATTCAGCATAGGATGATAAAATGAAAGCATAACAGTGGTGAGAAAAGTTTTTCGCTAGAGCTCCCCGAAAAACTAAAAAAAAAATCTGTTGTCTGTCGAAAATGAGTTTTGCTTTTTCGCTTATTACTCGAACACCATACCTTGTATGAAAGTGCGACCTCTGGCATTCGAAAGCTAATAAAATTTTCTTTCCAATGATGTATAACATGTAGAGATTGATTAGTAAACTTTCAACTTATGATGTTGGGAAGAGAGATGTATGCTCTTCAATGTTTGTTCACACTGCCCTAACGTATGTATAGTGTGTTTCTTGGGTGTTTTTTTTTTTTTTTTTTTTTTGCTTATCATGTCGAACAAGCATCGACGAAAAGGAATATGTCGGTTTTGTGGCAAAATAAATATGTTTGGGTGGTGAAAATAAGCTGAGAATACACAGTTTTGGAGCGCACAGCAGGCGGGGGGGGGGGGAAGGGAGAAAAGCCGGTGCGTCATGTCCCACAAAACTTATTAACTTATACGTGCACGAAGGGGTTAAATGTACCAAAAGCTGAAAGAATCGGTCTAATGGGGCTAGAAGGTTTATGTATTCTTGGCAGGCCATACAAAATACCAAGCACTGATCCAGATGCAAATAGGCTAGTCATATTTATCTGAAGTTATAACCTTATCTTCTATATATATATATATATATATATATATATACAGTAATACCTCGATATACGATACCCCTAGATGCAATACCCCGGATTAATGATTAGGGTAGAAATTGCATCATACCCCTCCTAATGATGGTCAAACCCCGGTTTAACGATGGGTTTTAATTTTTCTTACTGATTTTGATGATATTTTAGACTAAAATTGTGTGTTTAAGTTTTTTATAAACTGCTTTTAGACCTCAGTTAATGTATTTTGGCCACAGGTGGGGTGAACATTGTCTTTTTGGGGTACAATTTACTAAGCTTGATTATTTCCAGACTTATATTTGACGATATTCAGACTATATTTGTTGATTTAGGTGAGTTATTTATAGGTGTTAGGATTATGGTAGCTTCCTTGACAGCTTTTAGGCCATTATGATTGCCTTTAAACCTGTTTTTGGGCTCATCTGGGTGGGTTTTGGACTTGGTTTTGGGGGAAATCCAACTATGGTAAACGGTCCACATTGAAATACATGTTAAAACCCTGATATACGATACCAAACCTAACGATGAAGTTTTGAACCAAGTAGATCGTTAAACGGGTATGCCTGTTTATATATATATATATATATATATATATATATATATATATATATATATATATCGGATATGAGGTCTGTTACTGGGTTTCTATTACTATTACACTTAATTTCAACTGCTCTCTATTATATTACTATTATAATTACTTTAGTGGTCATCTGTTACTATTACTTGGTCATCTATTAGTATTACTATTACTATTAATATATTATTTATGATAACAGTATTAATTAAACTGAAAATGGTTTTTATTTTCATTATCGTTGGGAGGCTGTTCCATTGAATGCACAAGTGTGTCTAGATCACCTGATGGCCTATTGACCACTCTCCATTCAGCACGGTCTCCTGTGGTGTACCTGCAGCTTGGAGAGCAGCGAACAGGTAACCATGGTGAGAAGGCTGTTTTTATTTATTTTGGTAAACGGTATGAAAGAAGTGTCTGTAATAGGAAAGTAATATACAATTATCTATTACTTTGCCTTCTATTACTATTACAATTACTATTACAGCCGGGAACTTGTGATCTATAATTATGACTATTACTATTACTTTGGAAAGTCTGTAATAGTCTATTACTATTACTATTACATATTACTATTACCCTATGTCTTATATATATATATACTCGTATATATATATATATATATATATATATATATATATTTTTTATGTGTTCGACTCTGGGCATAGACTTCACAGCCTGCATCCAAGGCCCAGTAGTCCTACATATCATACACCTATACATGTCACCCACCGTCCATATTAAATACATGCTAGGGCCGTCTCATACAGGACTGGTTTATTGGTATTAGCGGGGATATTTTTATGACATGTTGGCGGGTCTTGTGGTAGATCGGTAAAGTCTGCTTTACATGAAATTCAAATCCTTGAACTGTTCCCTGCCCCAGCGGGGATTTAGGCATGGCCACAAGCGAAAAAATCGTATATCCACTCGTCACGACAGCAGGTGGTGAATTGACATATGATATGTGAGAGGGTGAAGTCAAGGTCAGTCTCATGTCTCAGATTTTCGTTCACTTCCCGAAGGTTTTCACAGTTTTCTATAGGTTTGGACTGCATCAAATGATCCAAACCATTTCAGCAAACCTGAGCAAATAGGTAAAGATACCAAGAGAAAAATTTATTTTTCACTTATTATTATGTCTTTTTTGTATGTGCCAGTATTACTTCATAATCGTAAACAGGTGGTTGTGTGTTTTGCAAGAGACGACGAAGATGATATGTTCTGCTTGGGTCGAGATAATGGGTGTAGTTGTGCTTGTTTAGGCATGGCCAGGTGCTGAAAAATGGAAAATCCACTCATCACAGCAGCAGGCTCCGAACTGCTTGATGAGGTGTATGGGAGTGTAGTGTAGGTCAGTATGAAGACGTTCAGACCGTTCGTTAACGTCCCTAAAATTTGTTTTTTATAGGCCGAGCTCAAACGACGCCTGCAGCCATTTATCGGCTAAATGTCATTCGATGCCGGCGGCAACGGAGGGGTTAAATGAAACAATGACCTTGGTGTGATCCATTTACTGAATGCTATGACTACATTAACATTTCACTGAAATTAGCTCTACAGCCCACTGAATAATAGTAGCTTATTCATTGCAGTTCTGCTCTTGATACGTTTAAGAGATGATTGTCGTGCAGTGAACTGTTTACTAGCATAGTTGTATGTTACCTGGAGATTTGTCTGTTACTGCTTTGATAAACAACACAAGATGATTCTGTAAAGGGTCACTGTCTGACATATGTACTGTCAAGCTTGGAAATACAGATTTGTCTAGGCACTCTGATAAGACATAAGTTACAGTTTTGTGATAATTTTTCCTTGAAAGCTCTGCATAGGGGTGTATTTGTTTAGCAAGCAATGCTTTTTCTCCGAATATCTTTTCCCTTAAGCAACATATATCTATGACATCTTTTGAGGGGAATGACTGGTTTCCTTTGTTTTTCATAAAAAATCAGTGCATGAGAATTATCACATTTTTCAATAAACAGTGCACTGCAGTAGTTTTCACACTTCAAAGATCTGTTAAGCTTCATTGATACAAATACTGCTATGTATGCAACAATTTTTTCAGAATATGGTGATAGCATAGAAGAAACAATGTCACCATTTTTCATTATTAATACATCATAATTATCTCTCTGTGTAAGACATTCATCATCATCATCATCCAGCTTTTGTCCACAGAGGTATTAATCGCTCTACATGAAGGAACATCGGCATTTGTATAAATTAAATAATTACTAGAAGCCATCAAAACTGGTATATCCTCTAAGGCTAAACAGTTTCCTCGTGACACTTCCTCAGTGTCATTGTGAAGCATTACCTTCTTATAGGCTGCTGTGAACTGGCGAGCTGAAGGATTAGTGTTGCATCCTCCCATACTTCTGATTTTCCCAAAAATCCTATCAAATCCTCTGGGGCAAAATGTTTAGAGCTGAGACGTGCTTGTTTGCCTGGCATATAGTTCTCTCTCCTCAAAGCCAAAACCCATTTTTGCCTCTTGCACGGATCCTTGGGTAACCTAGGATATATAATATGCTGTAATGTTGTATTTTTATATCGGTATAACCTCTATACGGATTATGTATATGTTTATATTCATATTTTTGAGAATACAGCAGCATGGAAAGGAAACGTTAGATTTTTTACTGTCATAAAAGAATCACAGTACCTATAAACTACCTTAAAATATCACATAATCATTACTTACTGATGAAATGTAATGGATGGATCAGATTTCTTGTTTCCTCTTTCGTTACACCCAGATGCAATGCAGCTGGTAGGCATTGTGTTAGGTGTAATGATGTCTGTGTAAGATAAATGTAGAAGGTGTATGAGACGTATTAACCGTCATTACACAATAATGTTCTGTACAGGTATTTACAATACAACAGACAGGGCTTTTTCATGAACACACACACAGCCTAGGGAGGGATGGGTACCTCCTCTCTGACCTGCAGCTAACTGAACTCTAAACCTCCTTGAGCCTAGTCCTGACATGCCCTGATGAGCCTCAGGCCTACAACAATATGGCAGCTGGTCAGGTCGCTAGGCGTCACTCATCCCACCTGATGCCGCCTCCACCCTTTACACATCCTTGGATGACAATGTGTAGGATAAAGATAACATGGCATCAGAGGCAGAAACGAGCAGAAATGATGACCAGGTAACATCGCCAAGGTATGTTGAAGTGATCAGTGAGTGAAACTGCTTATATCACCCATATTATTGTGCAAAAACCAATGTATTCTTGTACTACATAATAGGTTCGTACGAAATGAACAAAGATCTAGCTATTCTGAGTGGTTGGCAATAGTTACCACTACCATAGAAAATGCGACAGCTGCAGCATGGCTGCAGAGAAGATGGTAGCCTACCAGGTGATTAACCCGAGGCATCCCGTCGACGTATAGGTATGTTGCAACATTTTGCATTTGCCAGTCCCGTTGACATACTGGTACGTTGCGCAATTGCAAGGTTCATAATTTGCACGGTTTTTAATTTTCGCGCGTGATTTTTTGTACTTTTACACGGGACACCTTCCTCTATTCCTCTACAAGATGCCAAGCAGGGACAATGCCTTCTGCATAACCTCCCTCCCCCCCCGCACGCCATTGTCTCGGCAATTCACCTGTTACTAGTGACCTGGCCAATAAAGACATTCAGGGCCAGAGTGATTCCCCAATCGATGACAATGTGGAAGACAAAGTTTACATAACATTAGAGGAAGAAACAGTCAGAAATGATGATCAGGTAATGTGGCAAAAGAAGGTCAGGTATGGTGATGAGTTAGTAAGTGAAACAATGCTTATAATGCCTATATTACTGTTTGAAAACCAATATACTCTCGTACTACATATAAATTCATACCAAGTAAATAAATAAATACCGTTTATGAGTGGTGTGAAATAGTTACCCTCCCATAGAACTTGTTTTCTTTGATGCCAGCCTGTTAGAAAACCCAGTCAGGTAAGGAGGTACTGGTACCTGGATCGAGTATTTTAAACCTCAGGTGAGCGATTTCTCTATGAAATTTTGATGTTTCTTACCAAAAGCGGAGGTTTTAGCCAAAAAAAATTTTTTTGAAAATACCTCGGGATTGGGGGATGTCGGAGGTGCAAAATAGCTCGGGACGTGACGGGTTAAAAGGTCACCTGTATAGCCCATTTCTAAGCTCAGGTGAGCACTTCTTCTGTGATTTGCCATTGTCTTTCACAAAAAGCAGAAGTTTGAGCCAAAAAAAAAAAAAAAATCTAAAATCTGCTGGAACTGGGGGGGAGGAGGTGAGTGGTGAAAAATCTGCCAGGATGCGGTGGGTTAAGAGGGATTTCAAGAGGTCCAGGATCTTTCTTTTTCAGCTTTGGCAGACTAACACACTTTATTTGTATGCATGTCCTTACTGTTATCAGTGACCTCAAATGACTTCTGACCAGTGACCTCAAATGACCTCCAAAGTCAACCTCACATAGCCTATGTCCAAAATGGAGGTCAAGTGATTCTCCTTGCCAAAAATTGGGCTGATGGGTCCACCTCACATAGCCTGTGTCCGAACTGGAGGTCATGTGAGTCTCTTGCCAAATATTGGGCTGCTTGGTCCAGTCATTAGAGCATGTATTACTGGTGACCCCAAATGACCTCGAAGGTCAACCTCACATAGCCTATGTCCGAACTTGAGGTCATGTGAGTCTCCTTGCAAAAATTTGGGCTGCTGGGCCCAGTTGTTTGAGCATGTATTGCCAGTGACCTCAAATGACCTCAGAGGTCAACCTCACATAGCCTTTGTCCAAACTGGAGGTCATGTGAGTCTCCATGTGAAAAATTGGGCTGTTGGGCCCAGTCACTTGACTGTGTATTGCTGGTGACCTCAAATGACCTCGGAGGTCAACCTCACGTAGCCTTTGTCCAAACTGGAGGTCATGTGAGTCTCCATGTGAAAAGTTGGGCTGCAGGGGTACCCAGCATTGCCCGTGCCAAAAAGCAAACACTCTACCAGTCACCACAAATGACCCAGATCTGAAAGTTGACCCCAATAAACCATCCTTGGGTTACCTAATTCAAAATACATATGGGTCTGGGGATCACTGGCCTTGGTTTGGACATGAAGGACACACAAACAATGCAGCTCTTATATATATATATATATATATAAAGAGAGAGAGAGAGAGACAGAGAGGTGGCTTGCGGTCCTACCGGACCCAGGTTCAAATGGGACCATGTACCAGGCTGAGGTTTACAGAGCAATTCCGAAGCCATGTACGGGCTCGAGGAGATTCCCTACAGCAGCTTGCACATGACCTGGAGAGTATGGCACACAAGGCTTACCCTGGAGCAGCACCTAACCTGCTGGCTATTCTCCTAAGGGACCAGTTCATCAATGCTCTTAATAATGCAGAGTGAAAGTGGTAGTGAAGCAGGCACAACACAGAAGCATGCAAGAAGCACTAGCAATGGCTCTGGAATTTGAGTCCTACATAAGGCCCAGTATGTCCACTTTTCAGGCAGGTCATAGTGCAGGATTCAAGGCAAGAAAGAAGCAGGTATATGAAGCGGAAAAATTTGAAGGAAGTTGTTGGTACTGTGAAAAGCCAGGACATAGGAAAGAGGACTGCTGCAAGTGGAAGAGGGAACAGGAGAAGACCGGAGGAGGTGTTGGTTCTGCGAGAAGCCAGGACACAAGAAGGTGAATTATTACAAATGGAAGAAGGAGCAAGAACAGTGCAAGGAAACCAACGATTGCAGCAAACGGTTGTTGGACATGTGGTGAGGTGGGACACTTCAGCTGTTATTGTGGCAGTGGCTCAATCGGTAGAGAGCTGGCCTGCAGTCCTAACGGACCCAGGTTCAAATCCCGCTGGGGCAGGGAACAGTTTAAGGATTTGAATTTCATAAATATTAGACTTTACTGTTCTACCAGAAGACCCGCCGACATGTCGTAAAAATACCCCCGCTAATACCAATACACCAGTCCTGTATGAGACAGCCCTAGCATGTATTCAGTATGGACGGTGGGTGTTAGTGCCGAAGTGGTGACATGTAGAGGTGTGCGGTACGTAGGAGGACTACTGGGCCTTGAAAGCAGGCTGTGAAGCCTATGCCCAGAGTCAAGCACAAAAAAATATATATATATATGAGAAGGACGGCAAGAAGACTGTAGAAAATAAGAAAGATGAGAGTAAATTAGTAAGAGCTGGTGACAAGAGGCAACAGCCAGCTAGTTTTTCCAAAGAAATCCCATAGCTGAGGACTGACTGATAGTGTGCGAAAAGATGGAATAACAGATGACAAGCAGTAGTAGTATTGGTTGGCAAGAAATGCCACCATACTGTTGTTACAGGGCCAGGGTCAGCTGAAGAAGACCTGAAGAGGATGCAGATGGAGGATGCAGATTTAGATCCAGTGCTAGAGTGGCTGCAGTGGAGTACGGTGTCACCATCTTGGAAAGAAGTTTCCAGGTTTAGCCCTGCGACTAAGAGCTGCTGAAGTCAGTGGGATCTTCTTCATTTGAACAACAAACTACTGGAGCGTCAGTGGGAGACACCTGATGGCCTCAGCAAGTATTGGCAATTGGTGGTTCCGAAGAATTTGAGGTCTGGGATCTTGGCTGAGTCTCATAACCAGATCACTAGTGGGCACCTGGGAGTGAAGAAAACTCTAAGTTGGCTGTGACAGAGATTCTACTGGACTGGCATGTGTCAGGATGTTGAAGAGTGGTGTCGGGCCTGTGATGTATGTTGTGCCAAGAAGGGACCCATGAAATGTGGTTGCCCCCCTCTTCAGCTTTACCAGGTGGGTGCACCAGTGGAAATAATCATGGTGGACATTGCCGGACCTCTGCCACTCACTGAAAAAGGAAACTGGTGTATATGCGTCTTCATGGACTACTTCACAAAGTGGCCAAAAGCCTAAGCCATTCCCAAACAAGAGGCCACAGCTGCTGCTCAAGTGCTGGTTGACCCGTTTTTCTGTAGTTTTGGGATGCCCCAAGAGCTACATTCAGATCAGGGTAGAAACTTCGAATCTGCTATGTTCCGTGAGTGCTGCATTTTAGGGGGATCAAAGACATGAGGATGACCCCACTAAGGCCATGGTCAGATGGGAAGGTGGAGAAATTCAACTGGACCCTGGGACAAGAACTGACCAGGTACTGCATAGAGAGACAAGGAGAATGGGACCAGAAATTACCTGTGTTGCTGATGGCATATCGGTCTGCATCCCGTGAGTCTACCGGCTACACCCCTGCAAAACTGATGCTGGCCCACGGGTTATGTTTACCCATTGACTTGTTATTGGGAAGACCACCTGGTAAAGAGCCGCATACAGACACCTCCAGCTATGCGAAGGATCTTCAGGAAAGCGTGGCTGAGGTACATCATCAAGTGCAAGGAGCCCTTAAGTTTTCAGGAGAGATGATGATGTGTAAGTATGATGCCAAGGCAAGTGAGGTGAGCTTCAAGGATGGTGACAAAATTTGGTTATACAATCCTCAGCGCAAGAAGGGACAGCCACCGAAGCTGCAGAAAACGTGGGATGGGCATTACACTGTGTTGGACCACCTATCAGACATAACTTACCGGATTCGGGAAGGCAGGATATCACGCCCAAACGTTGTACACGTGAATAATCTGCGGCAGTACCATGGGCCAGGATAGTACAGCTGGGACGTCTCCAAGGAATCGTGCTCCCCTGCTGCCGAGGATGTTTAGGAGGACCAAGGGGGTGAAGTACAAGAGGAAGGTGACAGTTTCCCAAGAAAAGAAGTGCATCAAGAAGAGGACGAAGACAGTCCAGGAGTGGACTGTGTGGAGGAGCAGGGACGTCGTCAGAAGCAGCATAGGAGAAGATCTAATAAGCTGAAGGATTATTTTGTGTATAATTAAATGTTTAGTTTGGACTGAGGATTAAGTTTATATACATTAATTAGTTTTGTTGGGATGGCAAAAGATTAGGGAGGGGGTAGTGTTGAGAAGTGGGATTTGTTAGATGGGAAGTATTGGAAAGATCTCAGCATTTCTCATATTTTACAGTTATGTGTGAAAGTTCGCAGTTAGCCTGATATCATGAACAGAGTTATTTTGTAGGTTGTACATTAATTTTAACGTTGGGTCTGGTTAGTACTTGGATGGGTGACCGCCTGGGAACACCAGATGCTGTTGGCATAACGTTCTCCTTACGTGTCAAGTGGGGTTGGTGGAGGATTAGTGCCCCTCCCTGTAAAACAATTAACTCTAAGCCCTTGGCCACCCTGTTTGGGATACATGGCGTCTGGCAATGAATGAATGAATGAACATTAATTTTTGTGCTCTTTTCCTCTATAATGTTTAATTTACGTGACTCTTTGTTAAATTATGTAATTTTATCTCAGTTTGCATACTTAATAATTTAGAGTATTATGCAGTGTTAGAAAACTGTGGCATGTTTTGGATGTCTCTTATTTGGTAACCATACGTGCTAAACTAGAAGATTTGAGAGTAATACAAGGCTATAAGGATGGGGAAGAGACTAGAGGTGTCAGTTCAGTTTGAGTTTAGTTCAGTTTTAGTTCTGTGTCAGTGCAGATTGTATAGCTCTGGTACTTGTGACAGCAGTGAAGTGAAGTTGGCAAGCACTGAGTATAATTCTTTGGAAAATAAAGAAGGGAATATAAGAAGTTATTGTTCATTTACCACGCCTGAGCCGATCTTGTTGTTGTACACCGAAAGGCTGACCATAAGAAGAACAACTCACATACCAACGTCCTTCCTGTACTATACTACTGCTGTTGAAGCCTGTGGCAGTGTGGGACTGGATATATATATATATATATATATATATATATATAGTCACGGGGGATGTGATTTTATGAACTAAGAATGCTAAAATGTTGCTGCTCGTAACTAGAAACAAGGAATTGACTTGTGAAAATCAAGCAATAAGTTTTACTTCATGCCGGCTTACTTCGCCGATTCTCTAAGGACAAGACTTTATAAACTTTCTCAACAGTACAGAGGAGAGACTAATTACTCACGAGTGCTGTTTGTAGTACTGTTAACCTCTCGAGAAAGTGACTCCACCCCTGACAATCAATAACTAATGCTATTACTAATAAACAGGTTCTTGCCGGTGCATTAACTCCTGGCTGGTACAACGGATTTAAGCTTGATACAAAGAATTGGCCTAATTACCAGTTACGAATAATGCAAGGCGTTTGTGCAAACTAGGAGTGGCAACTAAAATAAGCTTATTGTGGAGAAATAAAACACGAGTTTAACTACATTAAGCTCAAAGAAAAAGAACTGTAAATTTATTAATTACAATGAAATAAATTTACGTTACATGAGTCTCAAAAATGAATTCAAAATAACAAGGAGAATACACTCTCTCACTCATTCAAAAGCTAAATACTTAAACCTAGGAAAAAAACGAAAAGAAATACTGGTCAGTGGAGGGGAGCTGAGCGAAAAGAACTGGGCACCTGTGCAGGACATCAGATGCTGCAATTTGCTAAACCCTCTTCGCCAATTCACCGTCTAGGTGGAGATTCAGGAACTCGCTGTACAATGGCAGCGCTGCCTTATGCTGGGCACAACGATCCTACTCTCGTGATGACTCAAAGCTGACTAACTTCAAATTATGAAAGAGGGCGAGAGATGGCCGTGTTCGAACTTCAACAGTCAGCGGAAAGAAAGTGAGCGATATACTATCTATCTATCTATTGCCAGACACCTCAATCCCGTTTGGGGTGGCCACAAACAAATCGCCTCCAAGTCGCCCTGTCCCCCGCCATTTCACTGCCCTGCTCCCAACTCACACACCCCTCTCTCATATACCTCTCCACCCCATCCCTCCATCTCATCCTCGGCCTCCCTCTCACTCTTCCCCCCTCCACCTCACTCACATACGCTCACAATAAATCACTCAGTGAAGGCACTAATGTCGTGCATAAGAATGATCACTTGTGAAACAGTGAGAAATGTTCTGAAAACCATCCCGATCGGAGTGAAAACGAGGACGGTTGAACTGAGTGATGTGCAGTGGGAATTCCACTAGAATTCGTGGTTTTCTCACTGATGTACAATGTCACGAATTTATAAATACGCTCGTGCGAATTCGTGACATTACTCCCCATCAAAATAAAATTTTTCTTTAGAAAATTTTTTACGATATACATACATATAAATCCTAACTCAGTCACACAAGATTCACACTGTGGTGTGTCTGCTATCCTGCTACAGGAGAAAATCACAGTCGCCCATGAGCGTAAAAACCTCGTATTTACGTTAATAGGAGCAAGCTTGAGGAAAAAACTTCGTGACGACGGTGAAATATCCTGTACAGGTCAAACTGAGCAAAAAGTTTGCTACATTTACATTAACAACTAATTGTTATGTAGCGTGATGTAATACATGGTGTAGGTGTGACAGTTGCGTAACTGTGCCTACATGTAAAATTATGTAATACAAATCAGTAGTAAATAATGGTGACAAGGCAGAAGAGAAGAAGCGGCAGCGTGCGGCAAAGACGATCAGCTGATCTCCATGACAAAATTGCTACACCCGCCAGCTGCACCTGCGAAAGCAATCAAGGTGGAGCATCAAAAGTGTCAGTGTGACAAACAATCTTTATTAAATTACAATTTCTCAGCCTAGCAGTCAGAATGTATGCTACAAAAAGTACACCCTAGCCGAAAATTTTAAGTGACAGCCAAGCTTTGTACATTCGAGGTCGCCATTATTTTCGTATTAGATACATTATTAACCAGGAATCGTGGTCCCATGACAGAATCTCAAAAGACCTTTATAGTTTACTGGTTAAACCCTAAATCTATATTATTATTAACCAGAAAACGTGGTCAAACTGAGCGAAAAGACTGGGTGCCTTTGCAGGACATCAAACGCTGCAATTCACTAAGCCAAAGGACCCAGTTTACTGGTTAAACCCTAAACCTACATTATTATTAACCAGGAAACGTAGTCAAACTGAGTGAAAAGACTGGGCGCCTGTGCAGGACATCAAACGCTGCAATTCGCTAAGCCAAAGGACCCAGTTTACTGGTTAAACCCTACTCTACACTTATGATTTACATTGGCAAGCTGAGAATCCCTACGCAATCTCGGGCAGGTCACATTTTAACACCTGCCGTGGGTGTGAACACTCATGTGGATAATGTGCATTCTCCAGGAATCCTCAGAGAGGCCCACAGCTCAAGACACCACAAGGTAATTCAAACACAACCTTGGATTGTCTCTGCGGGGTTCTCGAACTTCCCTCTTAACCCACAATATACATGTATGTACAGGTCCTGGACATAATGTGTCCTGTGGGGCCAACGGGCGAGACGTCAGGTCTTACTGGTACACTAATAACTGAGAACCAACCTAGTCCTTCGATTGCATAAATCTCTGAGGATGCCTGTCTTATGGAACCCAGCATACAACAGTTGCCCGTTAGTTATCAATTAGCAGGCGAGACATCAGATCTGCGCCTACATCGTCTCTGCCCTGTCTCTCAACTGTTTCAGATTTTATTGGTGTGGATTCAAACGTCACAGGAAGGACATGTCCCTGATTGATGGTACATGGACACACATTGCAGGAACGCACAAAACTATCTATTTCTGGTCCCATTCCTGGCCAGAAAAAGTCAGCACGGATACGGCCCTGGATTTTCCTTTTGCCCGTGTGACCTCCTGAGGCTGAACAACGACCCCATTCTAACACTGCTAGGCGATGCTTAGTGGGAGCGACAAACTGCAGTCGAACCTCGCCCTGGGGTGTTCGGGACTCACGGTACTGCTGTCCTTGTTTACAAAGGAACCTGGCTTGACCTCCCTGTAAATACTTAATCACTCTACTCCTTTGTTTCTTCTGCACGGCAGCAAGTGTCGTGTCAGAATGTTGTTGTTGAACAACATCTTAGCTACAAATCAGATCTTGCAGCGATGCAATGGTCACCGGGGTGACACGATTTGGAGCCTCAGCCATGGCTCGTGTTACTGCAGCCGAAGTCTGAGTAGCGTCATTTACAGTGCAACTATACTTGGCACCTGGAATATTGCCTACGATAAGGTCAAACAAAGGTTCTGGCATGACGACTGCGACTGTCGTAACAGTGTAAAATGGAGATGCCACCTGGATATGTGCCTCAGGGAACAATCTCACTGATCCATCAATAAGCTTAGCTTGGATCTGTCGACCCGTGTACTCCTCAGGCCGAACTAGACTCTGCCTGCAAGAGCAACCTGAGGAACCATTGTCTCTCAGGACCTTTACAGGAATGTCTCCCAAAAACTCTGACTGAACAAGGAAGGCACTGTTGCCTGTGGGAGGGCCTGTGGAGGAAGCAGCCAGCCACTGATGAGGCTGCTGAATAAATGATGCAGCAAACATGGTGCCCTGAAAACTAGATACCTGAGGGGTCGTACTCACAGTCTGGGAAGATGGAGCATTGACCATCTGTGGCGGAGGGTTCACTGTCGCTGGGGAACTAGTGAACTGTGGAGAAGTACCTGTACTAGTAGGGTTGGCACCACTGTGCGCTTGTTGTGGAATGAAAGCTGCATTTGCATCCTGCCTCCGATACACAAAAGTCGATTGTCCTGACTGAGGGTTACGTGGTTTGTCCTTGCTCTGCTGCTGCTTGAAATACTGGTACTGCTACTGGTTAGGGTTCTACTTGTCGTACCACTTCCACTCGGGTTTCTGGGTATTTTGCCCCTGGTCCTTCTTCTGTGGTTTGTTTGGACCTTGGTCATTATTCTGAGAACGGTCTTGTTGCTGGGGTTCATTCTGAGACGGTTTCCCAGATTTGTCAGCTTTCCTGTTCCAGGTGTGTTGCTTACGAGTTTGATACCCGTACGCAGTGAAGAATGCATCAGCCTTCTCCACCATTTGGCCGGCATCCCTTACCTGGCAGATCTTAAGCTGAGCCATATGCTCAGCAGGCCACGACTTTTCTAGCTGCGTGTGCAGCATAAGGTCAATTATCCCCTCGTGCGTGGAAGGAGTTTCATCTTTCTCCATCCACTCATCTAAGTAAGCAGTAAGCCGATCAAGAAACTGAACAGCAGGCTCCTTTTCTTGTAAACACGCCCTCATAAACTGACTCTTGGCGTCGTCAACTGTGAGACCGTACGCTTTGACGAGTGTGGCCTTCATCATCTCATACGTGAGATTGTCTCCACGAATTCTGTGTAGAATATCGAGAGCAGGGCCCTCAAACAAGCTAAGAAACTGGAGCCGCTTAGCTGTCTCATCCAGCTGGTACAGCTGAGCCATGTCTTCGAAACGAGCTATGAATGGCTCGATTCGCTCACCTTCCTTGTATGGAGGAAGCTTGATGTGTGGGGTCGCCAGAACATGCGCAGGGAGAGCCCTCGTGGAGCTTGGGTTAGCTGCATCAGATGTGCCTGAAGCCAATGAGTCTTGCTTGAGCTTCAACATCTCAAGTTAGTGTTTCTCACGTGCCTCGCGCTCGGCACGTTTGTGTTCTCGTTCTCTATCTCGTTGTTCTCGCTCATATTCGCGTTCTCTTTTGCATTGTTCTCGCTCGTGTTCACATTGTTCTCTCTCGTATTCACGTTGAATTCTACACTCTTCACGAGCATCATTCTCACGTTGTTGTTCGTAACTAAACCAAGAGAGGACATAGTCCTTGATTTGTTCGGGGTAGCTAAGCCCCATATCTTTGGCTTCATGTACAGACGTCGGAATAAGTTCGTTTCCTTTTCCGTGTTTGTAACACTGCTCGATGGAGAGCTACCCCCTCCTCCTCCCTTCCTCATGGTCCCACACTCCCACCCAACCCCCCCACTTTTCTCTCCTACCCCATAACCCCACCAGGTACCCCTCATACTCTCGCTCACAGCCAGCTAGGGGTTTCTGTACTTCAAGCACCTCTCTAATTGGGCGCTTTCAAAGCTAGTATTCTGGTAGATGTCACCACCATTGAGACAAACACATTCCCCCCGCTGTTTAATAAGTATATTTTTCTTTTTTAAATATCTACAGTTATGTGAAACAGAGAATCATAGTAATGTCATATACTGTAATATAAATAATACAAATAGAACACGTATATATAACGTAGCGTGAATTGTTTATATTTATCATAAATGGAAATTAAAATATTATTGATGGAATTGATGGCAACCCACCATTTCAGTGGTCCTATATTATTTAACTTCTGCTACATTTAGTGCAAGTTAGTGGGTGTTTTGACTCATTCAGTCTATATGTGGGCAGAAATTTAATGTTGAGTAAATACTGGGACTCAACATTTTGCTCACTCCTTTCACCCACGCACACCACAAGACCCGTGTTGCCACGGTTTGAGATGGCCGTGGTGTTGCCCCAGTGCCCCCTCAGACCCTCCAAAGCAATTACAGTACCTTACTTTGTCTAACCTAACCAGACCACAAGTAGCCTAGTCTAAATTGTATTATTTTAAGCATTAGCCCTAGTGCGTTTGTTTTGAAAACAAATCTCTCGTGAAGAAACTTAAACACTGGACTGTCTTGTGCGCATGCGTGAAGGGAGTGAGCAAAATGTTGTGTCCCAGTATTTACTCAGCATTAAATTTCTGCCCACATATAGACGGAATGAGTCAAGATCTGAACAAACTATGTATTAAGTACCTAACTTGCACTAAATGTAGCAGACATTAAATAATGTAGGACCATCACATTCCATCAATATTAGTTTAATTTCCGTTTATGACAAATATAAACAATTCACGTTATGTTATATATACGTGTTCTATTTGTATTATTTATATTACAGTATATGACATTATTATGATTCACGGTTTCACACAAGTGTTGATATTTAACAAAGAAATATATGCTTTTTAAACAACGCGGGGAATGTGTTTGTCCCAGTGGTAGTGACATCTACCGGAATACTAGGCTTTTCAGAAGCACCCCATTACGTCTAGTCCAAACAACTAATATAAACCAAGTTAGGAAAAGATTTACCACACTGTGTGTGTGTGTGTGTGTGTGTGTGTGTGTGTGTGAGAGAGAGAGAGAGAGAGAGAGAGAGAGAGAGAGAGAGAGAGAATAAATCTGCTGTTAATAAATGTTGCAGTAGTAGACACCTCTTTTACACACACACGCACACAGAATAAATGTTGTGATTAAATGTTGCGGTAGTAGACACCTCTTTTACACACACACACACACACACACACACACACACAGAGTGAGAGAGAGGAGTTGCAAGGAAAAGTTAGGATCTTAATGACTATGCAGCCAATACCGTGGAGATACTTCTTGTTTGCCTGGGAATGCATATCCAGTTCACATTTATTCTAGTGCGCCTTAAACTTCTCTATTGTATACAACGTCCATGTTGAGTCAGTTCCATTTGGAGCAGATCTTGCCCGTGAAAAAGTTTTCACGTAATTCTGCTGGTAAATTTTCTCATTTACGGTTTCCAACCATGGTTGTGTGCCGAGTCCGTGTTAAGAGTAAGCAACTTTGTATGTAATGACTGTGAAACCCATTCAGATTTTAAACACTTTAATGAGCTGACCTCGTGGTCTACGAGTTTGTACTAAAAAATTCCACAACCCTCAGGCGAACCTGATCTGAACTCTTTTTAAATCGACGTATGTCTTTTTCAAGCGACCAAAATTCCACAGCAACTCAGGAAGTGGCCGTATTAAGGAGATATAGACTGTGAGAACAATCTCTTTATTCCCAGAGAGAGAGAGAGAGAGAGAGAGAGAGAGAGAGACTTGGAATGGTAAGAACAATCAGGAGAAATACTGATAAGAAAATTGAGAAGAGAAACTGAAGCAGAGAAGAGGAAAACACGCAGGTGAAAAAATGGAACAATGTTATAGAAGTGACACAGGGACGGAAGCACACACACACACACACACACACACACACACACACACACACACACACACACAAACGCACACTTTCTGAATATTTGTCGACCTATCTGTCTGTGCCTGTCTGTGTACTGCCCCTCCCCCTCCCCCCCTCATCTCTCTCTCTCTGGATCCTCTGTCTCACCCCCAGTTTCCTTTTCTCTCCTTCCTCTTTATAGCTATCTGCTCAGTTCTTACCTTCCTCCCTCTCGCCTTTCCTTCTGTTTGTCTCCCTTTGTCACTCCCTCCTTACCTCACTCTTCTCCCTCCCTGTGTCACAACTTTGTCTTACTTTTTTTCATCTGTCACATGTGTTACCTTTTTTCCCCATTACTCTCTCTCCGTATTTCTTTACTTGTACTAAACCCATTTCCTTCACTGCTTTGTTTCCCCATTAATAAAAGCATGCTCTCTTTCTCTCCTCTCCTCTCCGTCTCTCCCTGTCACCCAAAATCTCTTCTTTCATTCCGCTCTTCCCACTGTCTTTCCCTCCCTTCCTCCCTCCCTCTCCCTCCCCTTGTCTTCCCTTCTTAACATCCCCTCCCTTTCTTGCCCTAATAATTAACCTGTTTTCTTTCCCACCAGTAATATCAACTTTCTCTCCGCAAATTTCTCTAATTTCTCTATTTATGTCCATCCCTTTTCACTTGAATGTCATTAGTTCTACTCAGCCTCAATGATTTCGTCTTATCCTGCTTGGTTCTTTCCCTGCGTCCTTGCCATAATAACGCACTTTCTTCCTCCTCCCCGTTACCTTGTCTTCTTTTCTAATTTTTCTCATATCGTTCTCAGTGTTCCATTCCGTAGCTCGCTTTCCCACTTTCTCTTTTTGTTATCCCTATTTCTATGTTAGCTCCATTCCAATTTTCTCTCAGCTGTCTCCCCTCTTGTCTCTCCTTCCTGTCTCCCAGCCTTCCGATTCACATCACCCTTTTCTCTTTCCCTTTCACACTGCTTGTATCTCATTTCACCTCTCACTGTCTCTTCTCACTCTCTGTTTCTTAACTCTCGTTGTTCTCTCCTATTTTTACTTTCTCCGTAACTGCACTCTCATTTCTCATTATTCCACTCACTCTTCCTCTCCGCCTGTCGCCCCCTGTCTTTTAACTCTCTCTCTCTCTCTCTCTCTCTCTCTCTCTCTCTCTCTCTCTCTCTCTCTCTCTCAGTGCAGTAAGTTTTTCCTAACTTGGTTTATGTATATACTGTGCTATTTCTTTATTAATTGTTCGGACTACACGTAATTAGAGTGGTGCTTGAAGTACAACCCTAGCTGGCTGTGAGAGAGAGCATGGAAGGTACCGGGTGGGGTTATGGGGTCGGAGAGAAAAGTAGGGGGGTTGGGTGGGAGTGTGGGACTATAAGGAAGGGAGGAGGAGGGGGTAGCTCTCCATCGAGCAGTGTTACAAACGCCTTAGTCCACAGAAAAGGAAACGAACTTATTCCGACGTCTGTACATAGATATTAGTAGTCATGATGCTAACTCAACTAAGGCTGAGTGGACTAATGACTGAGTACTGACTGCTATTTTTGCAGAGAAATGCCAATAATCAAAAGAAAAGAATATAGGCACAGGTTGGTGGTGACCAGTTTTATCTAGTTAAACTGATAAGGAAAGAAAATAAAAAAAACAACTGACTGTGAAAACTATTACGTAAAATTAATAGAAATGAATTAATAACCACCAGAGCATTATAATCGGTTGTTGAATGAGGAGTTTGACTGGGACAGAGAAGGTTTGGAGCCAGTAGATCCGGTGTCTGGCCCTTGGCCTTTGATTGATGCTGCTACTCTGAGTGAGGCAATAGCCAGGATGAAGGTGGGGAAGGCAGCAGGTGTGTCTGGGTTGACTGCCGAAATGTTGAAGGCCTCAGGCGATATAAGGGTGATTAGTCACTGACCTGATAAATAGGATTATTTATGAGTGTGTTGTCCCAGATGATTGGCTGAAGAGTGTAATTGTAAATGTGTATAAAGGGAAGGGTGATGCCCTGGAAAGAGGAAATTATAGAGGTATAAAGCTTTTAGATCAGATAATGAAGGTAATGGAGAGAGTTTTAGAAGGTATGATTAGAGAAAGAATGAATATTGATGAGATGCAGTTTGGGTTTATGTCAGGTAGGGGGTCCACTGATGCCATATTCATTGTTCAACAGCTTCAGGAAAAATATATTGGTAGGAGAAGGGATCTTTGTTTTTGTTGATTTGGAAAAGGCCTTTGACAGAGTCCCTAGAGAGGTGGTGAAGTGGGCAATGAGAAAGCTTGGCTTGGAGGAGTGGTTGGTTAGGGTGGTTATGGCTATGTATGTGGGTACTCACACCCAGGTAAGAGTGAATAGAGGTTTGAGTGATGGGTTACCCGTGAATGTTGGTGTGCATCAGGGGTCAGTTTTGAGTCCCATGTTGTTTAGCATGGTACTTGAAGCCATTTCACGTGACTTTAGAAACGGACTCCCGTGGGAGCTGTTGTATGCTGATGATTTGGTGTTGATTGCAGAGAACGAAAGGGAGGCGGAGGAAAGGTTTAGGAAGTGGAGAGATGGTATGGGGCACAAGGGCTTAAGGGTAAATGCAAATAAAACAAAAGTGATGATATCTAGGGTTGGTGGCGGTACTGTCAAAGACGAGGGAGAGTGGCCATGTGCAGTTTGCCACAAGGGCGTGGGAAGTAATTCCATCTTGTGTGGTGTTTGTGATAAATCGATGCATAAGAGATGTAGTGGTATCAGAGGTAGACTGCGAGATAATGCTGATTTTATGTGTATGGCGTGTCGGGGAGAGCAGATGGAGATTGTCAGACATGAAAGAATTGAATTTGCTGGTGAATCTCTTGAGTGTGTGGAAGAGTTTTGTTATTTGGGAGACATGTTGTGTGCTGGAGGTGGGGCTGGAGCTAGCTCTGTGGCTAGGGTGAGAAGTGGTTGGAAGAAGTTCAGGGAGCTCTTGCTTCTCCTGACAATGAGAGGACTCTCCCTACGTGCTAAGGGGTCTTTGTATGCAGCATGTGTTAGGAGTGTAATGCTATATGGCAGTGAGACCTGGGCAGTGACGGAGGAGGATATTTTTCGGCTCAGACGTACAGAAATGACAATGATTAGGTGGATGTGTAGTGTGTCCCTGCATCCAAGGTCTGGGGGGGCTGGGTTCACAATGGAAGAGTTGAGAGGTAGGATGGGACTGGATTGTATTCGTGTTGTGATGAGGAGAGATAGATTGAGATGGTTTGGACATGTGGAGAGGGTAGGGGATGATAATTGGGTGAGGAAGGTGAGAAGTGTTAATATTGGGGGTGGGGTTACGAGGGGTAGACCAAGAAAAACATGGGACGAGGTTCCATTAAGTGTGACCTCAGGGTTAAGGGACTGAACAAGGGGGCTGCAATGGATCGTGCAGCATGGAGAGCCGCCATTAGGTGACCAAGGCCGACACATGCAAGTATGTTGGAGCCTTTAAAAACGAAACGAAACGAAACGATAAGATAGTGGCTATAGACTTTAATGATAAATACCTAGGTGTGAGTGAGTGAGTATTATTTTGTTAATGACTTTAGAGCTAGGAGTTAATATCCTGGGATGAGGTGGCCAGATGTCACGGGGTGATGTGCGTTTATGAATTAAGAATGCTCAAATGTTGCTGCTCGTAACTAGAGACAAGGAATTGACTTATGAAAATCAAGCACTACAGTAAGTTTTACTTTATGCCGCCTTACTTCGCTGATTCTCTAAGGATGAGAATTTATAAACTTTCTCAACAGTACACAGCAGAGACTAATTACTCACGAATGCTGTTTGTAATACTGTTAGCCTCTCGAGAAAGTGACTCCACCCCTGACAATCAATAACTAATGCCATTAATAATAAACAGGTTCTTGCCGGTGCATTAACTCCTGGCTGGTACAATGGATTTAAGCTTGATAGAAAAGAACTGGCCTAAGTACCAGTTATGAGTAATGCAAAGCGTTTGTGCAAACTAGGAGCGGCAACTAAAATAAGGTTATTTTAGAGAAATAAAACATGAGTTTAACATAAATTAAGCTCAAAGAAAAAGAACTGTAAATTTATTAATTACAATGAAATAAATTTACGTTACATGAGTCCCAAAAATGAATTCATAATAACAAGGAGAATACACTCACTCACTCATTCAAAAGGTAAACAAAACCTAGGAAAAAAACGAAAAGAAATACTGGTCAGTGGAGGGGAGCTGAGCAAAAAGAAACTGGGCACCTGTGCAGGACATCAGATGATGCAATTCGCTGAACCCTCATCGTCAATTCACCGTCTAGGTGGAGATTCAGGAACTCGTTGTACAACGGCGGTGCTGCCTTACGCTGGGCACAACAATCCTACTCTCGCGATGACTCAAAGCTGACTAACTTCAAATAATGAAAAAGGGCGAGGGATGGCCGTGTTTGAACTTCAACGACCAACAGAAAGAAAGTGAGCGATATACGCTCACAATAAATCACTCAGTGAAGGCACTAATGTCGTGCATAAGAATGATCACTTGTGAAACAGTGAGAAATGTTTTGCAAACCATCCCAGTCGAAGTGAATACCAGGACGGTTGAACTGAGTGATGTGCAGTGGGAATTCCACTAGAATTCGTGATTTTCTTGTCAGGACTACATATTATAATTACAAATCATAATAGATAGATAGATAAATAGATAGATAGACAGCCCTCTGCGAGCCTGGGAAAAGGAAATGAGTTTGCAAGTTACACTGAGGAAAGCTGACGACAGCGGCCAGTAAGGAGATGATGCAGTTAGTTGTCAGCAAACCACCCGGGAACAAAGACCTGGTGACCATACACACATACTCACACACAGGCTTCTTAAACTTTCCATCCACGAGGAACACACGTGATACGTCTCCTGTTTCACCAGAATTTAGGAAAGAGAGCTCAGAAGGAGACAGGCCTTAGAAGAGACAGGTCAGAGGGAGAAGGGCTTGGCAACTTGAGAGAGAGAGAGAGACAGAGAGAGCGAGACAGAGAGATAGCTAGCGGGACGGGACTCTATACTTACGCTCTGTGTGAGAGACTTGTTAATATTTCCAAGACAAATAAAAATAGTCCCATACTATTCTTTACCTCTCCTATCACTACATGACAAATGGGAAGCTACTCCAAGATATAAAAACTGCTCGTCCACAAGTCTAAAATATATATATATATATAACTCAACCACAAAGGAACCACAAAAGTCTTTTATGACATTTAGTCATTCTTGATGACATTTGGTGGCAGTGAACGTACACGAACCTTGTCTACGAATCAACATTGAATTCCTACAAAATATCAAGATTGAAAACAAAAAGAATACCTCTCGCAACCAACAACTTACAACCAGCTCCTGACACTTCTCTCCAACCAGCCCCCTCCGTCTCCCCGATCATCATGCTGATGCAGAGGTCAAGAGATCACACGACGCCTTGCAAGTAGTTTAACAAAATATTGATACGATCTTGCAACTTCTACGACGAACCAGCGAATCTACGGACATCGTCTCCGAATTAAAAGCAAATTTCTACAAAAGCAGGCGAGACTCTACAAGATTAGCTTCAGTTCTACAGTGAATCCCTACAAAATACAGTCTACAAACAACTCTATAATCTTCACGTAACTTCAAGCAGCAACAAGAATATAAAACAAAGCAAGTAAAGAAGAGGAAAGACCGAATCAACAAGCACACAAGCCCCCCTCTCCCGCCTATGCTGACCCAGAGGTCAAGACGACGCAGCAAAACACCAAGTCCATATTCACAACTCGTCTTACTCACCCGTCTTCACTCAAGTTACTCATCGCTACTCATTCACTCACCACAGCTACCAATGTGGGAAGCCGACGTCACCATGTGCTGAGATGACATCACAACGCGAGTCTGCCATGCCAAGCAACGTGTGACTGACACCAGACACTTCTCACCCACTACTCATTACTCATAATTCACATAGCTCCTACTCATACTCATTTATTTTCACAGTTTAGTTGGAAATTCGACGTTCTATGCTGAGGTTTGCCTGGGACAGCCGTTAACCACCATGGAATTTCCTGAGTAATATCGTCCATCAACACACCACTAAAATTATCAAGAGATCTTCAATCAAACCTGTATTTTTCTTCCGAGATCGACTTTTGTATCAACACACCTCTACGATCTGTATCAAGTGGGTAAAATTATTCTTGCTAATTTCTTCTCAGTGCTATAATTAGCTATATTCAACTTATTTACTCATCTATTTTGCTAGGACATAAATAAACAAGAGGCGTATTTCATAACACCATATCTTAATGACAGGAATATTTTCGCCACCACCCACGTTAATACCAGATGACACACAATTTGCCACAACAACAGATTCACAATTAAGAGAGCCCCAAGGCAACACACCAGATAACACACAAATTGCCACAACATCAGACTCACAATTAAGAGGCAGCCCACCCTTTGTACAAACCTCACCACACACTAAAGATAAAGAAATAAATACGGGAGTTTCAGATGATGAGTGGGAAACCCCCTCTGACATAGAGACTGTGGACTTTGCCGCTGCCTTGCACACGTATGCCAATATACTTAACAGGGTTCACCGGTCCGGTCATACATATTCCACCATTCCCTCACACAACGATAAACACGTCCAAGTTGAATTAACAGGGCAATCATTAAAAATGGATCAAGAAACAAATACCGCGGATCTAACAACCACACCTCACGTGTTTGTGTATCACGAGGATAAAACTGCCCCAAAATTCTCTGGCACAGACAAAGATCGCATTGATGTCATTTCATTAGTCAGTCAGTGCGAACAAATGTTCATCAAGCGCCACATACTAGATGAACAAGAGAAAATTGCTATTTTTTCATCTTGCATAAGCCAGGAAAGATGTCCAGCAAGCAATTTATTGCGCTCAGATAAGCTCCATCGTGCTAGGACATATGATGAATTTAAAACTGAATTTCTGAAGAAATTTTCTGGAGGTATGAACTTCTTGCCAGGTATAATTCCAGAATTACATAAAATTGTAGATCTTGTAAGGGAGCACACTACAAACCATGTGCTCAGTGAAATAACTGCTGATGTCTCCACAATCAAGAGAACTTTATTAGCTACATTGGAGAATTCTAATTGGATAACAGATGATGGAAAGATGTCCCCAGACCTCGTTGTGGACATCATTGGTTATGTAGCTGCCTTGTGTAAATTACCTGATAGGACCCTTAAGATCGCCAAGACGATCGCGTACACCCCAGGAATGTGCTTGCTAGACTTAATGAACGAGGTAGAAATGCAGTGCAGTAAAGCAGGTGTGGTCGACACACATGCACATTCTGGTAGAATCAGGGTACCTGAGACAGTATCAGCTGTGAAAACATCTACACCGACCCCAAACAGAGAACAAAATCGATCGCGACCAGAAATGAGGCAGCCCAAACAAACAAAGACGCCTAGACCTCGTTCCCAGACGCCTTCCTACAGGCAGTTTCATAAGTTTTCGCGCAGCCCGAGCAGGTCTCGCGCCATAAACAACACTTCTTATGGGAAATCACCTCGTAGGTCACAGTCAAGGGATAGGTCCATTCTATGTCATTATTGTGCAAATCCAGGACATACAAGCTATGAATGCTTTATCAAGGCAAAAGAGGACAAACAAAAGACACAAGGATTTGGTCCTTACTGTAGGCATCATAGATACCAAGGGCACTGGACTAGTGATTGCAAAACAGTAGAAAAAATTGTGTCTATGTTCAAATCAGGGGAAGACCAAGTCATGACAAAAAACGAACAAACGTAAAGAAGAACAAGGCTAAACTTCACATAGGAGGCATGTTGGGAAATGAGTGTATCTTGATACCAGCTGTATGTGAGGATCAAAACGTTTCCTTATTTTTAGATACAGGTTCTCCAGTGAACTTAATAACACATGAAGAACTAAATAGAATTCTTAAAAATGAAAAGAAAGTAACTTTTCTGGATGAAGCTGATTTAGATTTATACACAGTAGATGGACAAGAGATTACAGTGAAGGGTATGATAAGATTAAATCTCAGTTTCACAGAAACTACAAGACCATTCTCTGCATTTTTCTATATCGTTGAAAACTTAGCAATTAAAGCTCATATGTTACTGGGCTTAAGATCCATGAGAGCTGAGAACATATCTATACTCCCACAAATGAATGGAATAGACTTTGATAATGAATTCATAGAGGAAATAACTTCAGAGCCCTCACCGATTGGTAGAAGAGAGCCAAAAAGAATTGGTAATATTAAAGGCTTAAACAAACATGCACAAACAGATGAGTGTATAGATCCACTCGCACCACCAACCCCATCCTCCAGAATTAGTGTCCCAGATAACAGTACTGATTTATCAATTTTTCCAGCCCATCTCACTAATGATTTAGTTATACCACCTAATTCATACATGAAGGTTACCATAAAGAGCAAATTACAGAATAGTACTGTTCTTGTCTTAGAAGAATTATGTAAAGTAAAGGGATTGTCAGTAGAAAACGCATTATGTCATATGAACGACGAAGGGCAAACTCAGATATTCATAATTAATCACATGAATGGGGAAGTTCAGTTGAAAAAGGGAACTTGCATAGTTAATATTGAAAAATGTTGCGCCCCTGTGAAGGAAATAGTTATAGCTGGAGTAAAAAGTGAGATAAAATCTACGGATAGAGAAAGAATAAAAGAGAATTTAATTCACTCAGGTGAATTTGACGAAGAAAATGATTTGTTAACCCTGCTGGAAACACACAGGGACACCGTAGCATTGCCCGGAGAACAATTAGGGTGTACTAACTTGATTAATCACATGATTAATGTGCACCCAGAAACACCACCAATTTTCTTACCAGCTTACCACATACCACACTCCCAACGTACACTTGCAAATCAATATATCGATGAAATGTTAAAACTTGGAATTATTGAGCCTTCAGTTTCCCCGTGGAACGCCCCCCTATTCTTCGTGCCCAAACGAAATGGAGAAATGCGTGCGGTAGTAGATTACCGTAAACTGAATAATCACACAATCCCAGACAGATTTCCCATGCCATTGCTAAGCGATGTTCTACAGAATATTGGTCCTGAGAATAATATATTCTCGACCATCGATCTCCTAAACGGCTACTATCAGATTCCGGTATCTCAGGAGTCACGTAAATACACTGCCTTTTCAACAAACAGAGGCCATTATCAATATACAAGAATGCCAATGGGACTGAGGACAGCCCCAGGCACATTCCAGTGTCTTATGAATTACGTATTGTCCGGAATTTTAGGACAAGGAATATTTGTTTATCTTGACGATATTATAATCGCAACGAAGAATATTAAGGATCATCTCAGGAAATTAGACTTACTCCTACAAAAGCTTGGTGATGCTGGATTAAAAATTAAACTCTCTAAATGCAAATTTTGCTTTAACCCGCGCCGTCCCGAGGACGTACTTCCACGTCCTCACGTTTTGTCACAGCCAGTCCCGAGGACGTACTTCAACGTCCTGCAATTGCAAGGTTCATAATTTCCACAAATTTCAAAATTCGCGGGAGATTTTCGTTTCGCCCAGGTACCCAAGCCTCCCCTACCTGCCGCCAGGCGGGCAGCGTCCTAGACCCCGCGTGACCCGCGCTCGCCCTTGTCTCGGTCACTCACCTGCCAGCAGTGACCCAGGTCAGACATGGCGCGGAAAGGTCTCTCAGATGAGCAAATTGCATCCGTCCTGGAAGCCTTCACTGGAGACAGTGATTCTCCACTCGATGATGATGTGGTGGATCGCGATTACGTCCAGCCAGAGGAAGAAATAAGTAGCAGTGATGAGGAGGTCCCTTCGCTCGAAAATCGCGGTATGTGACATACCGTAAGGCAAGGGAAGGCCAGGCTGCTCCCCAACCACGTGCACAGCTATCTCTCCATCACGATTCTGATCAGGACGAGGATGAGGACGATGAGGATGACGGAGGGCTAGGACGTGATATCGCCGAGTGGTTGGGAAAGGAAAAATATCACCACGTGGATCAGAAGGTGGGGCGAGACGACACCTAAGGTATGGTTCAAGTACTTTGTCTGGGGAAGTAGCAAGTGGTGTGGTGGGATTGCTGGGAGAAAGGGAAAGTGTTGTGGCGGCAGCACGGGGTGAAAGTGAGAGTGGTGTGGGGGTAGTGCGGGGTGAAGGGGCCATTGGTGGGAGGGAGGGCAGGGCACGAGCACGTGGTGCTCGTAGGCCTAGGGGAGAGGAGGTTGAGTCACTCCCCAGCACTTCTTTCTGCCCCTGAATATGCCCAAACTTCCTCCCCACAGCCCCAGGATGTGGGGAAAGGAAAGAAAGGGAAGGAAAGGGTAAAGGAAAAGGGAGAGGGAAGAGAAGTGCGAGTGATGAGAGGCGCCGCTCTCCACCTCCCCCAACCACCCCCACCACCCTCACCTCCCCACCCTGACGAAGGGGACGATGGTGACGTGGCTGGAGACGGTGGTGTCACGTGGAACTGGGAGGATGGGAGTAATTTTACTCCCATCATTCACCAGTTCACTGAGGAGTGGTGGTCAGGTTGCACGGCTCCAGGTGTAAATGCTGGGTCGTCACGCTTAGATTTTTTTCAATTTGTTTTTTGATGAGGCGTTTGTTGGGCGCATAGTAGAAGAGACGAATATATTTTCACAATCCCAGCGCCTTGAAAGTGAACGCCTAGGAACCACTAGCAAGCATGCAGAACAGTATGACTTTCCCGTGACTATATCAGAGATGTTCCTATTTTTGGCCCTGGTAATCTTGATGGGTGTGGTGAAGAAAAATCAAATTCCTGCCTATTGGACAACGGACCCAATCATCCTAACACCTTTCTTTGGAAAGGTGATGGGTCGTAATAGATTTCAGTTTATTCTCGGCCGCCTCCACTTTTTTGATGCAGATGATCCAGCCAATGCAAATAACACCGATAAAATGAGGAGAATTAGGCTGGTATTTGATCATTTACGGGAAATGTTCCGCTCCTCATTTTATCCCTACAGAGACCTCGTCATAGACGAGAGTCTTGTGTTGTGGAGAGGCAATATTTCCTTTAGGCAGTATATACCCAGCAAGAGACACCGTTTCGGGTTCAAGATCTTTGTGACTGTAAGACTGGTTATGTGCAAGACATAGTCTTGTACACGGGCGCACAGACAGATATAATAGAAGATCGGAGTATAGGACTCTCTGGGGCCGTGGTGAAGACAATGATAGAAGAGTACCTTCATCGTGGTCATGTTTTGTACCTGGACAACTGGTACACTAGCCCTCTTCTCGCTAGGTTCCTCCACCAACACGACACCGGAGTCTGTGGTACAGTCAAGAGAAACCGTCGCCATATGGTCAAGATAGGGAGGAAACTTGACAAGAATGAGGTGGTTTTCTTCCAGGCCAATAACATCCTGGCAACCCTGTGGAACCACAACAGGGAAGTTTGCCTCCTATCAACGGTTCACAGCCCCCTGATGCACCGCACAGACTCCGTGGATCACCGTAGCGAGAGGAGGTGCAACGTATGGAAACCAGAGTCTGTACTTGCCTATAATCTGAACATGAGGCAAGTTGATCAGTCAGACTCGATGATTTCAAGTGTTGACTGTGCCAGGACAACGATGAAGTGGTACAAGAAACTCTTCTTCCACTTGCTCGACATCACGGTCCTGAACGCCCACTACCTGCACGCAATGACCACCGGAGTATCCGAGACCTTTGAGGGGTTTGTGGAGAGGGAGCTTGCAAGTGAAAAAATACCCAAGCATGACCAGGAAAGACCCCCACACTGCCCCCGCGCCCCCGTGCTGCTCAGACTCCCCTACGTCTTGCAGCCCGCCACTACCCCAGCGCAATCCCTTCCGAACCAAACCGTCAGAACCCCAGCTGTCGCTGCCATGTATGTAAGCACTCGACAGTCAGACCATCAACGCAGAGAAAAGACACAAGATACGAGTGTGTCGAGTGCAATGTTGCGTTGTGCCTTCAGCCTTGTTTCAAGGAATATCATAATCTCGTACACTTCTGAAACTGTGTGGGAAGGCGAAATGACGCTCATGATAATGGTAAGGCCAGTCAGTAGGTGCTAAGTCAAATATAAAGTTGAAACGGGTGTTATTTTTTCAGAAAAGTAATGTATAAGATGAGAATTAGTGTAAGTGGAAAGAATTGTTATCAAAACTACACCCACTGTGTAAATCTGGTCAGTAAATATGTGATAGCAAGGAAATAAAGTGGAAACGGGTGTAATGTTAGCATGAATAAAACGTATAAGTTGAACATTACTGTAAGTTGTCATAATTGATGTCATGAGTACACCCACATTCTGGTCAGTAAGTATGTGATAGGAATTATATACAGTGGATGATGTTGTAATGTTAGTAGTAAGGTATTTTATAAGTTGATTACTTGTGTAAGATGAAACAAATGATATCGCGATAACACTCCCTGTGTAAGTACGCGCAAATATGACGCTAAGTTCCATCGTACGTTCAGAAATGATGTAATATCAATTATATCAAGTGTTTACATGTGCAATGTTAGTGTAGAATAATTATATAAGTAAAAAAATAGGTTGTAAGTTGAATTAGTTGTCATAGCGACTTCACCGTGTGTGTTACTATGCGCTATTATTACGCTATATATTTACGTAAGGCCTGAAATAATCTCAAAACAGTTATATAAAGTTGAAAAGTGTATAATAATATTAGAAAGGTATTATGTTAGTAGAAAAAGCACAATACGAGTTGAAACATCAGTCACAGCGAGTTCACTCACTACGTAATTTAGCGCTGGCATTACGCTAAATGTTATCAAAAGGCCTGTGAATACGTAAAAACAGTTCAATATATTGTAAAATGGTATAATGTTATTGTAGAAGTATTATGTAAGTGAAAAAAATTATATGTATCATGATTTTAGAATGTTAGCGATTCATCGGAACCAAGTTGGCCGATTTTGCTCGTTTCTCACGATGGTACAATGGTTATTTCTGCTCTATTTTTGTATAAAATCCAATATACTCTTTTATCACATGTTTTTATGTTTGTAATAAATTCATTTCTACTTACTTTCATTGGTTTCCCAAACTTATAATACCATAGAAAACGTTTGATGCTCACACCGCATAGGGAGAACACGGGACCAGGTGGGACGAACGCATACCTGGTTAAGCTAATTAGGGACCCCAGGGACCACTTTCTTTGCCACCGGCCATTGTTTCTGACCAAAAGCGAAAGTTTAAGCAAAAAAAAAAAAAGGTCGAAAATTGCCCGGGATTGGGGGGTACCAGTGGTCGAAAAGTTGCCGGGACGGGGTGGGTTAAGGAAATAAATTTCTTAGGCCACAAATTAAGTTCGGATGGTATTCACACCACTGATGACAAAATACAGGCAGTGAGAGATTTTCCTGAACCCACTACGACTGACGAAGTTAGACAATTTTTAGGTCTGGCTGGGTACTATAGGTCATTCGTACCACAGTTCTCTCATATAGCCTTCCCTCTGTTCCAACTACTCAAAAAAGATGCTGTATTCCAATGGGAAGAAGAACAAAAAAGGGCATTTAACAATCTAAAAATTAAACTAACAAATGCGCCTTGTTTAGCATATCCGGATTACACAAAATCATTTCTTATTTGTACAGACGCATCAGTTAAAGGATTAGGGGCTGTACTGATGCAGGAAGATAAAAGAGGAAAGAATCAACCAATTGCATTTGCCAGCAGACAAACAAGAGGTGCGGAGAAAAATTATTGCACTACAGACTTAGAAGCACTTGCAGTGGTTTTTGCATTACAAAAGTTTCGAGATTTGGTATATGGTTACGAAATCCACTTATTCAACGACCATAAACCACTGGTGGGTATGTTTAAAGAAAAACTCCTTTCTGGGAGGAGAGCAAGATGGAAATGTACAGTTGAAAACTACAATGTACAAATTCATTATATACAAGGTAAAATGAACATAGTAGCTGACGCATTATCTAGGAACCCGAACACAATTCAGGTCGCGGCATTAGATCTCAAAGGAAATATCCCAAACCACGAGGATATCGCAAAGGCACAAAGACTTGACCCAATATGGTCTAAAGTAATATACAAGTTAGAAAGTGGAGATGACATACAATTACCCAAACTGCATGTCCCACTTGAACAATTCACAATGGTCAATAATACATTATACAAAATTAACTCTAAACAACCAAAACGACAAAGAAATACTAACCAGTTGGTAGTACCTAATGACATGATACCCCAAGTATTACGATTGATACACGACAGCCCACATGCGGGACATCCTGGAAAGGATAAGACATTCAACCAAGCCCAGCTATTATATTACTGGCCTTCATTACGAAAAGATTATAAACAATCATATAGACAGATGCGAATCATGTGCGAAACACAAAGGATACCCAATCACACCTGCACCGATGGGTAATTACCCTGTACCACATCAACCATGGGACGTTGTCGCTGTTGATTTACTCAAGATGCCATTATCATACAATAATAACCTCTACTTATTCGTAGCAACGGATCATTTTTCCCGTTATGTTATTTTAGCTCCAATTAAAGATAAGACAGCAGAGACAGTAGCAAAGGCAATAACAGATAATGTAATATGTCGCTTTACTACCCCAAAGGTATTAATAAGTGATAATGGAGGAGATTTTAATTCTGAGATCTTACAAGAAATATGTAAACAATACAACATCAAAAAGGTTAACGTTTTGGCCTATCACCCAGCATCGAATGGGTTGGTAGAGAGACAAAATAAAAAGGTATTAGATGTGCTACGACACATTCTCAGTGAAAATTATGCAAGCTGGGATGATTGGATTCCCAGAGTAGAGGCCTCAATTACTGGGTCTATAAATAAATCCATCGGTGACACACCACATTTCATTATATATGGCACAGATAAAAAATTACCATATGAGCTCCTAGAAGGTGACAGCATGCCTATGTACAATTACGATGATTACTCTAAACTCCGTTTACGTGAATTCCAGGACATTCACAAAAGAGTCAAAAAACAATTAACGATGTCCAAGGAAGAAATGACGGAGGCATTTAACAAGAAGGCAAAAGATTCACCTATCAGCTTAGGAGACATTGTTTACGGAGTCATTCATACGAGAGACAATAAATTATCCCTAAAATTTGAGGGCCCATACAGAGTAATTAACATAAAAGCAAACAAAGTTTTAATTAAGTCACTTTCAAGTGGCGAGAAGAAACAAGTTCATATTGACCATTTAAAACGAGTTTCAAGGGAATTATCACATAATTATTCAGCCTCGGATACAACCGAACAGGTGAACGTACCTCAAGAAACCAAGCAAGAAAACAACAATGATTACAAAAAGAAATTAAGGTCATATACCAAACAATCAAACATAGGTGCAATTATTCCAATAAAATCTACAGTACATCATTCACGAGAATTAAATATCGATTTAAACTCCTTCTATAAATGAAATAACAATCAACCGTAATGCACATCATCACTATCATCGACCACAGCATTATAGGAAATTAATAGATTTTTTTTTTCGGTAGGTTACGATGAAGGGACTTATGCTATGGATTCTCCTCTACATAGTAAGAGGATATGCGCACCTAGACCCCAAACATATAGTACGACAAGGATGCCTCATAGCTCCAACGGCCACGACTACAATCGTTAAGGACGTCATGAGTACTGAAATAAGTCTAGATTACTTGTATGACTTACCTACTTATCTAGAAAGACTTGCGACGCCGATGCGAACTCTGGACTTCATGATAGGAAATTATGTTTCACAAGCACATAACACCAAGGAAGTGAATGAAATGGTAAAGTTAGCGAAATGGAAACTAGAACAGGCGAAGTCAACTATGCTCGTCATGATCCAAGATCTCCCATCTTATGGAACGGAGGTACTGAACGACAGGAACAACATCACCCGTGCTCGCCAAAAGCGCGGTTTGTTCGACCTGGGCGGCGCAGTTCTTGGGAACATCTTTGGATTGGCTACAGAGGATGACCTTAAAGAAATAAACAACAAATTAAATAAGATAGCTCAGGTACTAACATACCAAGATAAACTCATCACAGGACAGAACTCAGCAATGAAGACAATTGTGAAAAATCTGAAACAAGCAGAAAACGTAGCTCTCGAGAGTGTAGATAAAATAAATGAATTAGAGGGAAACGTTACTCTTTTCCAGCACTTCTCCATCATCACAGAACATATTGACACGATTCTACTACAATTAGAGAACACTAGAGATCGTTTCAGGGCACTTATGCAAGGAATTTCGAATGCTGGTGATGGCAAGATCACAAATGACTTACTCCCAGTTCATGAGCTACGTCAGATAGTTAGTCAAGGCATACATAAACATAAATTGAAGCCGTTGTTCCGCAGTAGGGAATTTATGCAATATTACCCGTATTTAGAAGCAACACTAACACCAACATCAGTGATAGTTCATGTACCATTCATCACTGAAGACCTGTTCAAAGTATACCAAATACACCCCTTCCCCTATAAAAATAACAACACTTTGGTCATCATCAACATCAACACAGACACCGAACTCATCATGGTCTCCAAGAGACGGGACACTGTCACTTTCGCAAGTGAATCAACGATTGAACGAAAGTGCCGCACATCCTTACATGCTGTTCATCTTTGTCCTGCGTACATTTTCACGTTTCAGCCTACTGATACAGTCCCTTGTGAAATGGCTATCATCAGAAATGACAATATTCATCATCATTGCAACTTCACTTTTGCTCCAGATAAACTTGTACACCATCAACGCATTGGACACTCACAGTTTTTTTATTTCCCTCATAACACATCAGTTTACATAGTCTGTCCAGATATACCACCATCTCATACATCAGCATCAGGTTTATACATAGCACCAGACTACTGTGCGGTATTTACACCAGCCATGTCTACTTTATCCACCATCAATCACTACGCCATCCTCAATCATACACACAAACATTTCCACCCACTGCCTGATATGAACTTAAACATGAGCACAAGTATTAAGCTGACTTCACCTAAGTTTGAAACTATGCAGCTGATCAATGAAACAGTGAAGCCCTGGGAAGATTTGAGTTTGAGTATGTTCAACCCATATTATGTGTATAGCCCAGCACCTACTGTCTTTATAATCGTCTGTATTGTAGTTGCAGTACTGCTGTTCGCAATGCACAGAATGCATGCAAGAATTGCTAATTTGGAGTCATTATTTAGTGGGGGGAGAGTTAACATCACAGTTAACCACCCTGAATGAAGTGTATATATTTTGTATACTAATTATATATATATATATATATACACAGAAGAATGACCCATATATGGCAGACCAGTACCATTATCTTTAAATGAAATATTAATAACTCTTACCATAATCTTCATTTTAAACTATTTTTTATTCTTGCATGTATGCATTTCACTATAATAACCCAAGTACATACTGTATTACAGTTAAATAATATACTTTAATGTTTATTCAAATATGTATACAACTTGTTTAAAATGTAATATTACTGAATAATCACTATTTACTATTAATAATATATGTACACAATATTCATACAATTATGTTACTTTTACAATATTATGTATTTCACTTAATTAGCTTATAAGTTCATTATAATGTGTATATAGTATGTATTAATATATATTAGGACTATTAACTGTCGATGGTACGCCATTTTCGCGCGGCCGAGCAGATGTCAGGACTACATATTATAATTACAAATCATAATAGATAGATAGATAAATAGATAGATAGACAGCCCTCTGCGAGCCTGGGAAAAGGAAATGAGTTTGCAAGTTACACTGAGGAAAGCTGACGACAGCGGCCAGTAAGGAGATGATGCAGTTAGTTGTCAGCAAACCACCCGGGAACAAAGCCCTGGTGACCACACACACATATACACACATACTCACACACAGGCTTCTTAAACTTTCCATCCACGAGGAACACACGTGATACGTCTCCTGTTTCACCAGAATTTAGGAAAGAGAGCTCAGAAGGAGACAGGCCTTAGAAGAGACAGGTCACAGGGAGAAGGGCTTGGCAACTTGAGAGAGAGAGAGACAGAGAGAGCGAGACAGAGAGATAGCTAGTGGGACGGGACTCTATACTTACGCTCTGTGTGAGAGACTTGTTAATATTTCCAATACAAATAAAAATAGTCCCATACTATTCTTTACCTCTCCTGTCACTACATGACAAATGGGAAGCTACTCCAAGATATAAAAACCGCTCGTCCACAAGTCTAAAATATATATATATAAATCAACCACAAAGGAACCACAAAAGTCTTTTATGACATTTAGTCATTCTTGATGACATTCTCACTGATGTACAATGTCACGAATATATAAATACGCTCGCGTGAATTCGTGATATATATATATATATATATATATATATATATATATATATATATATATATATATATATATATGAGGCATTTAAAACCAGAAGGCCACAGGCATCATTTTTTTCTAATGAGAAAAAACGTCCCTACAGTTTTTTTTTTATTTCTCAACAACTACTATAGCTAGACACCTGGGAATTGATTTAATTTAAAGGTACGGACATTCTATGGCCCATACCTTTAAAATATAGCAATTCTCACCTGTCTGTCTATAATAGTTGCTGAGAAATAAGAAACTTTAGGAACGTTTTTCTCATTTAAAAAAAATGGTGCTTGCGGCCATCTGGTTTTAAACGCCATATATATATATATATATATATATATATATATATATATATATATATATATATATATATATATATATATATATATATATATATATTATGTTTGTTAGCATGTATGTTGACAGTACTTTAGTAGTGAAGAATGAAATAAGATTAGTATATTATTTTATGTATTGAGCGTGGAAGTAAAAAAGTCGCTGCATGACAGACTTGTGATACGAACTCTGACATGTGGAAGTGAAGCTTGGACCTTGTTGGGAAGATACAAGTCAAGAGTGACAGCAACTGATAAGAGTTATTTGAGAGGAGCATGTGGAGTCACATGGAGAATCAGACTGACAAATGAAGAAGAGAAGGAGCATTGTGGTGTGAATGCAGATGTGACATAAAGCATTAGGAGAAGTACAATGAGGTGGTTTGGCCATATGGAGAGGATGGGGAGCGAGAGACTGTCGAGGAGACTGTATGTGAGTGAGGTGGAGGGGAGCATAGGGAGAAGGAGGTCAAGGACGAGATGGAGGGATGAGATGGAGACGTGTATGAGAGAGTGTTGTGATTTGGGAGCATGCGGTGAAATGGTGGGGGACAGGGTGACATGAAGGCAATTTATTTGAGGTCACCTCTTACAGGACTGAGGCATCTGGCACTAGATAGATAGATACATCGATGTTATTGTTATGTTTAAGTGAGGCATACTTATAAATGACAAAGTGGTAATGAATTAGTACAACCTTGAAAAGAATAAATATTCAATATTTTGGAGGGAATACTGGCTAGGGCAGATGATGATGTCGGCTGCTGGAGGATGGTGGTAGGAATAGTCAGCTCATGTCTTGTTGTATTCTCGTCAGCACCACGCCATCCCAGTGGGTTGTTTGCAGGTAGGTAAGGAAGACTAAAATCTTGTTATGATGTAAGCTCTCAGAGTCATCACTGCCCTCCTTCGTGGTAGAGATGTTGGAGTTGGTGGTGAAGTAGGTGGTGGAGGAGGCAGTGGTAGTAATGAGTGGTGAAAATGAGGGTTGAAGATTGTATGTCAGCTGAGTTGCGCCTAACTCAGCTCGTCATGTCTAAAAGAACATCACTACAAGTCGCTTCTCCGCTCCTCACTTACTCGCTCTTTCCTTGTTCTAATTTCTTACTTTATCTTGCTATTCTTTTTCTTCTTACCTTGTAAAGCTTGTTACTTGTTTTGTTGATGATTCGTAGATAGTTGTTGTAAATCTTAGTTAAGTAGATAATTGATCACTGATCATAGTTGACTGTAGTTGATTGCATCGTATAATTATTTGTAGATAATTGTAGGTGATCGTAGAATTGATGCTTGTAGATATGCTTCGTTTCATGGTAATGGAGCAGTCGTTGATAATTGTAGCAGGTTTCTTGTCTTGTGTTTAGGGCTGTTGTTTACAGCTGTTGTTTACTGCTGTTTTTCACCACTCTTGTTTGCCATTCTTGTTCACAGGCTGCAACCAGCGTTGATAGGATGAAGTGAGGAGGTATGTAGGTAACCAGACTGATAGGTGAAACCAGTGTTGAAAAAGTCGTGAGGCGTTGGATAGCTCATTGCAGGGTAGGGACCGCTCTGTCTCACTGACCTCTCTGTCTTGTTACGTTGGTGAGGTGAGTTATAGGCACTCTTGGGTTACGGGGTTTATTGTACACAGTTATATCGAGATGTGATGGACAGAGTAACGTAGCATGACAGCAAATCTAACTACCCCATCTCCTAGCTTCCTAACTTCTGTCTTCGATTGTTCTCTTGTGGTCTTTAACTATGGCCTCGAGTTCTCAGAATATATACGGCTTGGTGGGGCTGTGTGTAATGTCTTGTAGTTTTCCATGAATACTTTCCATGACATCAGATAACTGGCTCAAGTTGGTTAAACTGCTCGTCTCATGAAAGTCTTGTATCGTCTGAGCTAAACAGAGATTGTCTGAGATACATTTTGTGTCATGACATCCTTGAACTAGAATATGTTAATGACTGTCCTGAACCCCAGACATGATGTCTTGTGCAAGCCTGTACCCATTGTTGTGACATATCAATGCCTATATATTAATGCCTATAGCTTCCCCGGGGACACATACAGAACACTGTTCCGTTATCAGTAAATGGCCAGATTATGTGTGCAAAATAGCACGAGCCACCTCATCGGCTGACTTGGAAACCGGAGGCACCAAAACAATAATTCATGAGAAATTATCAAAGGCAACAAGGGCTGATTACTTCGTCCAAGCTGAAGTAACTATCCCAAAGTTTTCTGGGGCTAATATAGTGAAGAATAGGCGCAGGCATTCCAGTTCTTTTTTCTTTTTCTTTTTTTTTAATATGAGGAAGAAGTAACCACAGGCAACGAGCCCGCAAAACTGTTCCTTCCAAGAGACAAACAAAATACAAGAGAGAGCCAAATTCAAGATCCGATCATTTCGAGATGCCTGGACACACTGCGTTTGAAAGACTGGAGATCATAGGAAGCAGGAAATACAGACAGAGGGAGACAGTTCCAGAGTTGACCTGTTGCATAAATGAAGGACTGGGAGTGACGGATAACTCTTGCATTAGAGAGTTGGTCAGAAAAGGGATGAGAGTTTGCTACTAGACGGGTGCTACGCGCCCGTCGTAGAGGTGGAGGAATGCATGCAGACAGTTCAGAGGAGCTGTGACCATTGAAGTAGCGATAGAAAAGAGATAAAGATGTAACAGTGCGGCGAAGAGACAGAGGTTGAAGGGAGCCAGTAAGAGGAGGAGAGTTGATGAGACGAAAAGCCTTTGACCACACCCTATTGAGAAGAGCTGTATGTGGGGAGCCTCCCCACACAAGAAAGTTGTACTCCATCCAGGGGTGGATAAAACCCCTGTATAGAGTCAGCAATTGTGCAGGGGTAAAGAAGGAACGGAGTCGCCTTAGCACACCCAATCTCTTGGAAGCAGAATTTACAAGAGATGTAATATGATCTTTCCCAGATAAGTCCTGAGTAAATGAAACCCCAAGCATATTCAAGGATGATGCAGGATTAAGCTGAATATTATTAAACATTAGTGGGTATACCTGTTGAAGATTTTGTTGGGTTGATAGGTGCAAAAACTGAGTCTTTGATGCATTAAACACAACCAGATTATTATTACCCATCAGAGATACGAGCCAAGTCAGACATTAGGTGTGCCATAGCCTCATCCCTTGTTTGTTGAAGTAACTACTGAGATGGACGTTGCGGGAATCGAATGGAAAGGTGTCGTCAGCGTATGATTGGATAGGGTTAGATGTACAGCTTAGAAGGTCAATGATGAATAAAAGGAAGAGAGTTGGTGATAGGACAGAGCCCTGAGGAACACCACTGTTAATAGATCGAGGAGAAGAACGATGGCCGTCTACAACAGTGGCTACAGAACGACCAGAAAGGAAGCTAGAGATGAAGGCACAGATAGAAGGATAGAAATCGTAAGAGGGCAATTTGGAAATTAAAGATTTATGCCAGACTCGATCGAAAGCCTTTTAGATGTCAAGTGCAATGGCAAAGCTTTCGCCAAAGTCCCGAAAGGAGGATGACCAGGAGTCTGAAAGGTAGGTGAGAAGGTCGCCTGTGGAGCTTCCTTGACGGAACCCATACTGACGATCAGAAAGAAGGTTGTGATAGGAAACATGCTTAAAAATTCTTCTGTTAAGAATAGAGTCGAAAACTTTTGAGATACAGGATGTTAAAGCAATTGGACGATAGTTAGAGGGTTGGGAATGGTCACCCTTCTTTGGGACTGGCTGAATGAGAGCAAACTTCCAGCAAGAAGGAAAGCTACAAGTTGATAGACAAAGGCGAAAGAGTTTGCCTAGGAAGGGTGTAAGCACAGAAGCACAGTTCTTGAGAACAACAGGAGGGACTCCATCAGGGCCATATGCCTTATTAGTACTGAGGCCTGTGATGGCAGAAAATACATCAGCTGAAGAAATTTTAATGTCAGCCATGAGGAAGTCAGAGGGGGGAAATGATGGAGGAACAGCACCGGAATCGTCTAAGGAGGAACTGAAGGAGAAAGTCTGAGTGAAGTGATCTGCTTTATCAGTAGAAGAGATAGCTACAGAGCCATCAGAGTAGAAAAGAGGAGGGAAGGATGATGAGGTAAAGTTGTTAGAAAGGTTTTTGGCAAGGTGCCAGAGGGAGCGGGAAGAATTTGAGTTAGAGAATTGAGAGCATTTAGTATGGATGAAGTTATTTTTAGCACAGCAAAGAACAGACTTAGCATGATTCCAGGCAGAAACGTATAAAAGATATGATTCAGGGATGGGTTGGCTCCAGTACCTTTTATAGGCCCTCTCCTTGATGTGGACTGCATCAGAACAAGCATGATTAAACCAAGGCTTTCGTACATTAGTCAAAGGATATGAGAAAGCAATGTATGCTTCCATGCCCGAGAGAATAACCTCTGTAATGCACAAGGTACACGCAGATGGCTCCCGGCCATGGAAGCAATAATCATTCCAGGGAAAATGAAAGAAATACTGCCTGAGGGCCTCCCAATCCGCAGCTCCAAAGTGCCAGAGACGACGTTTCCTTGGAGAGTCTGCAGGCCGTACCAGAGCGATAGGATAGGTTAAGGTGATAAGGTTGTGATCGGAGGAGCCAAGCGAAGAGAAAAGATTAACAGTGTAAGCAGAAGGATTAGTTGTAAGGAAGAGGTCAAGTATGTTGGAGCTCTCTCCAAGGTGGTCAGGGATACGGGTAGGGTGCTGTACAAGCTACTCTAGGTCATTAAGGATAGAAAAGGTGTAAGCTTGTTCACCAGGTGGATTAGTGAAAGGAGAGGAGAGCCAAAGGTGGTGGTGAAGATTGAAATCTCCTAGAATGGAGATTTCAGTAGAAATGGATAGAATGTGTTCCATCGTAGAAGTAAGATAGTCAAAGAATTTTTGATAGTCAGTAGAATTAGGAGATAAGTAATCAGCACAGATATATTTAGTCAGAGAATGACAGGAAAGCCGAAGCCAGAGTGTAGAGAAGTCAGAGGAATCGAGTTCAGGAACAAGAGAGCAAGATGAGTTATTGCGTATATATACACAACAGCCACCTTTGGCTTTGAAATGAGTATAGAAAAAGTAGAATGATACAGAAAAGGGTCTGCTGTCAGTTGCCTCAGACAGCTGAGTCTCAGTTAGAAAAAGAAGGTGAGGTTTAGAGAAGGAGAGGTGGTGCTCAACAGAGCGAAAATTAATGGAAAGGCCACGAATGTTGCAGAAATGAAGAAGAAGAGAGTCAGACAGTGGTTCCAGACATCTTGAGTTGTCACCGGGAGAGGGGCAGAAGGTGGGGGTATTTATGCCCCCCCCCCGGGAACTCCGAGGCTACGTTATTCGACACCATTTTTTCTAAAATTTTGAAAAGGAAGTGTGGTGTGTACTGTGCATGTAGTTTGGTGTTGATAGTTAGAGAAACTTGTATTGGAGAGTATGCTGGCCTACTCTCTGTGTTACTGAGACACTGAAAAAGTTCAGCAAAGGGGGATGGTCGGGACCTAGTTCTGAGGGCTCATGAAACGGGAGCTCCAGCTCTCCCTGACATCAGCTTTCCATCCACCTTGGGAGTACTGCCCTGCTCGACTGGTGCTACAGTCTACTCCCTTGTGTGTGTGTGTGTGTGTGTGTGTGTGTGTGTGTGTGTGTGTGTGTGTGTGTGTTTAATAATAGAACAAAGGAAGAAAATAATAAATAAAAAAAGCAATAATCCATACACCAGATTACTGGTGTCCTCCGTTCATAAAAAATCTGGAATAGGTGGACTTGAACAGCCGTAGGTTGAAGTTTAGGGGGAATTTTCTCTGGGGAAGCGAATTCCAAAGAGATGCAATTCGGGAAACAAAAGATTTCTGATAGGTGGAAGTTCTACAATGTGGCAGTATGACATTCCAGTCATGAGCACTACTAGGTGCCCATGTAGTACAGGGGAAGGCATGGAGAGGCAGCACAATGTATGCAACTTTGAGCATTTGCCATAGAGGTATTTGTAAAATAATGCAAGGGAGGAAACATTCCTTCTTACCTGTAGGGGAGGTAGTTTGTAACACCAGGGCTATTAATAATTCTAACAGCTTTCTTCTTAATTTTGTCTAGTTACGCAACACTCACAAAGGAGAATATGATTCTCAATATCCTTTCACATTATGGGCCAATAAAATTTTTTTCTGGTCTCGCACGAACATCTGTCTCTCCCAGGATGCCCTGCATGTGGAACATAATTTACCTGACAGAGGGAGAGAACTGATTCAGTAAGAGTAGAAGGACCCACAAGCTGAAAAACATGTGACTTGAGCAATCTGACATACTCGTAAAGTATGCCTTGGTAACCTATTGTTGAAACTATGTAAGTGGAAGTGGTAAGTCAGGGAGAGTGGTTTCATCTCCAGACCCTAGAGCATGAATGACTTTAGACCACATGTCCTTGCGTTGCTTCTTAACTGTCTGTGGACAAAAGCTTGACAGTTACTGTATAGCAGTATCAGCAGCTAAAGTTGCACGGTTTGGAAAATGCTTAATTGAAGGCTTAAATTCTTGAATTGTTAAATACCATCCAGCAGTTTGGCTGTGAGTTTGGCTGTGCATGAAAAGTTCAGCAACTGCAACATGAACCGTGTAGATATTGATAAAATAGCCAATAATGATGTCACAGAAAAACATAAGAGCCCAAACAACAGCTAAGGTTTCAAGATGAGTCGCAGAGTAACGCTTCTGAGCATCGTTAATAACTCGGCTAGCTTAAGCAATGATATGCCAGCAACCAATAGCCTCTTGCTGCATAAGCACAGCACCCGAACCTAGCGAAGCAGAGTCCGTAAATGGTGTGAATGTTATGAAATATTCAGGAAAAGCTAGAATTAGTGCATTAGTGAGTAGCTTTTTATACCATGGAACCTTTCGTCCTGTACATATCCCCCGTTACACGGAACATCTTTCTTCAGAAGCTTCGTGAGGGCTGAAGGAACGGTTGCATATCCCTCGATGAAGCAGTGGTAGTAGCCGTTTAAACCCATGAAACTCATTACGCAGACTGCACTGATAGTTACAGGAAAAGCATAGACTGCCTGAATTTTATCTGGGACTGTTTGGATCCAGTCTCCATCCACTACATGACCTAAGAAATAGATTCTCGACTTCAGGAAATCACAATTGGAGAGCTTGAGTTAAGATCAGCAGTTTGGAACCTGTGAAGGACTTAAGAAAGTTTGGAGAAAAGGCTTTCATTGTCTTCATACACAATGGTAAGACCATCTTGTTAAGCGAGAACAGTATTAGCAAGCATACCAGCAACAATGGTATAAATAAGGTGCTGGTAAGTCATGGGTGCAATACGATGCCCAAAAGGCATAACAATGAATTCAAAGTGACCCTTAGCAGTACTGAAGGCTGTTTCTGTCTTGACACTTCATCTAATGGAAATTGCCAGTATCCAATATGTAAGTCGAGACTGTTGAAAACAGAATTTCCTTTACCCAAAGATTTCAGTGTGCTATGCGGTGAACGTCAGTAACAGAACGAATACGCCCTCTTTCTTTGGAAAAGAAAAAGAGGAGAATTCAATGAAAAGGATGAGTGAGTAATAAATCCTTGATCCAACATTTTTGACACCGCCTCCTCTTACGCTTGTCTTTGGCTATGAGGGAGGTGATAAGCAGATACAGTACATATAGTAGATGAGTTAATGATTTAAGGGAAATATGATGCTGTATTAAATCTCTCTTACCCAGGTGCTCACCAGGAAGTCCAAGAACACCAGAAAACTTGTTTAGAAGATCCAACAACCTTTCTCTCTCGTGATGGTGATCAGTAATTTTAATATATATTTTTCAACACTTTCTTGTCAAGGGGCTGTTTCAGGGAAGAGTGAACAGAAGCAATGCTGAAGTTACTCTTCACCCCTTGGAATTTTGTGTGATAAACCAAGAAAATAATTAAACAACAGCCATCTTTCAGAGTAATAGAGACACTAGTCCTAGTAAGAACAAGAATGTGAGTCAGACTACCGGCCCAATCCGTGCTCAAAATGGACTCAGGTGACAAGGCTTTCACATGTACTGTCTCGCTTAAGCACACCACATCTCTACCCTCACACACGTCTGACAACCAGACTGGGACCCTTGTAAGGGTTTGACTATGGAGTCGTTAGCCACCCGACGGCACAGCCGAAACCAAGGTCCAGTCAGTGGCTCTTGAATTCAAGATGTCCCTGAGTGTACCAGGAGTGTCGCATGCAAGGAATGTCTACTAATAACTGCGTAGAGAAACTTGAAGACTCCCAGTAGTCTGCGAAGGAATAGCCATCAAATGACACCCAAATGGAATAAAAGTCTGGAAGGAGACATAACATTATGACTCACTTGATTATAAGTAATATACTTCGTAAGAGGTTGAACATCAATATTGTATTGCCCCAAATTTCTAGACCAGGAAGACCATTTGCTATTAAGAGAAATATCTTTGTAATGTAAAAATCAGCAATAATGAGCTAAACAGAGAGTGATATTCAAAGTTTAAGAGTAGCTAAACCAACGATATCTAAGAGATCCACACTAACACCGAGCAACTGGGCATCAGGTGAGTGAATGGGCCAATGTTTGGAGGGCATGCAGCTTATTAACCATTTAATGAAGACTGGGAAATAACTTTAGCGCATGCACCAGTCTCCATAGCGAGTGATAATTTACATCTGCCGACTGCCAAGAGACGAACAAAATATCCAATTAGTGCAGGTATGAATGAAGCGGCAGTGGATATCTTTGAAGAAGAGTTTAACCTTGATTATTTGACTGACGATGCTGAACTTTCTTCGACTGATATGATCTATGTTTAGCAAACTCTGCTTTTGGACAACAATGGAGAGCTGATCTGCATTATGAAAAGATAATGATAACACTCAGCTTACTACCGCCACGAAGAATTGGAGCGTGACTCAAGTTGCCTTGAAGTGAATGCTTTTGGTTGCGTTGATGCAAATTTTGGAAAATAATCGAGAAGCATCTCATTAACGATGGGTAGTGCTCGATACAGCAGCAGAGATCGAGTTATCTGGGTCCTTCCTAAAGAAACATAAAATATGTTGCTTGACGCCATTTCTTGCATTTAGCACAAAATGGTTTTATCCTAAGTTTCGTACCCATAGCAGCTGCAACAGGAATATTTCCACTAGCGGTAGTTACTGGTGCAGTGGCTCGTGGGTGTGAGTGAAAGCCTTCCAACTTAATTTTCACTGCTACATCAACCACAAAGTTTCTGGGTTTTATTCAAACTTAGTGGCTTTATCTCTGTCCTGGACACGAAGACAACACAAACTGCCTGTACTCAGCTAGGTATATCACATCATTTATGGTCATCGCTGTGTTGTCATCATTCTCTAGGCAATCAAAAGTATTCACACCTGTTTCCCAAGCTCGTTTTTGAACTCTGAGATCACGAGACCCAATATTGTTGGTGTTCCTGCCATACATACGAAAAATCCCCCCAAAGAACCAGCAGTACCAGCACCAAAGGTAGTGATAAAAGCACGCATGATCCAGTCATAGTCTTTGATTTAAGATGAATCTTTAAAGGCAGACACATTTAAAAGATCGGATGCGAGACTACCAGGCTTGACATGTGGAAGCATGAAAGTCAGAGGTAAGTTTTAATTCTATAGGCCTAATTATCATTCTTTCCAGAAAACTCGTGGACGGGATGGCTTTGTGGCAAAGTCTTAACTGTTCTTCTTTGAGGTGAAAATATGCTGGATGGAGGATTAGTAACTGTGAGTGAAACAGTGTTCAGAAACCTCTCCCTGAACTATGATGACGGGAATGTAAACTCACAAACTAAGAATGAACAGTGTAAGTGTCGAAAACTGTTTCTAAATTCTCAACAATATGAGGGCTAGTTTTAGAAATAACCTAAGATTTAAATAAATGTGAGGCTGAAGTGCAGGGAGGCTTCACAAGGGGAGCAACACACAGTTTAATTCATTTTTAAGCCTCGACTGAGTTTTACTCGGTATCAATGACTGAACTCAAATTTAAATCAGAACTAGATAGACATGACTCATCAGAGGATTGTGAGGGTGAGGATTCACCATATGCCTTGGTTTTGCATTTAAATAAAAAAAAAAAAAAAAAAAAAGCGCAACACACGGAAATCCATTCCACTGATCTAGTGACAATTAAGGAAAAATAATAGGGGAAAATTGCACACTAGATAGCAGCACTCAAATTATAAAAATAATAAGAGGAAAATAGATATCGGTATGGTAATACGAATTATCATGTATATGCTACAGTACTACTGATTACAAGTGTATACACAAATGAGATAGGCCTGTTGCGAAGGGGAGGTCGTGAGGGTCGGAGGGCTCCCCTACCTGCCTAAACGTTCACTTTCTCAAGATCTTTTTTTTTTTTTTTTAATCGGTGCAAAAAGAGTAACTCTCCGTTGTACAGAAATTTTGTGCTACTTCTCAACGTTGCTTATACATACACCCAGACCCCCATGGCAAGCATGGAGAAGACCTTTGACCAGCCAGCTGCTATGCAAATCAGCAGTAAACGACACCTCCCCCACCCTCGAAAATTCTTACTACAGCCCTTTGAAAGGAAGCATGGCTCTGGTATACATTATATATTTACGAACAAACTAAATATGCGAATAAACTAGCATGTGATATATATAGTGTAAAAAAAAAAAACGTACTATTATTGGATAACTGTAGTGAATGAGGAAAATCATTCGTTGTAGTATTTTGCAAATAGTTTTTCTTTCGGACCATGAAATTTAACTAACACTAAACGGGTGTGGACTGATAGGCATGAGCTACTGAATGCTGCAATAAAGGACAGTGACCTCTCAGTTATCTGGCGTTATTCAGTCAACGACTACGCCAGATACTGCAGAATGCTGGAGATTGCATAGTGCTCCCCCCGGCCCTAATTGACTCAAGAAGCGATGTTGAGCCAGAAATTGTGTTACTGTCCGTCTTGACCTTCTATCCTAAAAATTTTCCCATGAGGAAAAGATGATATTTAATCACAAAATATAATACAGTATTGATCCAGTCCAGTAATACTGTGCATAATGTACTATTGTATGTACTCACCAAGCATTGGCATCGATGATGGGTAGAGTTGTACTCTATACAGTATAGTACAGTGCACTTAATCCTGTGTGGCAAATGGCTCCCACAAAGATTACTCCAGTTCCACCACCTAAGGCTCTATCTCCGCCAAGTTGCTGGAGTAGACAGCAGATACGGATGGCAGAGGATGTCAAATGCAGCTCCAATAAGGCCTCAGACTGAGGTGAGACCTCAGGTGGAGACACCGTTCGCGATGGGGCTGAAGGTGGCGCAATGGTCAAAGTGCTTGGTCTGTGTGAAGAAGAAGTGGCCGTGGGGTAGCCTGGTTGGAATAAAAAATGGCTGACATGAGGAAGTAGAGGGCTGGGGTGACAGAGGTCAGTATGAGGAGGTCGATGGCTTGGATGACAGAGGACGATGCATGGAGGTCGAGGGCTGTGGTGACAGAGGTCAGTATGAGGAGGTCGATGGCTTGGATGACAGAGGACGATGCATGGAGGTCGAGGGCTGTGGCGACAGAGTGGGAGGCATGACTGGACAGAAAAAGAACGTTATAGAGGACTGCCTGGTGATCCATATCAAATGCAGCTTTACCACATTCTCATAGCCCTGTCACACGTATATGGTCATGGCATAAGTAAAGATGGGCTGACGATTAGTATGCTCGCAGTAACTGAGAAGGAGGACCACTACATCATGGACCTGATGGAGCCTCGGGATATCAGCCACTTCGCTGTCATCCTCCTCCTCATCTTCCCATTCATCCTCGGTGTCCCCTGCATTCACGGACTCCACGATTTCAATGTCGGACTTACTCTGGTTCCTGAGGCCGCACTCGTCCACTTCCAGCCAATCGTGGATGGTGTCCTGAGACACCTATTCTCCCGTTGCTTCCATATGCCAGACAAAGTCCTGAGCTTTGAAGCCAGTAAAGTCAGCAATGATCTCTTCATCCCATGAAGAGTTTGTTCCATTCATGCTCAAGCGTGAGTGCAGAGAGCTCCCTCCAGGCCTGTACCCGGTTGTAGATCTCAAACTTGAGGGAATACCACTTTAGATTGGCCAAGGTCCTCTCCCCCCTGTTGTCCTCACCCAGGGCTGCCTCCTCCTCGTCCTCTAGCATATCCATCACATCTTCCATCAACCTCTTTCTGTTGAGTAGCTTCGTTGCCATGATAATACCCTGATTCATTGAGACTGAATTAGAAGTCAAGAACATGACCCTAATTGGACCTCCATCTCCAACCACCTCCTTCTCAGAAAGGTGAGCAGGGGTGTTGTCAAGGAGCAGCACAGCCTTCACTTGGTCGTAGGCAAGGCCAAGACACTCTGTTTGATAATGGATATTCTCCTTCACAGCATGATTGTTGAACCGCTATTTGTAGATCTTGGCTGTACACCAAGCCTTCAGCGAGTGGAAATATATCACTGGGAGACTATCCATTAACCCTTGGAGAGCGACGATCACTCTGTAGGTAGCCTACCTGCTGGGAAGCGACGATTAGGCCGAAATTTCGAGTCTTACAGAATTGAATGAAACACACATCATCGTCTTGGAAATGTTCGCGCGCATCCATCAATATATATATATATATATATATATATATATACTGTATATATATATATATATATATATATATATATATATATATATATATATATATATATATATATATATATATATGACCACGTAAAGTCACGTGGTGGTGAGATAAAATGGCCGGAAGATGAACAGCTGGTGGCATGAGGAACCCACACCCCGCGGTGACTGGGGTAAGGAATGGGGCATTATTTGGGAAAAACAGCCTATATTTGCCATGGCCTTGGGCAATGATCACGTGATTACTGTATCATCAACCCTCTCTCTCTCTCCTCAAACTACGACAAATTACCTTACCCACTGCCAACAAAGCATACTGTATATATATTATACCCATAACTCTCTCTCTCTCTCTCTCTCTCTCTCTCTCTCTCCCCAAGAGAGGATGGGAATGGAGAATGAAAGACAAGAAGGACGTCATTCATTCAGTCCAAGGGACGAAGGGACGCTGTGCCATTCCTTTATTTTATTCTCTCTCTCTCTCTCTCTCTCTCTCTCTCGTGTGTGTGTGTGTGTGTGTGTGTGTGTGTGTGTGTGTGTGTGTGTGTGCAGATCATCTTTACCTCTCTCTCTCTCTCTCTCTCTCTCTCTCTCTCTCTCTCTCGTGTGTGTGTGTGTGTGTGTGTGTGTGTGTGTGCAGATCATATTTACCTCTCTCTCTCTCTCTCTCTCTCTCTCTCTCTCTCTCTCTCTCTCGTGTGTGTGTGTGTGTGTGTGTGTGTGTGTGTGCAGAACCCTTAGCAGCTTGTGTGGGGTTGGCGGCGTCACGGGAGGAAAATGAGGAAAATTTACGTGCGTGCTCCATGGTGTGCGCGCGCGCATATTCTGAGCATATATGGGGCAGTGTGGGGCAGTGCCAAGGCCGTCTTGATTTGAACAGGCCCGGGTCTCCCGCCAATATCTGACTGTGACGTCACAATCGGTGGCCATTGTATTATTCCGCCAGCCCGCCCGCCACGTTATAAACAGCGAGGCACGGCTACAATTCACCCAGTTATTTCAAATTTTTCCTCTCTCCCATCTGGATTTCGTTGACGGTAAGCCATACACGTATTAATAAATATGTATAGCCATACTAGAATGCATGAAAAGCATCATTGCTATTACTGAGAGTATTTAAATGAGATATTAGAGGTATCAGACTGTAAACAGTGGATATCTTGGTTACGGTAAAGTAGTTTTCGTAAATACATTAGGCAGCGAAATTACAACACAGCCTAAGTTTCTCAGTGTTCTTTATTAACTGTGCATAATATATTTTGGTCACAGTCGTGTTGAGATGTTAATTTGGTTACTGATGCCTTCATTCCATGCAAAATACCCAAGGCTACTCACTGGTAGCTTGATTTATTCTTTTAATTCTATGTATTCAGTGAAATATCTAGGTAACAAGGATATCAACCGACAAGTATAGGCCTAGCCTAGGATAAGAAGAAACCTTTATAAGCCCAGCCCAGGCCAAGCAAAAACATTTATGGGCCCTGTCTAGGCAGGAAGAAATGTATAGGCCTAGCCCATGCCAAGAAAAATGTGCATAGGCCAAGCCCAGGCCAGGAAAAATGTGCAAAGGCTTAGCCTAGGCCAAGAAGAAATGTGTATGGGTCTGCCCAAAGCCAAATGTAATGCCTTTGCTTAAATCTTATGCCAAAATGATGACAAGAACTGTTAGCTAAATATGAATTTTAGCCAGGCCGGGGTCTGTTTTATTGATACTCATGTTTCCTATAGTTTGAAGAGAGGGACTTAAAAAGAGAGTTGCGCTGGTTAGAGCATAAATAGAAATGAAAATATAATACAAGAAACGTATTATTTTAAATGTCAAATATCAGTTCGGTAAAACTGTTGTTGGTCAAGTCTCTAAACTAATATCCATTATTTTGTATAAAACTAATTTAGTGGCCATTACAGTTAGGTAAAGTTGTTGCACTGTTTAATGGTAGAAGCTGTTAGATGGATGATAAACTAATCTGACCTTACCTCACAAGGAGAGGGAAAAAAAAAAAAAACATTACCGATGATTGGAATATACTTATACAGCAATATGCTTATATAATTATATAGCTATATTTACCTATACCTTGCGTAAGAAAAAAAGGCATATTATATATGCGATGCAATGAAATGGTAGACAGAAGCTTAACCTATACATTAGTGGTTGATTATGCATATACATATATTGTCTATATTTTCTTCCTTTGGTGTACTGTTTCTGCTTTCTTCAGCAATTCAGTTTTTTACCTGAGTGTAGGTTATTTATACCTTATTTTTCAAATTCCCCGGGATTTCATGCAGATTTTATGTTAACATGCATTAAAAACAGTAAAGTGGACATAATATTGGGTTTATTCAAGTGGGCTTATTCAAAATCCAGGTGCACAAAAGGTGGGCCAACGACGTTGTTGCCAACCCGGATTTGTGTGTATTATTTTACCGTGCAAGTAAAACAGTTATTTTCAGTTTGTACAGTGATAAATAATCTTTACACAGACAGGTATCCTAATATCTTATAAAATTTGCATCTGAACACTTCTATTCATTACAATGTTTTAGGCTTTAAGTTCAGGAAGTGTAATTTTTAATGTTTATCATAATAATAAATGATAACATATTAGTATTAACACTAATAATCAAAAGTATAAAATAATGGCCATACATAAGCAAGCAAATATTAAATGTGTACGCATGAGAGAGGCAAAGGCAGAGGGAATTTGTGGCCACCGCCTGTGACGTCATAAGTCTCTCCTCCGGGCCTGTATATCAAGACGCCCTTGGCAGTGCGTGGGTGGTATCGAGAGTTGCCACCTGCTCCTATTTCCCATACAAATTTCAGGCTCCAACTCCTCGTGGTGCGGTTTTGGTACGCCTTTGAAAATCGCGCTCATTTGAGGCCTATCTCTTTCAACTCTGATAAGTCCCAAATGAGGCCTATCGCTCTCAACGGGGTTAATCCCCAGAGATGACGTGGCTGCTTGGCATACCCGACTAAAACAGGTTTCAGACAATGAGAACCTGTTGTATTGGTACAACACAACTCTCAGTGTTTACACCTTACAACTAGGTAACGACTTCTCGTCAGCAGGGTATTAGCCAGGAAAGCCCTGAAGAACAGACTAGTTTCCTAAGCGTTATAAACCTGATTGAGATACAGTCCTTCGTCAATCAGGTTTTTATGCTTGGTGTAAAACTCATCTGTTCATTCGGTTTGTGCATCCAAAGCATCACCATAGGTAATTTTGACAGACAGTCCATGTAGAAGTTTGAACCGAGCCAGCCAACTTTCAGATTCCTTGAAATATGCAATCCCCAGTTGTTCAGCGAATTTGGTGGCTGCAGCCTTCACCCCAGTGGAATGCACAGTCACGTTACTGGCACGCTGTTGACCAGGCAGGCCTGGTCGAGTTCACCAAAGCATGGCTTGGCCATCATTTTGTGCTCATTTCTTCACACAGTCATGCCATGTTCACCCTGGAAGAACATCTTGATGGAGTGCTTGTTATTCCGCAGGTCCTGCAACGTGGTCCAAGGCATGTTGTACTTGATCAGCCTTGTGATGTTCCAGCCTTGCTCCACCTTATCAATTATGTCCATCTTCTTCATGGAGAAAACAGTACAATGGCTCTTAGTAAGTGGCAGAGGAGCCGTGGAGACAACAACCAGGACCATGCACAATGCCAGTAGGACCTGCAGCAGCCAGGTCACCCCAACAAAAGGCACAAACTCAGCCATCATGCACAACTAGGGTCGAATATAGTACATTAGTCAGCACTGGGGCACGGAACACTTAGGGGCTTCAAACGAGGCACATGGGATCAGAAGCAAAGACACAGCATTGGAGCTTGGCACCACATGCACAGTCGCAGAGTTGTAACTTCAGAATCACAATCGAGCAGTAGGACATGAAGCTCTGAGAGTCCATGTGGTTTGGAACAACAACGAGCTAGGCACAAGAAGCTACAGAGTAAGTCACAGCACAAGTTTTGCCACTGCATGATCACAAGAGCAGTGGGCACAGATACGTGTACTCATGCACAGATGGCCAGAGCCATGCTGATATCGGCTGTTGACCACAGCTCGCCTGCCTGCTTTAAAATTGTTACCAGAGAATGGTTTCATGCTGCTTTGTAGACCATTTCTTCTGTGTTTAGAGTGGTTACAAAGCTCCCAAGCAATAAAGATAGTAAACTTTCTACTCATATATATATATATATATATATATATATATATATATATATATACTACCAGGGGTACCCGGAGTTGCCCGGCCCAAAAAGGCTAACACTCTAATCCTAACTGTTCTAGTCCAATCTTTCTGCTCCAGATAAAAACATGTATCTCGTACACTTCTGAAGAGGGATTATAAGAGGTCCAGGAACTTTCTATTTCAGCTGTCGCTGACTAATGCACAGTATTTGTGCGCACTTTTAAATAATACCAATGATCTCAAATGACCTTCGACTGGTGACCTCAAATGACCATGGAGGTCAAAGTCGGATAGCCTATGTTCGAGCTGGAGGTCATGTGAATCTTGGTGCCAAATATTGAGCTCCTGGGCACAGTCATTCAAGCGTGCATTACCGGTCACCTCAAATGACCTCAGAGATCAACTTCACATAGCCCATGGGAGGAGTAGACTGTAGCACCAGTCGAGCAGGGCAGTACTCCCGAGGTGGATGGAAAGCTGATGACAGGGAGTGCTGGAGCTCCCGTTTCATCAGCCCTCAGGACTAGTTCCTGACCATCCCCCTTTGCTGAACTTTTTCAGTGTCTCAGTTACACAGAGAGTAGGCCAGCATGCTCTCCAGTACAAATTTCTCTAACTATCTTCACCAAACTACATGCACAGTACACACTACACTTCCTTTTCAAAAATCAACAAAAATGGCGTCTATCAATCAAGCCTCGGAGTCCCCAGGGGGGGGGACCATAAATGCCCCTGCCATCTGCCCCTCTCCCGGTGACGACTCGAGGTGCCTGGAACCACTGTCTGACTCTCTTCTTCTTCATTTCTGCAACATTCGCGGCCTTTCATCTAACTTTCGCTCTGTTGAGCACCACCTCTCCTCCTCTAAACCTCACCTTCTTTTTCTGACGGAGACTCAGCTGTCTGAGGCAACCGACAGCAAACCCTTTTCTGTATCCTCCTACTTTCTCTATACTCATTTCAAAGCCAAAGGTGCCTGTTGTGTATACATACGCAATGACTTATCTTGCTCTCGTGTTCCTGAACTTGATTCTTCTGAATTCTCCACACTCTGGCTTCGGCTTTCCTGTCATTCTCTGACTAAATATATCTGTGCTGTTTACTTATCCCCTAATTCTACTGACTATCAAAAATTTTTCAACTATCTTACTTCTACGATGGAACACATTCTGTCCATTTCTCCTTTCTCTGAAATCTCCATTCTTGGAGATTTCAATGTTCACCACCACCTTTGGCTCTCCTCTCCTTTCACGGATCCACCTGGTGAACAAGCCTACATCTTTTCTATCCTTAATGACCTAGAGCAGCTTGTACAGCACCCTACCCGAATCCCTGACCGCCTTGGAGAGAGCTCCAACATACTTGACCTCTTCGTCACAACTAATCCTTCTGCTTACTCTGTTAATCTTTTCTCTCCGTTGGGCTCCTCCGATCACAACCTTATTACCTTAACCTGTCCTATCACTCCAGTACGGCCTGTGGACCCTCCAGGGAAACGTCGTCTGTGGCATTTTGGAGCTGCGAACTGGGAGGCCATCAGGCAGTACTTCTTTGATTTTCCCTGGAATGATTATTGCTTCCATGGCCGGGAGCCATCTGAGTGTGCCTCGCGCATTACAGAGGTTATTCTCTCGGGCATGGAAGCATACATTCCTTTCTCATATCCTTTGACTAACGCAAGAAAGCCTTGGTTTAATCACGCTTGTTCTAATGCTGTCCGCAACAAGGAGAGGGCCTACAAAAGGTACCGGAGCCAACCCACCCCTGAATCACATCATCTTTACGTTTCTGCCCGGAATCGTGCTAAGTCTGTTCTTCGCTCTACTAAAAATAATTTCATCCATACTAAATGCTCTCAACTCTCCAACTCGAATTCTTCCCGCTCCTTCTGGCACCTTGCCAAAAATCTTTCTAACAACTTTACCTCATCATCCTTCCCTCCTCTTTTCTACTCTGATGGTTCTGTAGCTATTTCTTCTACTGATAAAGCAGATCTCTTCGCACAGACTTTCTCCTCCAATTCCACCTTAGACGATTCCGGTGCTGTTCCTCCATCACTTCCCCCTCTGACTTCCTCATGGCTGACATTAAAATTTCTTCAGTTGATGTATTTTCTGCCATCACTGGCCTCAGTACTAACAAGGCATATGGGCCTGATGGGGTCCCTCCTGTTGTTCTCAAGAACTGTGCTTCTGTGCTTACACCCTGCCTAGGCAAACTCTTTCGCCTTTGTCTGTCAACTTGTACCTTTCCTTCTTGCTGGAAGTTTGCTCTCATTCAGCCAGTCCCAAAGAAGGGTGACCACTCCCAACCCTCCAACTATCGTCCAATTGCTTTAACGTCCTGTATTTCAAAAGTTTTCGAGTCAATTCTTAATAGAAAAATTTTAAGGCATCTTTCCTATCACAACCTTCTTTCCGATCGTCAGTATGGGTTCCGTCAGGGACGCTCCACTGGCGATCTTCTCACCTACCTTTCAGACTCCTGGTCATCCTCCTTTCGGGACTTTGGCGAAAGCTTTGCCATTGCACTTGACATCTCAAAGGCTTTCGATCGAGTCTGGCATAAATCTTTAATTTCCAAACTGCCCTCCTACGGTTTCTATCCTTCTATCTGTGCCTTCATCGCTAGCTTCCTTTCTGGTCGTTCTATAGCCGCTGTTGTAGACGGCCATCGTTCTTCTCCTAGATCTATCAACAGTGGTGTTCCTCAGGGCTCTGTCCTATCACCAACTCTCTTCCTTTTATTCATCAATGATCTTCTAAGCTGTACATCTAACCCTATCCACTCATACGCTGATGACTCCACCCTTCACCTTTCCATTCGGTTCTCGCAACGCCCATCTCAACAGTTACTTCAAGAAACAAGGGATGAGGCTATGGCACACCTAATGTCTGACTTGGCTCGTATCGCTGACTGGGGTAAAAACAATATGGTTGTCTTTAATGCATCTAAGACTCAGTTCTTACACCTATCAACCCGACAAAATCTTCCACAGGTATACCCATTGATGTTTGATAATGTTCAGCTTAATCCTGCATCATCCTTGAACATGCTTGGGGTTTCATTTACTCAGGACTTATCTTGGAAAGATCATATTACATCTCTTGTAAAATCTGCTTCCAAGAGATTGGGTGTGCTAAGCCGACTCCGCTCTTTCTTTACCCCTGCACAATTGTTGACTCTATACAGAGGTTTTATCCGCCCCTGTGTGGAGTACAACTCTCATGTGTGGGGAGGCTCCCCACATACAGCTCTTCTCAATAGGGTGGCTTTTCGTCTCATTAACTCTCCTCCTCTTACTGACTCCCTTCAACCTCTGTCTCTTCGCCGCACTGTTGCATCTTTATCTCTTTTCTATCGCTACTTTAATGGTCACTGCTCCTCTGAACTGTCTGCTTGCATTCCTCCACCTCTACGACGGGCGCGTAGCACCCGTCTGGCAGCAAACTCTCATCCCTTTTCTGTCCAACTCTCTAATGCAAGAGTTAACCGTTACTCCCAGTCTTTCATTTATGCAACAGGTCAGCTCTGAAACTGTCTCCCTCTGTCTGTATTTCCTGCTGCCTATGATCTCCAGTCTTTCAAACGCAGTGTGTCCAGGCATCTCAAAATGATCGGATCTTGAATTTGGCTCTCTATTGTATTTTGTTTTTCTCTTGGAAGGAACTGTTACTGAGGGCCACGGCCTTTGGTTCCTTCTTCCTCGCATTAAAAAAAAAAAAACTGGAGATCATGTGAGTCTCCATGCCAAAAATTGGGCTGCAGGGGTACCCGGCGTTGCCTGGCCCAAAAACGCAAACACACTACCAGTGATCTCAAATGATCCAGATCAGAATATTGACCCACCCAAAACCATTCTTGGGTCACCCTGATTCATAATACATATGGGTCTGGAGGTCTCTGGCCCTTGGTTTGGGCATGATTGAAGGACAAAGAAACAAAAACAAACAATGCGGAGGCGTGCAGTAGAGGAGTCAGCCAAGTGCCATATTTAACGAAATTGAGTTATGTATAACACTGTCTTCCTCCAACTCTCCTTTGTTGAGAGCAAGGCTCGAGGTTGGAAACAGAAATGTCGGTAAGGATGAAAATCCTATTCTAAGGTTTGACGCCACAGCACCTGCTGACGTAGCGTCTTGTAGGTACTCACACTTAGATGGAGGAGATAGACAAATGCCACCAGCTGGTCTTGCAGCCTCACTAGCCAATGAGTAACAGCGTAGGAGAGCGCCTGGGAGTTTGTTTACGTTTTTCAGCCAATGGGAGCACGGTTTACACTCAGTTGCTCTCCCTGAGTCCATCCACGTGTCTCCGCTGATCATTCAGTGGAATCTCTGTTTTTCATCTTATTTTTTGCTGTTACAACATTCAGTTGTATAAAATAATGGGTGATAACAGTGAGCTAAACATCCCTAGCACTTCAAGAGAAAGGAAGAAAGTGCGTCAGCCTGAAACGTAGCAGTGTAATGTGGTAAAGAAGAAAAGAAATTCTGGCGAGGCTTATACCAGCATGGCGACAAAGCAACAAGTTGCAGCCAGGAGTGTGGGACCGCCTTGTGCAGATGATTGTTTTGCTAAGGTTACAAGACCAGTGATTGATAAGATATTCACTGTATTTTGGAAGCTAGGTGATTTTAACATGCAAAATAAGTATTTACAGAAACTAGTATATACGCTACCAGTAAAAAGACATCGTCCATCATAAAATGCAGCTCTCTCCTGGCCCAGCTCGTAGGTTCAACTAGTCCTACACTGTTCAGTATGAGAATACAGCGTACTCTGTGTGCAGACAAGGTTTCTTGTCAATCTTTGGTTTAAAAAGAAGTCGTGTCGAGTATGCAGTGAAGAATGTGGGTGTCACAGGTGTAGGTACAGGTGTCACAGGTGTAGGTACAGGTGATAGGCGTGGCAAAAACAGACCACGTAATGCACTTCCTACTGGTGTTGTTGACCGTGTTCATGAAAACATATAGCTCTTACCAACAGTTAGTAGTCATTACGGCAGAGCTAAATAACCTCACAGGAAGTATCGAGAGTCACAAGCAACTATACAGGTGTTGTATGGCCACTGAATACCCAGGTAAGAGTTGTGAAATATTCATATTATCGGAATGTGTTCATCAAGAACCATAATATTGGTTTCCAGCTTCCTGCTACAGGGTTAAAGTGGGGACACATCGGTTGGTATTATTGGTAAAAATGACACTTTGATGTTGGTAATGCCAATGGTTTTCAGGGTTTATTTTGGTTATTATGGCACATTTATTTAATTTTTTGCAGCATACAACCTATCTGATATCTAAGATTTCTGTGGTGTGTCAAAAGAGTACTGTTTTTAACCAACGGACAAACTCCTGTGCGTACCAGATAACAAATTGCCCCTAGTTTATTTACTTTAGTACCATGAAAATATTTTTTTTTTTCCAAATTATCTGTCACTGACGTGAAACTATATTCGATAAGCTATAAGATAAAACAAAATTGATGAAGTTATCTCTATTGGTTTGGTTGTTATCTCAATTTTAAAGTTGCAAAACCTTAATTGCGAGTTTCTGTGTTATTTTTTGTGGCACTTGGCTGACTACTTTACTGCACGCTATTCCATTGAATTTATGACCCCTCTACCAAAACTTTTATATGAAACACATAAGAGTATAAACCCAAAGAAGCTGTGAAGATAGTTTATTCTATTATATTGACACCTGCATAATAAAGTATATATGTATGAACATTAATAGAAGAGGATAACTCAAGTAGGATATGCTTATTCTACTGCTGAAGTACGATAAGGATTAATTCAGTAGATGACATCATTAGTAACATGAACATCCTTTCCTTTGTCTCTCCCTATCTCAGTTTTCTTAGTCTGTCTCTGTCTGTCTTCTTCCTCTGTCTTTTCCTCCCCTCTTTCCCTTTTCTTTGTTTCCTCCTCCCTCCTGCTTTGCTATATATAATTTCAGTCTTCTCTTTTCGAACTCCCTCGATCTCCCTCCTCTATCTTTTGCTCACTATTTCTTTTCTCCATATCTCTTCAACTCTACATTCTCACCCGTCTCTCCCTCACTCTTCAATCTGCATATCTCTCTACCTCAGTCCCCTCTGTCTCTTCCCCACACTGCATTCTCCATTTTTCGCTCTTTCTATAAATTCCTTCCTCTGTTGCTCTCTTACTCCATAACCGTCTTCAGAATAACTCTCCCTCATTCTGTTTTCTCCACCTAACTCTTTATTAGCTTTAGCAGCTTCCGCCTGTATTTTCTTGATTCCACTTTGCTGTTTGAGAAACAAATTCAGAAACGCAAGCCATAGGGATCAAAGAAAGTTATCAACTCAAGTGGCAAATTTACATGCTTGGCTATATCAGTTGAAGGCATTTTGACTATATTCTTTCCAGATTATACTCTTCGCTTTCCATGAACTTTTGAATTGCTCTGTGTGCCCCTCCCTGCTGCAGTGGTACATATACTGTAAACATAGGAAATACCAAACATATATTAACCGTCACATCCCTCTTGTCACACACCATCACAGCATATAACTAATACCACCCATCATCACAGTCTATAACATATTCCATAAATCATCACAGCCTATAATTTATACCGTACACCAAAATAACGTAAAACTGAAGCACACATCATCAAAACATGCACTGTAACTCATATTATACGCCAACACAAACTGTACATCTTTGTTTTAATGCAGCAGTTATGTAACTCACTTCACTCACCATCACAACTAGCCTCACTCATATATGAAACAACTATCAGCTGCCAGTGAACTACCAAAACAAACAATTCTCACATACCATCACAGTATATCTCTCTTACTACACATCATCATAACATATAACTTGTATATGCATACCATAGTAACGTAACTACCACGACATCAGAACATACAAATCTACCACATACAACCACAGCATACACATATCATAGTAACAGCTACAACATGCCATCACAACATATGACTACGGCATACATCTGGGCATCTGTATATCTACATAATTTCCATTATTTTTAAGGAAAAAAAACATTATTTAGGTGTAACATTGAGAAACTGAAAAATGAAGTACTTTCTCAGTGTGATACAGGCAAAAGCAGCGTTGGAAGTCCATCATCTTTCAATATTTTCTGCCCATAGGGTGTTGGCAGAATAATTGATTCATGTTGAAGATTCCCTGCAAAGGCATTTGGTCCAAATTGCTTATTACACATCCATGCAATATCAGCACTGATCTTGTCTTTTCTTCTACACAGACGAATGTGTTTATGCTGGAGTTCGTCGTGTTTGGGGTGGCGGTAAAGGGAAACTTCGTCTTTTTCGCGTGTGATGAGCAACCAAAGACAACACAAGTGTTAAGCACATTTCAGTTAAAACAAAGAATTAATTATAGAAAATTGGATTGACCTATCCTGACTGCCAACCTTGAGCTGAGGTTGGTCCCAGGACCCTCAAGCGGGGACCTGCTGACGTCATGCGCGCAACTATAACCATTTTCTCCCGCGAGAGAGTAAATCACTTCTTTTTTCCACCATGGGCGTTGCTAGCAGGTATTGGTACCACTACACAACAAGGGGAGGGAGTTGATTGAAGGTTGTCCATGATGTGCGTGCGATGTACCCGTGACATTGTTTAACATTGTCCTTCTTGATTGGAGCACAGGATGTCCAGTCCTGGCTATCGATGATGTAGGTCGAGAATGTCAGGGCATGCAACAGCATCCATCTGAGGAACACCGAGTAGCACTGCAGGAAAACCTCCAGGAAACTCCCCAGGAAAATCATTGCACATAGTCATAAACCAAGACACTGGCGACAAAGTTACCACCACTTATGATGATGAGTAGAGGAATAATGGTGATACAGGTAAGATTAAAAAACCGCCGTATTCCAAAAGCACAGCAACATAACACAACAGCAGTAGTTATCACACTATACACTCACTTATTATAGGAGGAACAGGAACAGTCAGTGATTCAGGTGTAAAATGTGACATTTCTAGGAAAATATCGAGATCTTTTTTTTCTCATGAATCTCACCAGCTCACCACCAATATGTAGTGGTTGGTTATCATTAAATATTATATTTTGCAAGATCAGGGCGTCTTGAGGTTTGAAACAAACTGTGGTTAGGTTTCGTAACTTATAGTCTTCAATTATTTAAAAATTTGAGGAGTTCAGGACTCTACTAAGACGTTGAAGTGGCACAACCTACCCTGGTGAGTTTATTCTGGTCGGCCCTGCCATCGGAGCGTGGGACAACACTGAGCTGGAACGTTGAGCTAAGTAAAGTCTATAACTAACTGGAGTTAGCAGATAGGGTTGCTACAACATATGATGAAATACAGTATGTATGATTATATAATAAATATTTATATAGATTAGAAGGATTAGGAATATTTATATAGTTTTGCAGTTAATAAACTACATATACCTGGTACATTGGCTTGTCTCAAAAGAGTACTTCTGAGACAAACTACCACCCTTTACCTTTCCATTCGCTTGCCTTAGCTTCCTTCTCAGCATATACTTCAACAAACAAGGGATGAGGTTATGGCTCACCTAATATTTGACTTAGTTCATATCTTTGACTGGGGCAAAAGTAATCTTGTTTTTAATGCTTCAAAAACTTAGTTCTTACATCTTTCAACCCATCAGATTCTTCCACAGGAGTATCCTATAATTTTTAACAATATCCAAGTCAATCCTGCATCATCTTTAAACATATTTGGGTTTCATTCTTTTGAGATTTATCTTGGAAAGATCATATTACCTTTCTTGTAAAATCTACTTCCTAAAGATTTTAAGTGATGAGCCGAATCCATGCCTTCTTTACTTCTGCACAGTTGTTGACTTTGTCCACGGGTTTTATTCACCCCTGTATAGAGTATAACTCTCATGTGTGGGGAGGCTTCCCACATACAGCTCCTTTCAGTAAGGTGGAGTCGAAGGCTTTCCGTCTTTTCAAATCTCCTCCCTTTACTGACTCCATTCGGTCTCTGTCTCCTTACTGCACTGTAACATCTTTATCTCTTTTCTGTCGCCACTTCAGTGGTCACTGCTCCTCTGAACTGTCTGCATCCCTCCACCACTACGACGGGTGCATTTCACCCATCTAGCAACAATCTCTAACCCCTTTTCTGTCCAACTCTCTAATGCAAGTGTTAACCGTTACTCCCAGTCTTTCATGTATGCAACAGGTTAATTATGAAAATGTCTTCCTATGTCTGTATTTCCTATTGCCTATGATCTCCAGTAATTCAAACGCAGTGTGTCAAAGCATCTCGAAATGAACAGATTTTGAATTTGGCTCTCTGTATCTTGTTTTCATTTTTCGTGGAGGAAACAGTGGGTGAGTGGTTAGTGGGAAAGTATGTAAGTGAGGAACAGGTCCATTAGGTGAATTAGTCCATGGTGAGAGTAAGTTCATGGGTATTATGTCCCTTGGGTAATAGGCAGAAATAACACCATAGGTCAAGTGGGAAGAAAGTGGTCCATGAGGGAAATATGTCAACGTAAGAAAACAAATCCACATGGAAATTCAGCATTTCCCCATGAGAAGAAAATGGGTTCACAAGAAAAATCCGACTAAAAGGTAAACTAAACTCACTGGGGAATTAAATCCCAGTCAGAATTTAGATCCATTAAGGATAACTATATCAATCTGTGAAATTGGTCCAGGGAGGAAAGTAAGTCAGTTGGAAAGGTACTTTTATAGGTGAAAGTAGGTCATTGATGAAGAATATTTCCTTGGGGTCAACATATTCATTATCGACCGCTTTTAGCAAGGCGGACCGTTAATGCTTTTGCCTGCTTCTGAGTCTGTGTGTGTATGTGCGTTTTACTATTGTCTGAGTATCTGTTACATTATAGCTCATGAACTGCTTGAGCAATCAACATGAAACCTTCAGGATATCAAGATATGATCAAAATCTTGGACGAGTTCGAACATGGGCACTCAGGGTCAAGGTCAAGGTCATCAAAATGGCCGTCAAAGATCAACTAGTTTTCATCGTTCACCCTTATCATTAAATCTCATGAACCGCTTGAGCTATCAGCCTTCAGGGTATCTAGTTATTGCCAAAATCTTAGACGAGTTCGAAAATGGGCACTCAGGGTCAAGGTCAGGGTCACCAAAATGCCCGCCAAAGATTACTAGGTTTTATCGCCTGCCACTTGCACCATAATATCTCATGAACGGCTTGAGGGTATCAAGATATGGCCAAAATCTTTGACGAGTTCGAAAATGGGCACTCAAACTCAAGGTCAAGGTCACCAAAACTGCTACCAAAGGTCAACTAGCTTTTTAAATAATTATAGATTGTCTTTTCTGTGAAATGTGATGACTGAATTCCGTAGAATTTGGCGAACTATCTTCACATTTGGTTTGTAAGTAGATTGTACCTTGGCCAACAACATATTCTGGCAGGCGATTAGCATTCGGCTCCCTGATGCATTTCTTTCATATTGAAAAATAGGTCATTGGGCTAAATATGTGTTTGGGGCACTGACATTTAGTGGATATAGCCTGAGTGTGATCTGCAGGGAGGATGTGCAGATGGTACAAGGAATGCAGAAGGTTAGAAGATACTAGAGTTCAGGGAGGCAATGAACATGGACTTCAGGAAGAGTGAATAGACTGATTAGATAAGATTCTAGGCGCCAAATCGACTATTTCCTCGTCATGAGGACCGATAGGAAGCCAGTAAAGAATGTGAAAGTTATAGGAAGGGCAGAGTAGAGTGTGTGCTACAGCACAGATGACTAATATGTGACATGACACTGAAGAAGCAGGGAGCGAAGAAAAGGACCTACGTTTCCCGGTGGAAAGTTTCGACGTTGAATAAATAAAAATAAATAAAAAGCTTAAAGGGATGCCTTATGTAGAACGGTAAGTGGCCCAGCATGAGCGCGTAGACAGAAGTGTATCTGAGCTAGACAGAGTTCTCAAGAATATAGTCTTGAGAGCTACTGATTCGGCGTGTCGTTGGACAAGGAACACACCAAGACATAAGGTAGCGTAGTGATGCGAGGAGGGAGTAAAAGCCACGGTTAAAGAGGCACCAAAATTGTTTAGAAAAGGTGGTGATAATAGAGAGGCAAAAATGAACTATAGATCGCAAAATCTGAGTCTCAGAGAGAGAGAGAGCATAAGAAATCAGAATTACTGCTGAAGGCAAGCTGGCCCATGCTAGGCAGCTCCTACTACTCGTAGAATAAGATAAAGACAGTAAAGTAAGCTATCTCCCGACCACCAGACCCTCGGACCGAAACCGTTATGAAAAAGTGTTAAGGAGCGGCATGTAGTATAGAAAAACTGTTGTTCAAAAGGAGAAAGGAGACTACCACAGTCCAACCTGAAAATGAAAAAAAATTAGTACTGGTTATTATTATTATTATTATTATTATTATTATTTTTTTTATATAACCCTTACTTATCATATGCTTATCTAGCCTTTGCTTGAAATCTCAATGGAATGGGCAGCAACTACCTCGTTAGGTAGTTTATTCCACCCGGCCACTACTCTATTGGCAAAGCATTTTCTACCTGTTTCCTTACTAAAACTGAATTTATCTTGTTCGAAACCATTACATCTAGATTTATCGTGTATGCTTATTTTAACTACCTTGCTAATATGCCCCTTGTATACTTCCTTGAACATCCCAGATTAATCACCCCTTAGTCTGTACCCTTCTATTGAATGCAAATTTAGTCTTTTCAGTCTGTCTTCAAAGGAAAAGTCCCGAACACTAAGTATTATTTTTTGACATTCTTTTCCATACATTTTCTAATGAACTGATGTCCGTATTATAGTACGGACCTCAAAATTGTACGGCATTCCTAGATGTGGCCTTGCTAATGCTAAAAAAAAAAAATGTACTTATTACTTCAGATGTCTTACTGCTCACTCTTTGTGAAGTAAATCGTGGAACACAATTTGCTTTTTTTCTCGAATTGATACATTGTTGCCTTGGTATAAGGCCTTTACTTATCATGACTCTTAGATCTCTCGCAATCCAATCTAACAATTTCTTTATTATCTTAGTTGTATGTAATCTCAACGATGATGTTGCCAACACCAAGCACTTAACATTTTTCAACGTTAATTTCCATATGCCAGTTTTTAGACCATTTGGATAATATTTCGACGTCTTTTTTGAGGGTCGCCAGTTGAGTTAATGATACGCTTTATTTTTGTAAAATCAGCAAATTTGCAGATACTGCTAGTGATTCCTATGTCTACATCATTTATGTATATTAAATAAATAATAAGGATCTAGTACCTACCGTTATGGTACCAAGCTAATTACTCGTCCCCAATTCAACTGAGCACCATCTATTAAAACTCTCCGCTATCGTCCTTTCGGCCAAGATTCTACCCATTTCTAGATATCGCCATCTTTTCCGTGTGCTTGCACCTTCTTAGCCAACCTTTCGTGTGGAACTCTATCGAAAACTTGACTAATGTCAAGATAAATAATACTGTAAGTTTTATCAGAATGTACTACCTCATAGCCCTCTCAGAAAAATTATAAGTTTGTGACGTAGGGTGGTCCTTGCATAAATCCGTGTTGACTTTCATTTATGAGGTTAAATCTTTCTAGGTGCTCTCAAATTTTATTTGCCGAAATTGACTCCAGCATTTTACCAACAATTTATATTAAACTTATCAGACGATAATTTGACGCAACTGACTATCATCCTTTTTAAAAATAGATACTGCGCTCGCAGTCTTAGACGCCTTTGGAACTTCCCCTGAACTTAAAGAATGATTAAACAAGAAACGGTGCCAAGGCACAGTCATTCAGTGCTAATATACAAACACAACAAAATATCTAGTCAAAGTTGTCACATATCAAATTTGGAGTAAATCGGGTGAATATTGACAATCTTATTCCCATTTAAAATTTAAGTCTCCACCCACCTGATATTGACACCCCCTACAGTTAACTTTGGGGGGCGACCCTCCTGATGTAATGAGGCATGTTATATGGTGCAGATTTGAAAGATGCACCTTTAGGTTTTGGTTTCATGTCGATATGACGAATTTGAAAGGAGTTATGGCGAAAAATATATATATTTTTAAAATGTTTTTTGAGCCTACTGCCTAAGCCAAGGCCCAATATGGCCCCAAATGTTATCAGGTGCTCAGAAGGTCATAGCCCATCATCCCTGTAATTTTAGTCATAATCGCACCAGTAGTTTCCGCGTAAAGTTAACAAACAAACAAACAGACAAACCGAGTGAAAACAATACCAGTCCCTGAGCCCCTTCGGGATGGGGACTGATAATAACGTTGTAATTGCTCGACATCATTCTTCCTTGGTTTCCTTTATAAAATCTACATGTACATCAATCGGACAAGTAAGTCCTTTAGGCTTTAACTTACTGAATTCTTTCAGGAATTCGTCCTTACTAATGGGTATTTTTTAAAAGAAAATTGTTCGTGTTATAATTGTGTATAATGGTTGCTTGAGGGATCAGTTCTCCACTTTCCTTGGCAAATACTGATACGAAATAATTACGTAGGAGAGAGCACTTTTTTTTTTTAATCTTCATTGATAATGTTACCGGATTCTGTTCTAAAAGGTCGTATCCTTTTTTTTTTTTTTTTTTTTTTTATGGTATAACTGATAAAAACCCTTGGGGTTATCTTTCGATTCTTGAGCAACTTTAATATTCTAACCTAGGTTTGGTTTTCATGTCTCCCTCTTTACTTCCCGACTCATAATCGCATACTGGTTACATCAGTGTTCCTCTCACCTATAATGAGTAGGCATTAAGTGATTGCTCTGTCCGTCCGTGGTTGCTCGGGTGTTTGTGTGCATTCGTCCTTCCGTGCATCTTTACACTTTTCTTGGCTCGATATCTCCTGAACCCACGGACAGATTTCCATTAAACTTTTCTCAGTGATGCATTATGAGGATATGATGAAACGATTAGGTTAGCTAGGTCTAGGGGTCAAAGGTTAAGGTAATAAGGGATCGAATTAGTATCCATCTGGTTGCGACATCTCCTGAACCCCTCGTCGGACGCGGATTTCTACCAAACTTTTGTCAGTGACAGATTATAGGGGGACCATGAACTGATTAGGTCAGCAAGGTCAGGATGTCAAAGGTCAAGTTCATTCGACTTAGAATATACTTGTGGGCACGATATCTCCTGAACTCCTTGACGGGTTTCGACCAAACGTTTGTCAGTGATATTGTGCGAAGGATCAATGAACTTATCAGGTCACCAAGGTCAGATGGGTTTAGGTGCGATATCTCCTGACCCCATCGACAGATTTTGACCAAAGTTTTGTCAGTGATACAGTATGAAGGAACGATTATATGATTATGTCAGCAACTTCAAGGTCATATTGGGTCGAATTAGTTTATTTTAAGTCTCATTTCAACCCGCAATGAATCCTGTGATGGAGGTTGTATGGTAAGTTCGTCTACAAGGCTTGGTGGAGGCATACCGAGCAATGCCCGAGTTCTCAGCATTTCATTCTACGTATTCCTTTTCTTTGGCCTCTGATTTCAGTTTATAGTTTATACATCTTGGCTCTGAAGTATTCATTCCAAACGCTTTTGAAGGGATATATATATCTTTGGAATTGTTTATTATGTTTACTAAATTATCATATTTCTCACTGACTGAACGGCCACGTGGTACCTGCCCTGAATTAACTCTTCAATAGCTGCCAGCATCGAGTGACGTCGTGCAGTGCTCGTGTCAGCGGCTTCAACTTAGCACCGCTGCAATTATGGGAAGGGAACGAAGGTTTCTGGTATGTTTACACACGACTCTACCATCCCAAGCACTCCGGCGGTTAGTTCATTTCATGTTATCACCCATTTGCTTACATGATAATGGCACATACGTAGTAATTTTTTTTTTTTTTTTTTTTGCACATATTACAGCAACTCAGAGGATGGAGTTAGGATGCTAAAAACACATTTCCGATTGTGCCAAACGTTTCTATTCACATTTGTAGGAAATATAAATCGATTGTCGAAGTTTGAAAAAATGGTCCGGAGCCAGCCTGGGGTTCATGCATGGCCACTGGTGAGTTCTCCGTGACCTGAGCAATGCTCCCACCCATGTCCTTTCACTCACCTATGACCTGATATTCCAGAGTGAATACAGTGACCTGACAGACCTATCCTCTGCCTATGACTTAAGCTGCCCCACTGACCTGCCTCTCCCTAATGCAACCAGTCACCTTATGGAATACTGTTTTGATATAAACTCTTAATGCATCAAAATCCCCCTAGACGAAAAGTAGGGACACTCACTTGGTGTTTGGGTACAACGGTTATTCCATTTAAAATTGAATGTAATTCCCTCATGGTCACTTTTCCCTAGTAGTGCGCCAACTTCTATATCACTAGTAATGTTTTCTCTATTAGATTAAAGTAAATGTATTAATGTATTATTACCTTTACCTGAAGTGGTCTCACAGATATATTTATAAAGGATATTATCCTGCGCTGCGCTTAGAAATTCTTATTGACTCTGCATCCACTGTCAGATTCGGAGAATCTATTGTGGTCATCTTAACGTCTCCTACTGTAATTACTGAGCAGGATAGTGTTGGTTTCTTAATCTCCTCCCAAAGATAATTATCGTCTCTACTTAATTTTGGAGGCCTGTATTTAGCTGCAAAGTCTAATTTCTCCTTGTTATTAATTTCAACCCAAACAATTTCAGTATTCTGAGTGTCGTTAATCATTCCTTTATTGTAAAAATTTATAAATCTTTTACATAAATGGCTACCCCGCCCCCCTTTCTTCCCATGCGGTTAGACTGAAAAATATTAATCCCCTAAATATGACATTTCGCCAAAATTCGCATGTCTGAATTCATCACACTTCACTAATAACGACAGTATCTGTTTTATCCGTACTAATTATAACCTTTAGTTCATCCATATTGCTACGTAAGCTCCTTCTGTTGGAAAAATACACTTGTAAATTATTACTAGAACTTAGGTAATAAACTGGAAAACGTTTCGTTCATGTGATTGTATTTGAAGGGCTTGACTGGATGTATCTACACTAATGGCTATATTTTTCTTTCCCGTCTATGCATTTTAAGTTGCGTCTGTATAAACCTAATGTTAGAGATCCCTTAGTGGATCTGCTACATCTAACTATGCATCTATCATTTAACTTTGAAAAAACTCTCCAAACTTCCTATCTGCAGATCAAGCTAATGTAGAAACCTCCTGACAGGTACGATGTGTCCCATCCCTTCTGTACTTTTGCGTCCGTAGAACCTTTCCCAGTTGTCAGTGAATGATACTGCAGTGTCCTTGAAATACTTGTTCAGGCGGCAATTAATTTACATTGCTGTGGACATCCACTCCCTACCAACTCCTCTTCTCAGGAGAATCCCAAGTATGACAGAGCTCCCACCCTTCCTCCTAACTTTATTTAACATTTCTTCATACTCGTACTGCTGCCACAGCGCCTCACAATGGATATGTGGCTGGGGAAGCACTCACAACTTCAACCCACACAATCTCACAATCCAAAATTCTGCACATCCACATACACAGTGAACACATGATTAAGATCTTAAAATTATACATTAACGGCATCAACAAAAAAAAAAAAAAAAAACACCCAGAAGTAAAAAAAAAAATTCTCCATAATTACACAAATTGACATGCCATTAATACAAGTAATTTAACTCACAAACAGGTCCAACAATCAACATTTCACAAAATACATAATATACAAGACAGAACAAACAAATACGTAGGTTAGAAGCATCGTGTCCCTCGTACACCCAGTCATCCCTTCCACAAACACTACGCAATTAACAAAACACATGCTAAAAGACAACACCACAGAAAGAAGACCGATACAATACTCAATCGGTAATGAGTTGGCCTGCAGTCCTAACGGACCCGAGTTCAAATCCCGCATGGGCAGGGAACAGTTTAAGGATTTGAACTTCATAAATATCAGACTTTACTGATCTACCAGAAGACCCGCCGACATGTCGTAAAAATACCCCCGCTAATACCAATATATATATATATATATATATATATATATATATATATATATATATATATATATATATATATATATATATTCGTAAAAATACCCCCGCTAATACCAATATATATATATATATATATATATATATATATATATATATATATATATATATATATATATATATATATTATATATTATATATATATATAGTCATGTATGAAACAGCCCTAGCATGTAATCAGTATGGACGCTTGGTGTTAGCACCGAAATGGTGACATGTAATGGTGTGCGGTACGTAGGAGGACTACTGGGCCCTGAAAGCAGACTGTGAAGCCTATGCCCAGAGTCGGTCACATAAAAAAAATAAACCTTAGTATTGCCAATATCTACATAATAACACCCACATCACATCCCCAGCGATACACTCCATTCATCACTCCACTCTAAAACACCCTGAATAATTGCAGGGGATTTCACTAAAAAAAAAAAAAAAAATCATGCCTAAAAACACTGACCCAAGATAACCGAGGGCCTTTGTTTTCGAACACTTAGAGCATCTGAATTTCTAAAAAAACACGATCCCACACAGATGCAATGAGACGGACTTCTCCCTCAATATAACCCAATATACCCATGCACTAGCCATTCAGACCTCTTTGGAAAATAGTACTGTATATGATCTACCATCAGACCACCTCCCCATTATCAGGCCACAGTCTACAGACGAAAATCCTATGAAAGAGAGGAAATCCTTCACCAACAACAAAAAGGCAATTTGACACGGTTCACCCAAGACGTAGTGCAAGCATTTGGAAGATTTGCCATAGACTCTTCCAATAACCTTCCCGAAGCAATTACCCCTTTTAACAGAATCATTGCAATAACAAACAACTCCCATACTCCTAGTCGCATCATCAACAAATTTACCCCAATCTTTACGTCGAAGAAATTATCAAGGACATAACCGCACTAAAGAAGACACTCGGCCGATTTCCTCGGAACTTTAACAATTCACAACATAAATAATACAATAATGAACTCCTGCACCACAGAGGCTCCATATATATATATATATATATATATATATATATATATATATATATATATATATATATATATATACGGTATATATATATATATAGATAGATAGATAGATAGATAGATATATACGGTATATATATATATATATATATATATATATATATATATAGATATATATACGGTATATATATATATATATATATATATATATATATATATATATATATATATATATATATATATATATATATATATATATATATATATATTTCTTATCCGAGGAAGAAGGAACCAAAGGCTAGGAGCACGCAAATAGTTCCTTCCAAGATAAAAACAAAAACAGTACAAAAGAGAGCCAGATTCAAGTTCCGTTCATTTCGAGATGCCTGGACACATTGCGTTTGAAAGACTGGAGATCATAGAAAATAGGAAATAGAGACGGAGACAGTTCCAGAGTTGACCTGTTGCATCAATGAAGGACTGTGAATAACGGTTAACTCTTGCATTAGAAAGTTGGACAGAAAAGGGATTGGAGTTTGTTCCTAGACGGGTACGTTGCACCCGTCATAGAGGTGGAGGGATGCAAGCAGACAGTTCAGAGGAGCAGTGACCATTGAAGTAATGGTAGAAGAGATATAAAGATGCAACAGTGCGGCAAAGAGACAGAGGTTCCAGGAGGTCAGTAAGAGGAGGACAGTTAATGAGATGAAATGCCTTTGACTCCACCTTGTTAAGAAGAGCTGCATGTGAGAAGCCTCTCCACACATGAGAGTTGTACTATAGACAGGGAGGAATAAAACCCGTGTATAAAGTCAACAACAATGCAGGGGTAAAGAAGGTACTGAGTCGGCTTAGCACACCTAATCTCTTGGATGCAGATTTTACAAGAGATGAAATAGGATCTTTCTAAAATAAGTCACAAGTGAATGAAACCCCAAGCATGTTTTGGGATGATGCAGGATTGAGCTGGATATTATTATACATTAGTGGGTACTCCTGTGGAAGATTTTGATGAGTTGACAGGTGTAACAACTGAGTCTTTGATGCTAAAAAACAACAAGATTATTATTACCCCAGTCAGAGATACAAGCCAGGTCAGACATTAGGTGTGCCATAGCCTCATCCCTTGTTTGTTGAAGTAACTGCTGAGGTGGACGTTGCAGGAAACGAATGGAAAGGTGAAGAGTGGAATCATCAGCGTACGAGTGGATAAGGTTAGTGTGCGTCCACCCGTGTGCCCAAACAAGTGTTGGCAATATGTAAGCAACACGATAAAGAACACGCTGCAAACATGTTGGGAACAACAGCGTCCAGGTCATGTTGGCAACATCATGATGAAGTCTCAGCTGCCTGGTATGGACACACTCATCCCATCATCTCTGCTGTCAGTGTTCGAAGCTGCACTGAAACATGTTTCTGTACATCTGTCCAAATACTACTGCAAACATTTTCCTGAACATGTTGCCAGCTGTGCTGCCAACATATGTTCGAGTATACATGTGGACGCGCACTTAGATGTACAGCTTAGAAAGTCATTGATGAATAAAAGGAAGAGAGTTGGTGATAGGACAGAGCCCTGAGGAACACTACTCTTGATAGATCTAGGAGAAGAATGATGGCCGTCTACAGCAGCAGCTATAGAACGACGAGAAAGGAAGCTATAGATGAAGGCACAGAAAGAAGGATAGAAACCGTAAGAGGGCAGTTTAGAAATTAAAGATTTATGCCAGACTTGATCGAAACCCTTTGAGATGTCAAGTGCAATGGCAAAGCTTTCGCCAAAGTCCCGAAAGGAGGATGACCAGGAGTCTGAAAGGTAGGTGAGAAGATAGCCAGTGGAGTGTTCCTGACGGAACCCATACTGATGACCAGAAAGAAGGTTGTGATAGGAAAGATGCTTTAAAATTTTCTGTTAAGAATAGACTCAAAAACTTTTGAGACACAGGATGTTAAAGCAATTGGACGATAGTAAGAGGGTTGGGAATGGTTACCCTTCTTTGGGACTGGCTGAATGAAAGCAAACTTCCAGCAAGAAGTAAAAACACAAGTTGAAAGACAAAGGCAAAAGAGTTTACCTAGGCAAGATGTAAGCACAGAAGCACATTTCTTGAGAACAACAGGAGGGACTCCATCAGACCCATATGCCTTGTTAGTATTGAGGCCAGTGATGGCAGAATATACAAAGAAATTTTAAAGTCAGCCATGAGGAAGTCAGACAGGGGAAAGTGATGGAGGAACAGCACCGGAATCATCTAAGGTCGAATTGGAGGAGAAAATCTGAGTGAAGAGTTCTGCTTTACCATTAGAAGAAATTGCTACAGAGCCATCAAAGTAGAAAAGAGGAGGGAAGGATGATGAGGTAAAGTTGTTAGAGAGGTTTTTTGGCAATGTGCCAGAAGGAGCGGGAAGAATTCGAGTTGGAGAGTCGAGAGCATTTAATACAAATGAAATTATTTTTAGCAGAGCAAAGAACAGACTTAGCACGAATCCGAGCAGAAATGTAAAAATGATGTGATTCAGGGGTTGGTTGGCTCTGGTACAAATTATAGGCCCTCTCCTTGTTGCGGACAGCATTAGAACAAGCATGATTAAACCAAGGCTTTCTTGCATTAGTCAAAGGATATGAGAAAGGAATGTATGCTTCCATGCCTGAGAGAATAACCTCCGTAATGCGCAAGGCACACTCAGATGGTTCCCGGCCATGGAAGCAATAATCATTCCAGGAAAAATAAAAAAAGTACTGCCTGAGGGCTTCCCAGTCTGCAGCTCCAAAGTGCCACAGTCAACGTTTCTTTAGTGGGTCCACAAGCTGTACCAGAGTTATAGGACAGGTTAAGGTAATAAGGTTGTGATCGGAGAAGACCAACAGAGAGGAAAGATTAACAGTGTAAGCAGAAGGAGTAGTTGTAAGGAGGAGGTCAAGTATGTTGGAACTCTCTCCAAGGCGGTCAGGAAAATGTGTGGGGTGTTGTACTAGCTGCACTAGGTCATTAAGGATAAAAAAGATGTAGGCTTGTTCACCAGGTGGATCAGTGGAAGGAGAGGAAAGCCAAAATGTGATGGTGAACATTGAAACCTCCTAGAATGGAGATTTCAGAGAAAGGAGAAATGGATAGAAAGTGCTCCATGGTAGATGTAAGATCGTTGAAGAATTTTTGATAGTCAGTAGGTTTAGGACAGATAAGTAAACAGCACAGATATATTTAGTCAGAGAATTAACAGGAGAGCCGAAGACAAAGAGTAGAGAACTCAGAAGAATCAAGTTTAGGAACACGAGAGCAAGATAAGTTGTTGCATACATTTACACAACAGCCACCTTTGGCTTTGAAATGAGTATAGAGAAAGTAGGAGGATACAGAAAAGGATTTGCTGTCAGTTGCCTCAGACAGCTGAGTCTCGGTTAAGAAGAAAAGGTGAGGTTTAGAGGAGGAGAGGTGGTGTTCAACAGAGAGAAAGTTAGAGGAAAGGCCGCGAATGTTGCTGAAATGAAGAAGTGAGTCGGCCAGTGATTCCAGGCAGCTCGTTGAGTCTTCACCAACATTTCAAAGGCCTTCCCATCATCAACTTTATGCCCTATTAATCAGCGCTGGAAGCATCCATAGGAAGAAGAAACAAGCAGGCAACATAATGTACTACTGTACATCAGTAAGTTAAAGAACACATATCCTCAATATAGAACAATCACAAAAGAAACTGAAAAATAAAAGGTAACACACACTCCAGATCCAGTCACCTGACAACAAGTACAGCAAGTGATCAAAAACACTAAAAACTCCAATTTAAAAATCTTTCACTTATTGCAATAAATGCCCTCAAGGCAATTTTAAACTCTTATTGGACACAGTCAGAGCAAAGATATCTGAAAGAAAGCAACCATCATCCTCATATTCAAACCAGGAAAGCGATCCAGCAATCCCTCTTCATACAGATCAATATCACTACTTTACGCTTGGGCCTAAATCATGGAAAGGTTAATTTTAGAGAATACCACCCCGCACATCCATCTCTGATTCCCAACATGGGCTTCAACATAATTACTCAACAACCATCCACTTCTTTAAAGCAACTCAACTTATCTGTGATAGTGTCAACAAGCAACAACCACCACTAAGAATCACTCAGAAGCAATAAACGGAAACAAATCTGTTGACACATTACCAAAGCACATTCTAACAATTACACACCATTCGAAGATCGTATACCTCCGCCTTCGGATGCCTGTACCAGAAAACTAAGATCACCACCAAAATTTCATCAATTCTTCATTTGCCCAAGATCCACATATCCCCCAAATTCTATTAAATTTCATCAATACGTTCTGCTCTAAGCTGATTTTGTAAAGCTGGGATGATGTTGATGTAACCTTGATCTGCCAGAAGCAGAGAGCTGGAAGTCCTGTATGCGTATCTCCTTCTCCTGTCAGATCAACATACCATCACCATCAATCCTGCTGTACAAAATTTGCTTCAAGCAAAAGGTACCAAGCGACGTAGCACCAAAAACCTTCCCATCAGACCACCAGAAGTCAAACAGGTAGTTAAAGATCTGCCCAGTAAAGACAACATGGTCATCAGAAAAGCAGACAAATCCAACATCTATGTACTACTGTACTTAAAAAAAAAAAAACACACACACACACACACACAATACACTTTCGACAGATGCTACGAAATTTCGTCAGATCTTCGGAACCCAGTCGATTCACTCAAAAGGAAAATTATCTCTGACTGCAGCCAGTAAATCAGGGTTGCCATGCGTACGATAATTATCGTACATGTACGATTAAACTACCTCTGGTACGTGTACGTACCTTTTCTTATTATCGTAGTTTGTACGATAATTCTGTGTTTTATGGTATGGGAGTTTTAATTTAAATAAATGATTATTAAAAAAGCCTTTTCATCAAGGGTAAATCTTTTCCATAGATAGTATGTTATTTATAAAATGAGAAGTCGTAATTTTCCTTAGTGCACCGTTGTACTTGTACTGTACGAAATGTACAGGCACATTTCGAGTCACATTGACGGTTGACCGTTACTTCATTTTTTTTTCTCTGAAGTGTCGAAGAATGATTTATTTAATGTCCATAAAAATATTCCCGTTAAGTATTGGATAATTAATTGTCTGTATATAATGCAATTCAGGAGGCATTTATTTTGATACCGAGAAAGGGATAAAGAATTTTTGTGTGACTGTATACAGTATAAAAGAAATATTTATTTTGATATAAAGAAAGAATTACATAAAAGTATCTTGTGTAATCAGTGATTTGCAAATAGTGTAGAGGAATTGTTTATTATATTTAATAAATTTTGATGAACTTAATTAACTTTTCTCAACTGAATATTTTTATATAAACCAACCTCATACCTGCTGTATACAGTATTTACATTAGCCATTACATATATCGAAAGTTTTATGAACTTCCATTTTTTTTTTTATTACATTTGACTAATGCAGTTTATATAAATTTAAAACACCATTGAAGACATGTTGTGTTGGTAAGAACATCATCATTTACTTTATCATCATATTACTGAGAAGCGTAGTGTAGTAGTACCAGTAAAAATATATGATAATTTTCACAGGCATCCGATATATTTTTACGATAATTTGGGTGGAAAAACGATAATTTTTAGACATCAGTACGATAGCTCAATCAAAAGAATCTGGCAACCCTGCCAGTAATGCCGTACACGACCAGCAGCCCTTCACACCCATGACAGGAAACTTCTCTCAAGTATACGACTATGTTAATGTTAGAACACAGCAGCCAAACCATACAGTCCGCTCTATAATTCCTCAAGTTTCCACTCCCACATACTGTACTTGCTGCCTTAATATGTCAACAATCTAATCTTTCCATTCATACTAGCCAAGTACTCCCTAAGATCAACAAAAGAATTAATTGATATTCTGTGTACTACGCGACCAGATGGTGTTCTAGCTCTACTTGTCGTGTTTTCTTTTGTTTTTTAATGCAAGTAAGAAGGAACCACAGGCTAGGAGCCCGCAAACAACTCCTTCCAAGAAAAAAAAAATACAGGAGTCAGCCAGATTCAAGATACGTTCATTTCGAGATGCCTGGACACACTGCGTTTGAAAAACTGGAGATCATAGGAAGCAGGAAATACAGACAGAGGGAGACAGTTCCAGAGCTGACCTGTTGCATAAATGTAGGACTGGGAGTAACGGTTAACCCTTGCATTAGAGAGTTGGACAGAAAAAAGATGAGAGTTTGTTCCTAGACGGGTGCTACGCGCCCGTCGTAGAGGTGGAAGAATGCAAGCAGACAATTCAGAGGAGCAGTGACCATGGAAGTAGCGATAGAAAAGAGATAAAGACAACAGTGCGACAAAGAGACAGAGGTTGAAGGGAACCAGTAAGAGAAGGAGAATTAATGAGACGAAAAGCTTTTGACTCCACCCTATTGAGAAGAGCAGTATGTGGAGAGCCTCACAACACATGAGTTGTACCCTACACAGGGGGGAATAAAACCGGTGTATAAAGTCAACAACTGTGCAGGGGTAAAGAAGGAATGGAGTCGGCTTAGCACACCTAATCTCTTGGAAGCTGATTTTACAAGAGACGTAATATGATCTTTCCAAGATAAATCCCGAGTCAATGAAACCCCAAGCATGTTTAAGGATGACGCAGGCTTGAGCTGGATATTATGAAACATTAGCGGGTACTCCTGTGGAAGAGTCTGTAGGGTTGATAGCCGTAAAAACTGAGTCTTTGATGCATTAAAAACAAGATTATTTTTTCCCCAGTCAGATATACGAACCAAGTCAGACATCAGGTGTGCCATAACCTCATCCCTTGTTTGTTGAAGTAACTGCTGGAATGGACACTGCGGGAACTGAATGGAAAGGTGAAGGGTTGAATTATCAATGTACGAGTGGATAGGTTTAGATGTACAGCTTAGAATATTGATGAATAAAAGGAAGAGAGTTGGTGATAGGACAGAACCCTGAGGAACACCACTGTTGATAGAGCTAGGAGAAGAACTATGGCCGTCTACAACAGCGGCTATAGAACAACCAGGAAGGAAGCTGTAGATGAAGGCACAGATAGAAGGGTAGAAACAGTAAGAGGGCAGTTTGGAAATTAAAGATTTATGCCAGACTCGATCGAAAGCCTTTGAGATGTCAAGTGTGATGGCAATGCTTTCATCAAAGTCCCGAAAGGAGGATGACCAGGAGTCTGAAAGGTAGGCGAGAAGATCGCCAGCGGAGCATCCCTGACGGAACCCATACTGGCGATTGGAAAGAAGGTTGTGATAGGAAAGATGCTTTAATATTTTTCTGTTAAGAATAGACTCGATAACTTTTGAGACACATCCTTTGTCTCAAAAGTTATCGAGTTAAAGCATTTGGACAGTAGTTAGAGGGTTGGGAATGGTCACCCTTCTTTGGGACTGGCTGAATGAAAACAAACTTCCAGCAAGAAGGAAAGGTACAAGTTGATAGACAAAGGTGAAAGAGTTTACCTAGGCAAGATGTAAGCACAGAAGCACAGTTCTTGAGGACAACAGGAGGGACTCCATCAGGCCCATATGCCTTGTTGGTACTGAGGCCAGTGATGGTAGAAAATACATCAGCTGAAGAAATTTTAATGTCAGCCATGAGGAAGTCAGAGGGGGGAAGTGATGGAGGAACAGAATCAGAATCGTCTAAGGTGGAACTGGAGGAGAAAGTCTGAACAAAATCTGATTTATCAGGAGAAGAAATAACTACAGAGCCATCAGAGTAGAAAAGAGGAGTGAAGGATGATGAGGTAAAGTTGTTAGGAAGGTTTTTGGCAAGGTGCCAGAAGGAGCATAAAGAATTCGAGTTTGAGAGTTGAGAGCATATAGTACGGATGAAATTCTTTTAGCAGAGTGAAGAATAGGCTTAGCACGATTCTGGGCAGAAACATAAAAAAGATGTGATTCAGGGGTGGGTTGGTTCCGGTACCTTTTATAGGCCCTCTCCTTGTTGCCGACAGCATTAGAAGAAGCGTGATTAAACCAAGGCTTTCTTGCATTAGTCAAAGGGTATGAGAAAGGAATGCATGCTTGCATGCCCGAGAAAATAACCTTCGTAATGCGCAAGGCACACTCAGGTGGCTCCCGGCCACAGAAGCAATAATCATTCCAGGAAAAATGAAGGAAGGACTGCCTGAGGGCTCTCCAATCCTCAGTTCCAAAGTGCCACAGTTGATGTTTCATTGGAGGGTCCGCAGGCCATACCAGAATGATAGGACAGGTTAAGGTAATAAGGTTGTAATCAGAGGAGCCCAACGGAGAGGAAAGATTAACAGCATAAGCAGAAGGATTAGTTGTAAGGAAGAGGTCAGGTATGTTGGAGCTCTCTCCAAGGTGGTCAGGAATACGGGTAGGGTGCTGTACAAGCTACTCTAGGTCATTAAGGATAGAAAAGATGTAGGCTTGTTCACCAGGTGGATCAATGAAAGGAGAGGAGAACCAAAGGTGGTGGTGAACATTGAAATCTCCTAGAATGGAGATCACAGAAAAAGGAGAAATGGATAGAATGTGTTCCATCTTAGAAGTACAAAAGTCGAAGATTTTTTGATAGTTGAATTAGGGGATAAGTAAACAGCGTAGATATATTTAGCCAGAGAATGACAAGACAGCCGAAACCAGAGAGTAGAGAATTCCAAAGAATCAAGTTCAGGAACACGAGAGCAAGATAAGTCGTTGCGAACATATGCACAACAACCGCCTTTGACTTTGAAATAAGTATAGAGAAAGTAGGAGGACACAGAAAAGGGTTTGCAGTCAGTTACCTGAGACTGCTGAGTCTCAGTAAGGAAAAGAAGATGAGATTTAGAGGAGGAGAGGTGATGTTCAACAGAGAGAATGTGTTGAGTCTGTTATCAGTGTGCAGGCTGATCAAACAATTCATCTAATCAGGAACTACCGATATGTGTACCCCTGACCCCTCCCAAGATGCCATTCATTACACAAGAGCGATTACTGAAAGTCTGCACTACAGAAGCACCATTTAGGAGCCCTGATGGGAAGTTATATTATCAAATCAACGGAGTCAGCATGTGCTTCCCACTGGGACCATCTTTCTCAGACTTTTACGTGTGCCACCTAGAAAACAAAATACTACAAGACGACAGCTTGCGATACAATGTGTACTGCCGCTATGATAATGGCATATGTAGTGACAAGGGAAGAACAACACATACATGCTTTTAAAACCAAGTTGAAAGTTTTACTTATGAACTAAGTATTCCCCTCCCCCCCAAAAAAAAAAAACTTTTTTTTTATGCCTAATTGAAGCTAATAATGGACATTATAATACTATAGGTTATATAAAAATTACTGACATTGGTAAATGCCTCAGTGCTGAGAGTGAGTTTCTTAAATGAAATGAACTCTCGGTCGTCAGATCGTACTTGCGTCGTGTTGATAATGTTTGTTCTTCCTGGGACCTTTTTCATGTAGTGTCACGTAATAAAATAAATGAAAAACAGTGGATATTCGAACTCCATCATCGGTATAAAATAAATGAAAAACAGTGGATATTCGAACTCCATCATCGGTATAAAATAAATGAAAAACAGTGGATATTCGAACTCCATCATCGATATAGAAATTCATAAATTTATCTCCATCAGAATCCCAGGAACGAAACAGTCCTCCACACATTTTAACATCGTCATTTCCTGCACCAAGTCACTACAGCTTATCTCACAGATGAACATGTACTGAGAGAGATTATGTATCGTAACGGTACTTGCAAAGATAGTGAATATAAATTAAACCTAGCCATTTTTTACAGAAAGAAAAAAAGTTTGTAATTCCACAATGAAAATAACATAACCTCTACACATAGTCCACTTCAATGCGCCAATGTAGTTATATTTCATGCCTAGGTGAGGATTGCAAGTATCGTCACATAAATTACATTGTCATGACAACCACTACACATAGCAGGTGCCTAACTATGCATTTACAGTTTGGAGTAATTAAAGACCACATGCAGAAACACCATAATGACAGACTAACAAGACAACATCTAATTGAAAGCACCCATACTGAAAAACTGCCAGATCAAAACATGTCTCACAATTACAATGTATGTATTAAATCAGGGGTGGGGAACGTCCGGCCTCCGGGCCGTATAAGGTCCGCATGACCATTTGATGAGGTCTACGAGGCAATTCATAAATGCAATTTCATAAACTCATGAACGAATATATATATATATATATATATATATATATATATATATATATATATATATATATATATATATATATATATATATATATATATATATACTGTATATATTATGTACTGGCTTACAGTTGATTCTAAATTGATAATTTTGTATGGGCTGCGAATGATGTTAGAAATATCCTAATGGCCCTTAATAGGAGAAAGGTTCCCCACCCCTGTATTAAATTATGAACACAACACCTATTCTGAATAACCAAACAATTGGCCAAGATAGAATACTAAATGATTATGCACATTGAACACACATCTCCAGTATGACATATATCCAGCCAGTGCATGTACGGGCGACAGATATGGTCATCTTATTAGGATCACCATCTCTACGGAAACAAGCAATGTACAGTCAGACAGTTTACATGGCGACGTGTCACCCATATCCCGAGCTTGGGCAACACGACTATCAGAAGTGTCGTCACACCACGGTAAAATCTGAGAAGCCAGACCCTGTAGATTCGCTAGCAGTTAGGCGTGGACTATAATCTCTTAACAATTTGAATTACTTATTCCTTTTACTTGATTACTTATATTATCGGCATTATGGCATTTCATTAAAAAAAAAAAATAACAGCTGCAACTAAGTAACATATGTGTACCCGAAACGTCCTATTATACCAAGTGTAATAAACATCTGAAAACATGAATTTTAAAAGTCTGCTTCACCAACGCGAATAAAATATTCACAGTATTGTGACAAAAACTGAAAGAAAAAAAATAATAAATAAACGCTATGCTCATTTCTTAAGCCAAATTTGTATCAAAGTTAATATGCTGCTAAAATGTACAATCACAGTCACATTATATCTGTCTATCTATCTATCCATATCTGTATTTATATCTATATCTATATCTATCTATCTATATTTCTCTCTCTCTCTCTCTCTCTCTCTCTCTCTCTCTCTCTATATATATATATGTATATATGGGTGTGTGTATTTGTATACAGGGGATGAGGTTGTAACTTTACATAACTATGTGACAGGATTGAAACTTGGAACCTTCACTTATTCTAATATTCACTAAAAAGGTTTGACCGTTTTAGCTACAGTGTGACTCTTCATTTTGTTATAGCTATTATTATTCTGTTTATTATTCTCAAGAACCTCGCTTTGTAATGAAAAGGTTAAAGAAAGTTATGTAAAAGTTTATTGATTTTAAATTGATTAAATTTTTATTGTAACTGGGTAAACTACTGACACTCCCTTTTAATCTCGTCATCATTATTCTGACCGAAAGGTGATCTTGTGTCCTCGTACGGGGTGGTGTTGCAGATAATGCGTGTCGAGGTGCTGCTGCTGATACTGGCAATGAATTACGTTGTGGCTCCTGCACCATCACCTCTCCACAGTAAGTATTCATCTGCAAGGAATGTTTTAGGGCTATATTATTAATACTGAGGCCCCGAATGTGTGGACAAGGCAGCTAAGTCGGACAGTAATTTTGGTTATGGAAATAAACATCCCACACTTTTCTGCACTATTACTGACTACACTCAGAAGAATGGGTGTGAGGTTGATCACAAACAGCAATTATACCTGTTTTATTATTAACATTTTTATAATGTCTACTTATTCCTACCTTCAGTTTAACTCCTTAAGACCAGTGGTTGTCGAACGACAGTTACGGAAAATGTCATTTAAAGTCCTATGGCAGTTGATGGTAAAGAGGCTACCAAAAACTGGCGGTAGGCAGCACCGCCACTTTTTATGATGTATATGGTACCTGGCCAATGGGAACTAACAGATCAGGTGGTGGGAGGCATGAACTGACCCCTCCCGGCTGTGGGGATCCCTCCCTCCACAGGCCATCTCTCCACTTCCCTTTGCCCCATTGGATCCTGTCTTCTGTGTCCCCTCCCACCCAACTACCCCCCATACCCCCTCTAGACCATATTGGGTGTGTGTGTGGCAGACTTATTCCCTCCCTTTCCCCCCCCTCCTGATGTCCCCCACACTCCCTCCATCTTCCTATTTCCCCTTATTTCTCAAGAACGTTCCTTTCTCGCTCATAGTGAGAAGTGACTTTTTTTTTTTTTGACTGTCGTTTGTGCGGTAACCATTAGACATATCAGAGTGAAATATACATTTTCTGGTGAGTAAAATAAAGCTATTCAAACCTATAAGACCAAAATTGGCTTTGGTGCAATTTGTTTCTCTCTCTCTCTCTCTCTCTCTCTCTCTCGCCACACACACACACACACACACACACACACACACACACACACATATATATATATATATATATATATATATATATATATATATATATATATATATATATATATGGAGCCTCTGTGGTACAGTGGTAAAGTGTGTGTTTTCGTCCATTGAAGAACGAGGGTTCGCGCCCCGCCAGGGTAATAAACTTTGGGAGTGTTCTTCTGGCCATGTACTACTTTGGTGGACATCAGGGGTCCTGTGGTTGAACCAGTGTCGCATACTATAAAGTATGCTTGCACCCAGTCGGCTTGCATGGGCTGATTACACTTGATTCACAGACTACACACACATCCAAAGCCACTCCAACACACCCTACATACAATCTCTACTAGACAGCCTAAGCCACATGATAGAGATACATTGGCTGTATCGTCCTCACTTCGGTAGGGATAGGCCGATCCTGCAGTGGACACTCAAACGGCTGATGGTGATGATATATATATATATATATATATATATATATATATATATATATATATATATATATATATATATATATATGTATGTATATACAGTAATCACTCAATTGTCTAGACTTTCCATATCCGGTCATGCTCCATATACAGACATTAGGCTTTGGCTTTATTAAATTCGTATCTGAAGTTATTTATCTGTATCCGAATGTAACACCTCCAACATCGGCAGCTGGGCGGCCTACAAAATATAAAATTCAATTGTGTGGCCAGCCAGCCTCTCCTGCCGCTGTCGGATAATACTGGGAGGCCCTCAGGCAGTACTTCTTTGATCTTCCCTGGAATGATTATTGCTTCCATGGCCGGCAGCCATCTGAGTGTGCCTTGCGCATTCTGAGGTTATTCTCTCGGGCATGGAAGCATACATTCCTTTCTCATATCCTTTGACTGACGCAAGAAAGCCTTGGTTTAATCACGCTTGTTCTTATGCTGTCCGCAACAAGGAGAGGGCCTACAAAAGGTACCAGAGCCAACCCATCCCTGAATCACATCATCTTTACGTTTCTGCCCGGAATCGTGCTAAGTCTGTTCTTTGCTCTGCTAAAAATAATTTCATCCGTACTAAATATTCTCAGCTCTCCAACTCGAATTCTTCCCGCTCCTTCTGGCACCTTGCTAAAAACCTTTGTATCAACTTTACCTCATCATCCTTCCTGCCTCTTTTCTACTCTGATGGTTCTGTAGCTATTTCTTCTACTGATAAAGCAGATCTCTTCGCACAGACTTTCTCCTCCAATTCCACCTTAGACGATTCCGGTGTTGTTCCTCCATCACTTCCCCCCTCTGACTTCCTCACGGCTGACATTAAAATTTCTTCAGCTGATGTATTTTCTGCCATCACTGGCCTCAATACTAACAAGGCATATGGGCCTGATGGAGTCCCCCCTGTTGTTCTCAAGAACTGTGCTTCTGTGCTTACACCCAGCCTAGGCAAACTCTTTTGCCTTTGTCTGTCAACTTGTACCTTTCCTTCTTGCTGAAGTTTGATCTCATTCAGCCAGTCCCAAAGAAGGGTGACCACTCGCAACCCTCCAACTATCGTCCAATTGCTTTAACGTCCTGTATTTCAAAAGTTTTTTAGTCAATTCTCAATAGAAAAATTTTTAAGGCATCTTTCCTATCACAACCTTCTTTCTGATCGTGAGTACGGGTTCCGTCAGGGACACTCCACTGGCGATCTTCTCATCTACCCTTCAGACTCCTGGTCATCCTCCTTTCGGGACTTTGGCGAAAGCTTTGCCATTGCACTACACATCTCAAAGGCTTTCGATGGAGTCTGGCATAAATCTTTAATTTCAAAACTGCCCTCCTACGGTTTCTATCCTTCTATCTGTGCCTTCATCGCTAGCTTCCTTTCTGGTCGTTCTATAGCCGCTGTTGTAGACGGCCATCATTCTTCTCCTAGATCTCTCAAGAGTGGTGTTCCTCAGGTCTCTGTCCTATCACCAACTCTCTTCCTTTTATTCATCAATGACCTTCTAAGCTGTACATCTAACCCTATCTACTCATGCGCTGATGACTCCACCCTTCACCTTTCCACTCGGTTCCAGCAACGCCCATCTCAGCAGTTACTTCAACAAACAAGGGATGAGGCTATTGCACACCTAATGTCTGACATGGCTCGTATCTCTGGCTGGGGTAAAAATACTCTTGTTTTTAATGCATCTAAGACTCAGTTCTTACACCTATCAACCCGTCAAAATCTTCCACAGGTATACCCTATCTATCTATCTATTGCCAGACGCCTCAATCCCGCTTGGGGTGGCCACAAACAAATCGCCTCCAAGTCGCCCTGTTCCCCGCCATTTCACTCCCCTGCTCCCAACGCACACCCCCCTCTCTCATATACCTCTCCACCCCATCCCTCCATCTCATCCTCGGCCTCCCCCTCCCTCTCCCCCCCTCCACCTCACTCACATACACTCTCTTCGTCAGTCTTTCACCCTCCATTCTCCACATGGCCAAACCACCTCAGTGTGTTCCTCATAACGCTTCCTATCACATCCACATCAACACCACAACGCTCCTTTATATCCTCATTCGTCAGCCTGTCTCTCCACGTGACTCCACAGGCTCCTCTCAAATAACTCATTTCCACTGCTCTTACTCTTGACTTGTGTCCTTCCAACAATGTCCAAGCTTCACTTCCGTACGTTAGAGTTGGTATCACAATACTGTCATGTAGTAAATTTTTCACTTCCATGCCCACTTCCCTGTTTCTTATCACTGCTTTCAAGGAACCAGCAACCTTTCTTCCCTGCTGTACCCTTTCAAGCACTTCACCCTCCAAACCTCCATCCTTACTCATCACACTACCCAAATTCTTAAACGTACTCACATTTTCCAATTCCTCACCATCTAACCTCACTGTACATTCACTAACTTCACCTCTCTCAAAGACCATCACTTTACTCTTCCCTACATTCACCTTTAGGTTCCGTTTCTTACACACTCTCTCAAACTCATCCACCAAGCCTTGCAGCTCCCCTTCGTCTTCACTCAACAACACAGTATCATCTGCAAACAACAGTACAGGGAGTTTCCAAACACTATCCTCTCTCACCAGGGCCACTAATGTTTAATAATATTCAGCTTAATCCTGCATCATCCTTGAACATGCTTGGGGTTTCATTTACTCGGGACTTATCTTGGAAAAATCACATTACATCTCTTGTTAAATCTGCTTCCAAGAGATTGGGTGTGCTAAGCCGACTCTGTTCTTTCTTTACCCCTGCACAATTGTTTACTCAGGGGTTTTATCCGCCCCTGTGTAGAGTACAACTCTCATGTGTGGGAAGGCTCCCCACATACAGCTCTTCTCAATAGGGTGGAGTCAAAAGCTTTTTGTCTCATTAACTCTCCTCCTCTTACTGACTTCCTTCAACCTCTGTCTCGTCGTCTCACTGTTGCATCTTTATCTCTTTTCTATCGCTACTTTAATTGTCACTGCTCCTCTGAACTGTCTGCATGCATTCCTCCACCTCTACAATGGGTGCATAGCACCCATCTAGCAGCAAACTCTCATCCCTTTTCTGTCCAACTTTCTAATGCAAGAGTTAACTGTTACTCCCTGTCTTTCATTTATGCAACAGGTCAACTCTGGAACTGTCTCCCTCTGTCTGTATTTCCTGCTGCCTATGATTTCCAGTCTTTCAAATGCAGTGTGTCCAGGCATCTCGAAATGATAGATCTTGAATTTGGCTCTCTCTTGTATTTTGTTTTTCTCTTGGAGAGAACTGTTATTGCGGGCTCATGGGCTTTGGTTCCTTCTTCCTCGCATAAAAAAAAAGGACAAAACCCAGAAGCTAAGCAAAAATAGCTGTCCGGTTCCCTACCAAACGATCAAAGTCCCCTACCCACCCCTATTACTCATTCAGCCAGAGCCAGAGCAATACATGTATGTAATCCACAAGAAGAGGAAGAATGGCTATCTGGTTGCCTGCCGCACGGTCACATTTCCTCAGCAGCATGGATCACTAGGAAAGTTCCTCCAGCGCTCGAGTAATACAAGTCCATAACCCACAAAATGAGCAAAATGGCTGTCCAGCTCCTTACTGAATGGTCAGAGTCCTATGGTAGCCTGGTTCACTCAGACATTAATGGCCACGTGCTAGTAATGCAGACTGCAACCCACAATCTGAGCAAATATGGATGTCCAGCTCCTCACTGAAAGGTCAAAGTCTCCTGCTGCCCTCGCTTCTCATCCTCCCATTCATCCTCCATCCCTCTCCAAGCTCAACACTGTCAGGGGTGTCTCTCTTCCCATTCCACCACCCTCGCTACCCTACCCCTGCTTAGTGTGCTGTCTGCCTCCCAGCTCCCACCACTTACCTCCCTGCACTACCACCAGTGAGATTTTGTAGTTTTTGGCAACTTAATTGAATACTATTGGTCGTATCGAAATTTTGAAGACACCACGAGAAAGCTCGTGATATCTTAGGTCTTGCATGGTGCTGGCAAAATTTTGCCTTAGGATGTTGTGAAGTTATTTCAAGCAATTTTGTACTCCTGAACAAGTTTACTCCCACTGCATTTCTGTACTTTTACTCAACAGGTTTGTGTGCCTTTAGTAGATTATCTTATAGTGTGAACACCAGCGAAGATGATGGTATACAATTTACACCAATATAACCATTTTCCGGGGGCAACGTTGGCAGTGGAATTTTTTTCCTTGTGCAAGCGGAAGCAGACATAGTTTGGTTCTCAGGTCTCTGTGTGTTTCCCCAAAACTAATTGAAATCTTACGGTTCCAAAAATCGTTAAAAATGTTACACAGCCGTTGTCTTCATTATTATTATTATTTTTTTTTTGTGGTTTATACATTTCTTTCTTAGTGACTAGCATTATACTGAATCTTCCCATGTGTGTTTTGATGTCTGCATAGCTGAAAGACCGAAGTAGACTGCCACAATTAGGAGGGGCACTGCACATATAGGTAGGGTATTTGTGGATTCTTTATTGTTTATGCGTTGTCTCCTTAGTGTATAGCATTATTTTGGATATTTACATGTGTATTTTGATGTATACATAGCTGAAAGACTGAAGAACACTGGCACAATCAGGAGGGGTACTGTACATATAATGTAGGTAGGGTATTTGTGGATTTTTGTTGGTTATCCATTGTTTTATTAGTGTCTAGCATTATATTCGATATTCCCATGTGTGTTTTAATGTCAATATACAGTACTGTACAGTAGCTGAAAAAACCTAAGAACACTGCCACAGTTAGGTGGGGGACTGTGCATACAAGTTCGGTATGGCTAGGGTATTGGTAGGTGCGATATTACTCCATAACTGGAATTTCACCCGTATCCAGATGCACTGATGTCTCTACTACGTCGGATAAATGAATGATATATATATATATATATATATATATATATATATATATATATATATATATATATAAAACATTGTGGTATTTCTGTGTGATTATGAAGGCATATTTTGAAGGATAAATAAAATGCATGACTAAATGCCTAGAATGAGGGTGTATCATACAAAATAATTGAACATACTGTTTTTACGTTCCTACGAAAAACATGCAGTGTTTTTCTTTTTCGTGTCAGAGATTAATACAATATTGTTATAAAATCTTGAAAATGGTATATATATATATATATATATATATATATATATATATATGGAGCCTCTGTGGTACAATGGTAGAGTGTGCGTTTCGTACACGGGTGAGCCAGGGTTCGCGCCCCGCCAGGGTAATATACTTTGGGAGTGTTCACCCGGCCACGTACTACATTGGCGGACACCAGGGGTGCTGTGGTTGAACCAGTGTCGCTTACTATAAAGTAAGCTTGCACCCAGTCGGCTTGCGCGGGCCGATTACACTTGGTTCACAGACTACACACACATCCAAAGCCACTCCAACACTACAGTTACACTTACAAGCACTTGTCTCCCTACATACAATCTCTACCAGACAGCCTAAGCCACTTGGTAGAGATACATTGGCTGTATCGTCCCGACTTCGGTCGGGATACGCCGGTCCTGCAGTGGATACTCAAACGGCTGCTGCTGCTGCTGATATATATATATATATATATATATATATATATATATATATATATATATAACTGCTGCTGATATATATATATATATATATATATATATATATATATATATATATATATATATATAACTGAAGACTACAATGTCTGACTTACTAATTTTAATCTTCAGGGTAGAAGATGCAGTAAGGAAGAGATGGGCAGAGTATTTTGAAAGATTGTTAAATGTAGAGGAGGAAAGGGTGGCTGAGATTGTGGCGGATGGAAGGGTGCAAGGAATAAATGTGTTGGGAGAGTTAAATGATTCTTTGATCACGAAGGAAGAAGTGTAGAAAGCAGTAAAGGATATGAAAACAGGGAAAGCTGCAGGTATGGATGGGTGTGCTGTGGAATGCCTGAAGGGTGGTGGAGTGACTATTGTTGACTGGTTAGTAAGATTGTTGAATGTGTGCTTTGAGAAAGGTATGGTGCCAATTGACTGGGCAAGTGCTTGTGTGGTCCTGTTGTATAAAGGCAAGGGTGATAAGTATGAATGTACTAGCTTTAGGGGTATAAGTCTGTTGAGTGTTGTAGGTAAAGTGTATGGTAGAGTGTTAATTATGAGAGTTAGAGAGGGTACAGAGGGAGTGATTAGTGATGAGCAGTGTGGCTTTAGGAGAGGGAGAGGATGCGTTGATCAGGTGTTTGCTGTGAGACAAGTGTGTGAAAAGTATTTAGCGAAAGGCAAGGATGTGTTTTGGGCATTTATGGATTTAGAGAAAGCGTATGATAGAATTGATAGGGAGGCTTTGTGGACTGTTTTAAGATTGTATGGACTTGATGGTAGGTTACTAAAAGGGGTGAAAAGTTTTTATGTAAATAGTAGAGCGTGTGTAAGAGTGGGAAATGCTGTGAGTGATTGGTTTCCTGTGAGAGTGGGGCTGCGACAGGGATGTGTGATGTCGCCTTGGTTGTTTAATATTTACATGGATGGTGTTGTAAGGGAGGTGAATGCAAGAGTTTTAGGTGGTCTGAGTCTGGTAAATGTTGATGGAGGAGAGTGGAATCTGAAGCAGCTGCTGTTTGCAGATGATACTGCACTGGTGACTGATTCAGAGGAGAGATTGAGACAGTTGGTAGAGGAGTTTGGAAGGGTGTGTGAAAGGAGGAAATTGAAAGTAAATGAGAATAAGAGTAAAGTGATGAAGTGTACGAGGTTGATAGATGGTAGGGGGATGAATATAGTTTTGAATGGTGAGTTGCTTGAGGAGGTAGATTGTTTTAAATATCTAGGGTCACATGTTGCTGTGGATGGAAGAATAGATGCAGAAGTGAAGTTTAGAATAAATGAAGTAGGAAAGGTGCTGGGAGGAATGAAAAAGTGTTTAAATGTCGTTCGCTTAGAATGGATGTAAAGAGAAGGCTGTATGAGGGTGTTGTGGTACCGACTGCATTATATGGGGCTGAAACATGGAATGTGGGTGTAGCAGAGAGGAAAAGTTTGAATGTAATGGAGATGAGATGTCTGAGGAGTATGTGTGGAGTGACGCGTATGGATCGAATGCGAAATGATGAAGTGCGAAGAACTGGAGTTGTTCGGGAGATGGCTGGTAGAGTTGAGCAGAGGGTGTTGCAATGGTTTGGGCATATGGAGAGAATGGATAATGAACGATTGGTGAAAAAGATAACTAGATCTGATGTGAGAGGTGTAAGGCTGAGAGGGAGACCACGAATAGGATGGATGGACAGTGTGAAGAGAGCGCTGGATGCGAGAGGGATGTCTGTTGAGCAAGGAAGAGTGGCTGTGCGTGACAGAAATAAATGGAGAGAAATTGTGAATGAATAAGTGATGACGCAGCCCTGAGAGGATATTCTCCCGCATTTGGTCTGATCAGCTAGTCAGGTCAGGTGCGGGTAAGGGGATGGGTCTGTTATGATGTGGCAGGGGTAAACCAGTTCTGCTGTCGGGCCCTGCTGTGGATGTCACTGATTGCATTGAGCAGTTGACCCTTGTGCGGTGTGATGCGGTGAGGATCTGTCCGTTCTCCCCTTTGGGGCTAAGATGCGAATGAATGTGTTTGAATGGATGAGTAAATGGAGAGTGAGTCATCCTGTCTCGGCTACCTCCCTTCCTTGGGGGAAGCAGCCTAGGTATATAGATAGATAGATAGACTAATTTTAACTTGGAAATATTAAGCAGGCTCTCATTGCCATGAAAATGTGCATACAAGGTAAGCATATGCATTTTCTTTGTGATCCAGCTGTTCGCTTTATAAGGATATAATCTTTTTTTTTCTTTCCTTTTAGTTAATAACATTTCATGTGGTCCAGAGAACAGCAAACTTTACATCCTTATAGTGTACAGGCAGAGCAGTAATAGGCAGGATGGGGTTTGTGATGTGCAGCGAAGGAAGGTGGTGACCAAAAAATAATGTAACAGTGGTAGTAGTCAAGAACACCGTGAAGCAGTTGATAAATACAGTAGGAAGGCATCAGGTGTTGCTGAGATATATGAAGTGATCAAATGTAGTAGAAAGATTGGAATGAAGGGTTTGTCAAATATGTAGAGTATTTCAGTGAGTGGAATTTCTTCAGACGAGTGGAAGATGACTGTGGGTGTGAACTTGGATAAAACAGTGCACGAGTGAGTGCAAAACCGTCATAATATAAGTCGGTTGAGTGCTGCAGGGAAAAAAAAAACATGGAAGAAAGCAATGAATATATCTGAAGGTCTGGTGAGTGATGAACAGGGAGCCTTTAGGAGCAGGAAGGGATGGATTGACCAAATACTCACAGAGAGAATGATAGTGGAGAAAGCTTGTGAAAAGAACGGTAAGGTTTTATGACATTCGTGGATCTAAGCAGCATACCACAAGGTAAATAATGAAGTTTACGGCAAGTTTTTCTTATGTGTGTTTTAGAAGTGAAGTAGTTAGATGCTACTAAATCTTTGTGTGAATGTGGTGAAACTTTTATATATTTTTTTAAAGAGCAGACAGTTGTCTATGCCATTTCTCTGAGATCAGTATTAGAGAGTGCTAAGGATGTGTCATCTTCCCATGTCCATTCTGTATATGGATGGGTTTATGGAAGAGGTGGAGAAAAAGTATCTAGTAATTGAGAATTTGATGGGAAAACCAAATGAATGTGAGAAGTTGCGTTTTTCTAAGCTGATGTATTCAGATGACGTGTTATTGGTTAATAGTCATTGACAACTTTCAACACTGGAACATAACCTTGTTGATATATGTGGATGTCATGCCTTGGAAATAAAGGTACATAAAAGTAAAGTGATGGTTGATGAGAGAAAGGATGACTCCCTCCATCATGTTTTGGTGAAAGGAGAGACTTGAATAGGTGAGACAGCCTAAGTAACTGGGTACAGTAACAGAAAAGACAGACAAATGTGCAAAGGAAGTGGAAGGTAGAGTGACACAGGGGGATAATACTAGCTGGTGCTACGAATGCCTTGATACTAAACAGTGGTCTGAATGTGGTAGCTGCAAGAGAAGTAATATTAGTACTCACAGTAACGTAAGCTTATGAGACTCTGGTGTGGTATGCAAACAAAAAGTGAAGTGATAGCAGTGAAGATGGAATTCTTGAAAGTCGTGCGTGAAATGCTGCGAGAGGATAAGAAATAGTGTGATTCGTAAAAGGGTTCGAGTGCGTGTGTATAATGGGTAGAGAACTGATTGGGCTCTTTGATCTGACTGTTGGACTGAAAAAAAGATATGTCATGTTTCCGTGATTCTTCTTTTTTTATACATCGATGGAGTTATAAAAGAAATACAAGGCTGGGAAGTGAAAGATGGAGTGTCAATAAAAATAGAAAGTTGGGTTTGGAAAATTCCTATAATGTTGTTTGCTGACGAAACTGTATTTCGAAAGGAAAATGGATGTGAGCTGCAAGGCTTGATGAATCAGTCTGGGTGTGTATGTAGGAAATGGAATTTAAAAAAAAAATATGGATTAGGGAAAAGTTATGGTTTCTGAGAGAAAGGAAGACAGTATGCTTAGTGAAAATTGTTGGTAAGGAAATGGAGACTGTGAAGTACATGAAAGGGTACACAGGAAAGAAAAGTTGCTGGTTCATTGGCACCTGTGTTAAGGCATGGGAAGTGCATTTGGAAGTAAACAAGGTACTGCATGACAGTAATTCTATCCCCACTCTAACAGACGAAAGTGAAGCTTGAGCCCTGTTGGAAGAACACAAGTCAGTACGATCAGTCAAAACGAGATACTTGAGAGGAATATGTGCTCGTAGATTTACATATAGGGACAAAGAGGCAGATGATGAAGTAACGGATTCTTGTGGTATTAATGTGGATGTGATTAAAAATGTAAAGAGAAATATTTTTGGATAGTTTGGGCATGTGGAGAGAATAGAGAATGAGAAACTGACTAGGAAGGAGTATGTGAGTGAGGGGAAGGAGGAGAATGACCAAGGATGAGATGAAGGCATGGAGACAAAAGATATATGACAGGGGGGGTGTTAGCTGCAGGGACAGAGCGACGCGTAGGCGATTTGTGTGTGGCCCCCCTTATGGGGTCCAGGCGTCTAGCTACAAATAGACACAGACAGACAGTGAAAGGCATGGAGTAAGGTAAACCATGGGCAACAGTGCTGAATAAAACGTGCTTTGATGTGTGGTGAGTTGGAGACGATGAATATAAAGGTGGTGAGAAGGGTGTATGAGAGTGAGTTTCAAGGTGGGAAAAGGCATGGTAGGTCAAGAGCAACTGTGATTATATATATATATATATATATATATATATATATATATATATATATATATATATATATATATATATATATAAGAGAGAGAGAGAGAGAGAGAGAGAGAGAGAGAGAGAGAAGAATGAACCTGAGAAGGCTAGGAAACTGACGCGAGTTCAAACTGTCTGATAGTTAAACATGAGTCAGTATGTAAACAAGTGTACTTACCAGGTGGGCTTGAATGCTGGGTGAATGTGTGTATCCCCTGTTTCATTGGTCTTGCTGTTGATTACTTCCCCCACTATTGTAGTCTTTCCTCTTCTTGGTTTTCACTGCTTTTTACCACTTCTAGGTGGGAAAAAAGTTGTGGGATGATGATGATGATGATGATGATGATGATGATGATGATGATGATGATGATGTTGACGATGACGGGTCAGTAAAACCCCTTGATGACCTGATCAAATTATATTTAAACAATAATAGCACATTACTTTGTTAAATGCTAAACAGTTTATCATAAAACTGGTACTAGAAATATTGCTGCAACTTTCGCATCTTATAAATTGAATTTGAACATAATTTGATCATCTGCTACACTAACAATGTACAGTCCACTGACAAAACTCTAAGTATTCTTCTTCTATTTCAGTTGAAGCAGTCAGAGCCATTGATACACTGAACTCCATACTCAGAACTTCACAGCAAAGCTCCTTCATTCTTTACGTCTGGCAGGAAAGCTCACCGGTAAATAATTGTCCTCATTCCGCCTCATGATGTGCAATTGCTATTTCCTGTTAAGAAGAGAAAAAAACATTAATACAGGATGTACACAATTTATATTCGCAGATTCGTTCTCAGATAAGATCGTTGAGGAACTATATAGATTTACCATTTATCTGTGTTGCTTGTAGGAAATTATCAAGGATTCTACGTATTAGATTATGTTAGATTATAAAACAATTTAACTTTACATGGTGACATTAAAATTTCATTAGATGATGTGTCATTTATGGCTGTCCCTTAGGATGCTGGTCTGTCAGTTGCATGAATGTTATAACAAAAGGCCTGTCATGTCTGCAATGGCATGACTCCTAAAATGAGTTCTGGTTGATTATTTGGCAGCAAGGAATTTCGTCTCGAATCATCTTCTCAGAAAAGTGGCCGCATGCCAAAGAAAGTAAGAGCCCAGTGCATGTGCATAGTTTATTGCCAGACGATGAAGGGAGAGTTCATGACACCGTGCACTACTTGCTGGGTTAAGAAATTTTAGGCAGGTGTTGTAAACTATTTTTTTTTTTATTGTTGGCATGTATTTCAATTACACAGTTTATTACCAGTAAAACTCCTTTGTTCGAGCAGTACCAGCGAGGCCATTCAAATCCGAAAGCAATGAAATATCGCCTTACACCCCGAGGATGCCTAATGTTTAATGAAGGTTATCTACCTACCAAGTTCCATGCTTTTACCACAAACTGTCTTACCACAAACCGTCTGGCCTGTGCCCCTCTTCTGAAGATTTGGACATGCTGCACTTGGCGTGTCACGTGCCACGTGCACCGCTTGTGATAAAAATCTGCAGAAAGAATAAAATAAAGAATTGGGCTATTATATGCTGCAAACGACACAGTGACCGGCCCTGTGGTTGCCGCGATATAAGCTTCTCAAAAGCGTTACGGTCGGTCCGGGTCGGTCCGAGAGAGTTGGGCACGGCCGGGTTGGGCCGCTCATATGTGAGAAAATGACACTACTTGACGACAGACTCGCGAGGGCGAATCGAAATTAAAGTTTTGGCTCTTCAGTTCTTACCAATATCCAGTGTGCTACAGTAGTTTATTTTTATTTCACACCTTACAATACTCTGCCATGTTTTGGCCCATCTCTCTCTCTCTCTCTCTCTCTCTCTCTCTCTCTCTCTCTCTCTCAAGTAATTACTTTAATTATATGGCAATCCATCCTACCAATTGGACCACTTCAAATCCTAGCAATCTGACGTTCCCTGCCCTTGCACTACACCTAAAACTTGCCAGTTTTCGACTAGGCACTTGATTGTCAGTACCTTCGTACACACATGGTTTTGGCATCATTTCCACCAAAGTCGATCATTACACATAGCTTATCATCGCATCTCGCCCACATCACCGAGGGCATAGCGCCTTGCCACTTCTTTGGAGGCGAAATTTATCATCTAATGCTATAGAAGGGGACATGAGGCTACAGTACAAGTAATATTTTGTTTACATTTAGAAACATTATTATTTTTTTTTTTTTTCAAGGAGGGATACCTGACTTCCTCGTGCCAGTGTGGCTCTACACTTCATCCGATATATAAATTTACTTTATCTGTCTATCTATGTAATAAATACACACACACACACACACACACACACACACACACATATATATATATATATATATATATATATATATATATATATATATATATATATATATATATATATATATATATATATATATATATATATATATATATATATATATATATATATATATATATATATATATATATATTGTTACGGAACACAGAGAGATAATGAACACTTCAAGTGAGAATACTAAAATCACTACTGTCTCGCAAAATTCCAGGTTCAAAACAAAAGACTTGGGTAAAATTACAAGTTAAAGTTTAATGCTCAAACTAACAACTAAACATTCAGGACTCATAAGGATAATGTAATGGCAAAACAGGTTACATATATGGTTAACTGCAATAGCCTCTATTAACACGAATTTAGCAAGAGCAAATTTATCTAAGTCAGCCGTGATAAAATGAGAAAACCGGATAATGCTGAGTTAAAGCAAGATATAATATTATTACAGATACAAAATATTACTAATACTGGCTGACAGTATGGAACCAATATGAATCATAAAAACTTCCCCAGGCTTACGAATTAACGCCTTAGGCTATACAGTACAAGAAAAATGGTAATAACACTTATACTCAAATGATACAGCAGCTAGATGGCTGGAGACTTCCTGACCACTCACAAAAATAATAATATACTGTACAGGAGAGGACAGAGATGTGAACATAATGAGGAGTAGATCTAAGTGGCAGCTAATGCAGAGACTGAGCTCATTATATAGGGGCCGGCAGAGCTTGATTCAACTTGTAAGAAGGACGCGCAAATGAAGGCATAGGGGACGAAGAGTTGACAATCCTGCTCCGAACAACAGAAATAACGACTTACTCTACTATAAGGGGGAGAAGGGGGGAGTGAGGTAGAACACGCAAGCCTGGTCAGTATGGAAGCCAAGTGGCGAATCGTGAACAAACATGCAGCATACTGTACATTAGGATCATACAAAGGATGATGCAGTCATGAACAAAACTGTATCATAAGTTAGAATTATACAAGGGATGATGAAATCATAGGCTATATAACACCTTCCCACAAAGAAAAAGAAATTTACAAAGGAAATTTCTTATTACTCTAAAACAACCTGTCTAAAGTCTAGATAAGCAATCTGCAATAACATTTTCTTTCCTCTTGACATGTTGTATGTCTAATGAATACTCCTGAAGAAGCAGACTCCATTTTGTCAATCTCTGATTTTTATCTTTAAATTTACTACCGAATTTCAGTAGGTTATGATCAGTATAAATGACTATGGGGGCAAAACCAGAACACAAATAAAATGAAAAATGCTGTAAACCCAAAATCAAGGCCAAAAGCTCTTTCTCAATAGTTGAGTAGTTCTTTTGAGGTGGAGTGAACTTCTTACTGTAATAAGATACAGGGTGTTCAATACCCTGATCATCCTCTTGCAGCAAAACAGCCCCAGCTCCTGTATCGCTTGCATCAACAGCCATCTTAAAAAGCTTAGCAAAATTTGGAGTAGCGAGCACTGGCTAACTTAATAGGATAGCTTTAAGTTTGCTGAAAGAGGATTCACAGAAGGTCTGTAAGTGGTGATACAAGAATTGAAAAGTTAAGAACAAATCTCCTGTAATAACCTACCATTCCCAAAAAATCTTTGTAGCTCTTTCCTACTTTTAGGTCTGGGAAGATCACTTATAACCTGAACCTTAGCTCCTGGTGGTGCAACGTGTCCATCACCAATTACGTACTCAAGGTACTGAACTTTAGCTTGACCAGACTCACACTTTGATAAATTAGCTACAAGATTAGCCTGAACCAAACGCTCAAGAAATTTACTGACACGGCATAGGTGACCTTTCCAGTTGTCACTGAAGATTAATACATCATCAATATAAACAACACACCCTGCCAAACCCTTTGTTACAACATTCATGAGCTTCTGAAAAGTGGCTGGTGCATTCTTCATACCATATGGCATTACAGAACATGCAAAAGTCTTTCCTAGTGTTACGAAACATGAGATCTCCCTAGCACGTTCAGTCATAGGATCTTGCCAGTATCTCTTTAACAAATCAAACTTACTTATGTACCTAGCCTTTCCGATCTTGTCTATGCAATCTTCACCGCGAGGGAGAGGGTAAGTGTCTGTTTTGGTTATCTGATTAACACGTCTGTAGTCGATGCAAAGCCGCTGTGACCCACCTGGCTTAGGGACTAGAGTGACAGGAGAACTCCACTCGCTCTGACAGGGCTCAATCATCTTGTGGTCCAACAGGTAGCCAAGCTCCTTCTGGATGAGAGGAACTTTCACTGGGTTCACACGGTAAGGAGGCAGTTTAATTGGCTTTGCATCTCCAACATCGACATCATGCATCAACACAGTGGTTCTTCCTGGAGTGTCATGGAACACTTGCGGGTACTCCTGCAGTAATGCCGAAAACTCCTGCCTTTCCTTGGAAGCTAGATGAGAAAGCTTAGTCTGGAGATCATTCATGATATCAGGATTCTTCCCCAAACTATCACTCAGGCTCATACTGCATGGGAGAGCTTCACTTGCAGACTTGGGTGGAACAGCTACAGTGCAGACTGGGTTATTTTCGTCCCGCCTGTGATATAGCTTTAGCATGTTGATGTGACAAAGTTGCTTGTTCTTTCTACGATCTGGTGTGGCGATGACGTAGTTGACATCACTGAGTTTCTTGTCCACGAAATAAGGACCACTAAACTTGGCTTGAAGAGGTTGCCCATGCACCGGTAGCAGAAAAACCTGATCTCCTGGCTGAAAGTGGCGTAACCTGGACTTCTTATCATACCAAGTCTTCGTCTTCTCCTTAGCAGCTCCTAAATTCTCTCTCGCCAGCTGTAAAGCAGTGGACAGCCGTTCTTTGAACTTCATCACATACTCCAGCAGGTTGACGTCATCTTCCTCCGACAGCCAGCATTCCTTGAGTAGCTTAAGGGGTCCTCTTACTTCATGGCCAAACAGTAGTTCAAAGGGTGAGAAACCCAGTGATTCATTTGGAGATTCTCTTGCGGCAAATATAACGAATGGAAGACCTTTATCCCAATCTTTCTGATGTTCCAAACAGTATTTCCTGAGCATCGATTTGTTTCATGATATCTTTCCAACGCTCCTTGGGTCTGGGGATGGTAAGCTGAAGACGTGATCTGGGTGATGCCCAACTGTTTCAGAGACTGCTTGAAAACATTTGACATGAAATTACTTCCCCGGTCTGACTGTACCTCCTTGGGCAGACCAAACTTGGTGAAGAACCCTAGCATTTCCTTAACCACGTTCTTTGCTGAGATATTTCTAAGTGGAATGGCTTCAGGATAACGAGTAGCCATATCAATCAGGGTCAACACATAAGAAAATCCTGAAGAAGTCTTAGGAAGAGGGCCCACAATATCCACCAACACACGGGTGAATGGCGCCTCAAAAGGAGGAATGGGAACTAGAGATGCAACCTTTTCGGTCTGATTACACTTCCCCACAACTTGACAGGTGTGACAAGACTTACAATACCATGAAACATCTCTGAAGATACCTGGCCAGTAGAAGTGTTTCAAAATGCGTGCCACAGTCTTCCTCACTCCAAGGTGTCCTGCCAAACTGGAATCATGAGCCACTCTAATGATATCTTGCCTACAAACACGAGGGATGACAACTTGATGTACAACCTCCCATTCACAGTCGGCTGATGCTGTTGGGGGTCTCCACTTCCTCATAAGTACTCCTGACTTTATATAATAACAAGCAGAAGCACCAGCTGACTCTTCCTCACTGCAAGCAGAGTTAGCTAGACCTTTCAACTCAGGGTCAGCAACCTGCAACTCAACCAACTCTTGACGAGACAAATTATCAACACTACGGGGTACTGCCTTATCTGGTGAGTGGTCCAAATTAGGAAGAAAAGTGTCAGCTAAGATAACATCATCATCATCATTATCCTCTAAGTCACCAGTAACTTTAGCCTTAGCCCTAGTGACCGCACATGCAGAAAACACGTCATGGACATTCCAATCCTGGGTCACAGTCACTGGTTCACTAGACAACTGAGGAGCTGGACACACTTGACTTCCACCAATATCATTTCCAAGTAAGAAAGTTACACCTGACATTGGGAGTGTCTCAACCAACCCAACCAGAACGGAACCATTAACAAAACCAGACTCTAAATTCACTCTGCACAGAGGGACAGAGAAGTAATTATTCCCTACACCTTGTAAGATTACGGTTTCATCAAAGGAATTAACATTAGAGCCTAGAACACTGGTCAGCATAAGGGATTGGTAAACACCTGTATCACTATATATTTTGGCTGATTTCTTGTCATTACTGTCCAGAGGACAGACAAAATCATCAGACAGGAAATTAGCATATGAACTCTTGAGAGTGTCACCCACGTTACTGCTCAAAAGAGGAGCTTCATCATGAGAATTTAATTTACCCCTCAAAGCAGGTTCAGTTAACTCGGTTAAAGAATTCTGGGAACTCTCAAGGGTGGACACTAGACCAATTGACTGAATATTTAATGACTCCTTTTTGTTCACATCACGCTGTCTCCTGAAACATTTCTCAGTAGTATGACCAAGCTTACTACAATAAGTACATTTACTTTTCTGAAATCTAGAGGTGGAGCTGGTATTTACTTCCTGAGAAACATCATCTTTATTCTCTTTCCTGTTACCTGTCCTCTGAGTAGAGGCAATGTACTTACTCTCAGCTTTCCTTTTTTCTTAAGAATATCTCTTGTGAGTGAGAACATATTCATCAGCTAAAACTGCAGCATCAGACAAATTATCTATTGTTTTCTCATCAAGATATAGGATTACATCTTTATTAATACACCTTTTGAAATCCTCCAGCAAAATCATCTGCTTAAATTTATCAAAATCAGAATTTACATTCTTAGAATTTAACCACTGCTCTAACACATCTTCTTTGATTTTTGCATGATCAACATGGGATTGCTTATCTTGCTTATAAGTTGTCCTAAATTTTACTCTATAGGCTTCAGGAACAAGCTCATAGGCCTTAAGAATCAACCTCTTAACTACATCATAATTATCAGATTGATCCTGAGGCAAAGATGCATAAGTTACTTGAGCTTTACCGGTGAGAACAGTTTGAAGGAGTACTGGCCAATACTCCTTGGGCCAACTAAAACCTGTAGCTACCCTCTCAAACAACTGAAAATACTTTGTTAAATCAGATTCATTAAAAGGAGGGACAAGTTTAACATTTTTAGCCACATCAAAATCATCAGAGCTAGATGATCCAGTTCCACCTTGTTTCATGCGATACTCATGGTCTGCCTGAATCCTAGCAAGTTCAATTTGTGCCTGAGCCTGTGCCTGTGCCTCCTGAATACGAGCCTGAGACTCAGCCTCGTTAGCACGTGCCTGAAACTCAGCCTCCTTAGCACGAGCCTCCTGCAGGGCTAGGCGAAACTTAGCTATTTCAATCTGTGTTTGCGTATCTGGAGGAGTTACATTAAACAAGCTTTTATTAATCATCCCAACAATTTGATCTTTAGAATGATGAGAGTGAACAGCAATTCCCAATTGTTGAGCAACAAGCTTAAGTTCATTCTTTGTTCTGTTTTCTACATCACACACTGTTTGCACATTTGACAAATAATCTTTGGCTTCAACAAGAGTAGTAATAGTAGACATCATGAATAAATCACAGTCACAAAATATCAAGCAATATCCTTATGATAATATCCTGAATATCCTGATAATAGGTCGCCAAATTAATGTTACGGAACAGAGAGAGATAATGAACACTTCAAGTGAGAATACTAAAATCACTACTGTCCCGCAAAGTTCCAGGTTCAAAACAAAAGATTTGGGTAAAATTACAAGTTAAAGTTTAATGCTCAAACTAACAACTAAACATTCAGGACTCATAAGGATAATGTAATGGCAAAACAGGTTACATATATGGTTAACTGCAATAGCCTCTATTAACACGAATTTAGCAAGAGCAAATTTATCTAAGTCAGCCGTGATAAAATGAGAAAACCGGATAATGCTGAGTTAAAGCAAGATATAATATTATTACAGATACAAAATATTACTAATACTGGCTGACAGTATGGAACCAATATGAATCATAAAAACTTCCCCAGGCTTATGAATTAACGTCTTAGGCTATACAGTACAAGAAAAATGGTAATAACACTTATACTCAAATGATACAGCAGCTAGATGGCTGGAGACTTCCTGACCACTCACAAAAATAATAATATACTGTACAGGAGAGGACAGAGATGTGAACATAATGAGGAGTAGATCTAAGTGGCAACTAATGCAGAGACTGAGTTCATTATATAGGGGCCGGCAGAGCTTGATTCAACTTGTAAGAAGGACGCGCAAATGAAGGCATAGGGGACGAAGAGTTGACAATCCTGCTCCGAACAACAGAAATAACGACTTACTCTACTATAAGGGGGAGAAGGGGGGAGTGAGGTAGAACACGCAAGCCTGGTCAGTATGGAAGCCAAGTGGAGAATCGTGAACAAACATGCAGCATACTGTACATTAGGATCATACAAAGGATGATGCTATCATGAACAAAACTGTATCATAAGTTAGAATTATACAAGGGATGATGAAATCATAGTCTATGTAACAATATATATATATATATATATATATATATATATATATATATATATATATATATATATATATATATATATATATATATATATACTGTATATATATATATAGTTATTCATTCATTCATTCATGCACATCCAGTCCTACGTTCCCCATAAGGAGCGTAGGAGCCCGGGGCTAGGCAAGTTGGTCCTGACATTTAAGATAAAAGTGACCAGCCTCACTCATCCCTGAGTGGCATTACGTGAGCAATAAACCCCAGCCACCCTTTGGACATAAATCTACACCGACTCAATCCGACTGGAGCCCCGTGATTACCCACTAAACTGCCATGCGACACAGTTTGGTTATATGGTTACCACCCAGCGTAGTAAATGGTTTCCTGGTGTACGGCAGACGATCTGGTTTGTCACTCAGTGTAGAGTCACCCACAGGCAGAAGGAAGACGAAAGAATGAAAGAAAGAAACACAGAAGAGGATGGAAGAAAAGAAGGATGGAGGAGAGGAAAGGGCAGACACGTGAGAGCAGCACTACATCGAGTGAGTGGATGATGAGCGACCCCACCTAATACTGAATATATATATATATATATATATATATATATATATATATATATATATATATATATATATATATATATATATACAGCCACTGAAAAAAAATGAGTCACTTCAATGAACAACGCCGACCCTTTCTATGTGTGAGGCAGTAAGGGAGATCGAGAGGGCAAAAGAAGGACTATGTATTGCTGTAATCAAGAGATGCAAGTACTATATAAGAGAGTATGGATCAGTTGGCTCAATGATTGTGTAGGTAAAACTGAAAGTAGGACTACAAACGTGGGCGATTGTGTGTGTGTGTGTGTGTGTGTGTGTGTGTGTGTGTGTGTGTGTGTGTGTGTGTGTGTGTGTGTGTGTGTGTGTGTGCGCGCGCCAATGCAAGATGTGCAAGGAGAGTGAAAGAAAGGTTCTGGACAAATATGGAATCGTGCATGGAAAGGTGTGAAAGGAATGAGAGTGTTTTTAACTGAAGATATGGATGGAAAAGTATGGAATGTGATGGTGGATAGAGTGGTTGGTCAAGTGGGGTGTGCCTGCAGAAATGGATGAGAATGGCATTGCTCTAGTGCACATTTGTGCGGGGAGGAGGTTGATGATAGCCAATACCCTCTTTAGACAAAAAATGATCCACAGGTATACATGGCGAGTGATAAGAAGGGTAGGTGGTGAATTGAATGAACAGAAGGCAGTTATTGCTTATATGTGTGTGGATGACAGAATGTGGTGTGTAATGGATGCAAGAGCATACAGAGGTCGGGGGAGTGCAGTGGCGTACCCAGAAAGTTGAAAACGGGGGGGGGGGGCTTTTTAAAAATTCTTTTTAGCTGTGCATCCCATGACTTTGGCAAGCGCAGTGAGCCCATACAGCTAGGGGGTTCGGAGGGGTGCTGTAAGCCCTCCCCCACCCCCCCCGGGAAAATTTTGCATTTGGGCCAATTTTATGATCATTCTGAAGCCATATGAAATGGTTATATGACATAAATACAGCATATTCTAAAGTCATTTTTAAGTACTCTGTGCCACTGAGTTATGATTCAGTCTCCAAAAACCTTACACTACGAAAATTCAAAAGCTCACATTTCGATCAAACAGCTTTACAACCGTAATAAATTAATAACAAATGATACAATATATATATATATATATATATATATATATATATATATATATATATATATATAAAATTAGCCGTGTGCGTATCCACTGCAGGACCGGCCTATGCCTACCGAAGTGGGGACGATACAGCCAATGTATCTCTACCAAGTGGCTTAGGCTGTCTGGTAGAGATTGTATGTAGGGCGAGAAGTGCTTGTAAGTGTAATTGTAGTGTTGTAGTGGGTTTGGATGTGTGTATAGTCTGTGAGCCAAGTGTAATCTGCCTGCGCAAGCCGACTGGGTGCAAGCATAGTTTATAGCATGCGACACTGGTTCAACCACAGCACCCCTTATGTCCGCCAAAGTAGTACATGGCCTGGTGAACACTCCCAATTTTATTACCGTGGCGGGACGCGAACCCTGGTTCACCCGTGTACAAATCGCACACTTTACCACTGTACCACAGAGGCTCCATCTATCTATCTATCTATATCTATATCTATCTATCTATATCAATCTATCTATAGATGTATGTTTTTTTTTTTTTTGAAAAAGGGGGGGGCATGGCTGCATGCCCCCCCCCTCGGTACGCCACTGGGGGAGTAAACTTTCTAACCACGTGGTGGCGTAAGTCAAGGTTCAAATTCAATGGAGGAATAGACAGAGGGAAGGACAGGAGGAATTAGGTTGGGGGAATGAACTTTCTGACCACCACGTGGTGGTGGCGTAAGTCATGGTTCAAATTCAACGGAGGAATGGACAGAGGGAAGCATAGGAGGAATTAGTCCATACGAGGATGGTAGAAAAGTTGGCAAACGATGGAAAAAAGGCCGAACATACAATAAGAGTGAAGTGGAGGAGTGACTGGGTGTACAGTATATGATCTGGAGCAGATGGGGGAGGTGGAACGTGTTTGCAAGATATTCACAGAAGAAATCTGTGCAGCATGTAAGGTGGTGTGTGGGGTGAAGAGAAGGTGAGAGGGGGCGCAAGGAACAGCATGGTGAAATGAAGAGGTGAGACAAGCTGTGGCGCAAAAGAAAGAAACATACGAGTATAGTGAGTGGATGGGAAACAGGGAACTGAAGGAAGTTAAGAGACGGAAAAGAGAGTTATATGTGCAGAGGAAGAGAGAGATGAAAAGATTAGTGGGAGTAGGAAGAGGGTGGATGAGGGATTTGGAAGGAATTTGAGTGTAAAGTAGAGGTAATGTAAGAAAATGCTCTGGAAAGAGATAAGGAGAGTAAGACAGGGTGATAAAGAAGTTAGTTGGGGAATGAGACAAAATTGGTAGATTGATACGGGAGAAAAGAGATAAGGTGAGTAGATGGAGCGAACACTCAGAATATTTTTAACATAGAGAATGAAAGTGATGCGAGGATACGTGGTTGGGGAATGACTGGGAGAAGGAGGGAGGTGAAAAGAGAGGATGAATCAGTAGGATGGAAGTAGTTGAAGCAATGAAGAAAGTCAAAGCCCCAGGAATTGATGGAGTATGTGGTGAAATGCTGAATCATAGGGGAGAGATAGTAGTACAATGGATATGGAAGATGTGCAGATTGGCCTGGGAGGAAGATAAAGTCCCAGAGGATTGGAAGTCAGATGTAATTATTCCGCTGTACCAAGGAAAATAGGAATAAAGGTGTGTGGTAATCATAAGGGTAAATGTATTCCTAGTGTAACAGGAAAAGTGTATGGCAGGTTACTTATTGACAGAGTTAGGGAAATCACAGAGGAATTATTTGGTGAAGTACAGGGAGGGTTTAAGAAGGTAAGAGGTTGCATAGATCAGATATTCATTCTTAGGTCTTTAATGGAAAAATTTCCAGAGAAGGGAAAGAAGTTGTATGGAGCCTTCATGGATTTGGAGAAAGCATATGACGGCGTAGATAGACAAGGAGCGTGGAAAATATTAAGAATATATGGAGCAAATGAGTTGTTGGATGGCGTCAAAGGTATGTATGAGGGGGGTAAGGCTTCAGTGCGTGTGGATGGTGAAATGAGTGAATTTTTCTTTTTTAAAGTTGGACTGAAACAGGGATTTATCATGTCTTCATGGCTGTTCAGTCTGTATAATGATGAGTTTTAAAAGAGATTCAAGGTAGGGCAATGGATGTTGGAGCGGCATTAATGGGAGATGGTAACGTTTGGAAATCCCCTGTACTACTGTTTGCAAATAATACTGTGTTGTTAAGTGAAGACGAAGGGGAACCGCAAGGTTTGGTGAATGAGTCTGGAAGAGTGTGCAAGAAACGGAATCTGAAGGTAAATTTAGGGAAGAGTAAAGTTATGGTCGTCGAGAGAAATGATGTCACAGGATGTACAGTGATGTTGGAGGATAAGCAAATGGAAAATGTAAGTGCATTTATTTACTTGGGGAGTGTTATGAGTAACGATGGAAGTTTCGAGGGTGAAGTGCTTGAAAGAGTACAACAAGGAAAAAAGATTGCTAGTTCTCTGAAAGCAGCAATACGAAATAGGGAAGTGAGCATGGAAGTGAAAAAGTCGCTGCATGACAGTATTGTGATACTAACTGTAACGTATGGAAGTGAAGTTTGGACCTTGTTGGAAGGACACAAGAGTGAGAGCAGTGGAAATGAGTTATCTGAAAGGAGCATGTGGAGTTACACGGAGAGACAGACTAACAAATGAGGAAGTGAAGGAGCGTTGTGGTGTGGATGTGGAAGTGATAGGAAGCGTTAGGAGAAACACACTGAGGTGGCTTGGCCATGTAGAGAGGATGAAGAGAGAGAGACTAACGAGGAGAGTGTATGTGAGTGAGATGGAGAGGGGGAAAGGGAGGAGGAGGCCAAGGATGAGATGAAGGGATGGAGTGGAGATGTATATGAGCGAGGGAGGTGTGAGCTTGCAGCTGGGCAGTGAAATGGCAAGGTATCGGGCGAGATGGAGGCGATCTGTTTGTGGCCACCCCTACGAGATTAAGGCACCTGGCAATATAGATAGATTATATAATCCATCTATCTATATACCTAGGCTGCTACCCCCAAGGAAAGGGAGGATGACGAGACAGGACGACACACTCCCAATTTACTCATCCACTCAAGCACATTCATTCGCATCTTAGCCCCAAAGGGGAGAACGGACAGATCCTCACCACACCACACCGCACGAGGATCAACTGCGCAGTGCAATCAGTGACATCCGCAGCACGGCACGACAGCAAAACTGGTTTGCCCCTGCCACATCATAATGGACCCATCCCCTAACCCGTACCTGACCTGATCACCTGATCAGATAAAATGCGGGAGAATATCCCCTATGGGCTGCGTCATCATTTATTCTTTCACAGTTTCTCTCCATTCATTTCTATCACGCACAGCCACTCTTCCATGCTAAGCAGACATCCCTGTCGTATCCAAAGCTCTCTTCACACTGTCCATCCATGCTGTTCGTGGTCTTCCTCTCAGCTCTTCACCTCTCACATCAGATCTAGTTATCTTTTTTCACCAAACGTTCATCATCCATTCTCTCCATATGCCCAAACCATCGCAACACCCTCTGCTCAACTCGATCAGCCATCTCCCAGGTAACTCCAGTTCTCCTTCACACTTCATCATTTCTCACTTGATCCATACGCGTCACTCCACACAGACTTCTCAGACACCTCATCTCCATTACATTCAAACTTTTCCTCTCTACTACATATTCCATGTTTCAGCCCCATATAATGCAGTCGATACCATAACACCCTGAGACAGCATTCTCTTTTCATCCATTCTAAGCAAACGACATCTGAACATTTTTTTCATTCCTCCCAGCACCTTTCCTACTTCATTCATTCTAAACTTCACTTCTGCATCTATTCTTCCATCCACAGCAACATGTGACCCTAAATACTTAAAACACACTACCTCCTCAAGCAACACACCATTCAAAACTATATTCATCCTCCTACCAACTACCAGCCTAGTACACTTCGTCACTTTACTCTTATTCTCATTTACTCTCAATTTCCTCCTCTCACACACCCTTCTAAACTCCTCTACCAACTGTCTCAATCTCTCCTGTGAATCAGCCACCAGTGCAGTATCATCCACAAACAGCAGCTGCTTCAGATTCCACTCTCTACCATCAACATTCACCAGACTCAGACCTCCACCTAACACTCTTGCATTCACCTCCCTTACAACACCATCTATATAAATATTAAACAACCAAGGTGACATCACACATCCCTGCCGTAGCCCCACTCTCACGGGAAACCAATCACTCACAGTATTTTCCACTCTTACTCACGCTGTACTGTTTACATAAGAACTTTTCATTCCTTTTAGTAACTTACCATCAAGTCCATACAATCTTAAAACAGTCCACAAAGCCTCCCTATCAGTTCTATCATAAGCTTTCTTTAAATCCATGAACACCCAAAACACATCCTTACCTTTCGCTAAATACTTTCACACACCTGTCTCACAGCAGTGTGGCTCTCCTAGAGCCACACTGCTCATCACCAATGACTCCCTCTGTACCCTCTCTAACTCCCTTAACACTCTGCCATACACCTTATAACACCAAATAGACTTATACCCCTAAAGCTAGTACATTCATACATATCACCCTTATCTTTATACAACGGGACCACACAAGCACTTGCCCAGTCAATTGGCACCATACCTTGCACAAAGCATACATTCAACAATCTTACTAACCAGTCAACAATAGTCGCTCCACGACCTTTCAGGCATTCCACAGCACATCCATCCATACCTGGAGCTTTCCCTGTTTTCATCACCTTTACTGCCTCCTGCACTTCCTCCATCGTGATCAAAGAATCATTCAACTCTCCCTACATATTTATTCCTTGCGCCCTTCCATCTGCCACAGTCTCAGTCTACATTTAACATTCTTTCAAAATACTCCACCCATCTCTTCCTTACTGCATCCATCTCAGTTAACATCCTTCCATCCTCCGTTTTTACTTGCTTTTCCTTCCCAGACTCTCCCTTTCGCACCCTTTTCACCACCTTCCAAAACATATTCTTATTCTCTTGAAAATTCTCAGTCAACTGCCTATCCCAGCTCTCATCTGATGCCACTTTAGCATCATGCACAGCCCTTCTCATCCTATTCCTCTTTTCCTTATACCTCTCATATTACACCTCATCCTTCCTCTGCAGCCACACTTCATATGCACGTCTCTTCTCAGCCACAGCCATACTTACTTCCTTGCACCACCATTCACTTCCCTTTCTTACACCACCACCCACTCGTCTCACACCACACACCTCTTCCGCATGCCCCACCACAGCACTCTTAAACAACTGTCATTCCTCCTCCACACTGCCATTCTCCTGATCTTTCACTGCGTTCCACTCATCTTTCAATTTCTCCTGATACATTATCATTTTCTTTCTTTTATCCAACTCACTCACTTTCAAATCCTCCCTGCCACACCTAACTTTCCTAGCTCTCTACTCTCAACTTCCCCTCCACCAAGTAGTGGTCAGACGTACCTCCACCCTCCCCTCTCAAAACTCTCACATCCAACAATCTTCCTATTACATTCCTGGACACAATTACATAGTTCATCAATGCTTTATCAACAACCCTTCCACCCTTCTGTCTCACCCATGTATACTTATAAATATCTTTCTTCTCAAACAAGGTATTTCCGATCACCATCTCTCGCTCAATGCACATCCCTATCATTCGTTCCCAATTTTCATTTCTTCCAGGTACACCATGCATACTGTACCAACTACATCTTCAACTGCTGCATTTTCCACTCTAGCATTCAGATCTCCCATCATTGCCACATTCACATTCGCCCCAAAACTTTGCAAACACTCATCGACATCATGCAAGAAAGACTCTCCCTCTTCTTCATCCCTTTCACTACCAGGCCCATATGCACTCACAAATACCCACAACTCACGTTCAAATTTCACTTTCACCAACATCAGTCTCGATGACATGTCCTTCTATTCAATCACACACTGCTGTACTTCCGGGCTCACTAACAAGGCCACACCTTCTTTCGACCTTCCTCCATCAACACCTGACAATCTTCCATTCACACTTCCAAATTTAGGCTTATGTTTCCCTTTCATCTGTGTTTCACTCAAAGCTAACCCATCAAACCTTCTTCTCACAAACATTCATCCTATCTCCTCCCATTTAGCCTCAATCGTACTACATCCACGCACATTCATAGATCCAATCTTCAGGGTATGGGGATAACTCAATCCCCCATCGCTTCTTATGGCCTGTCCTTTTTTAGGAACTAAAAAACAGAGGAGGGGGTCCCTAGTCCCCTCACCCAGTTCCTTTTAGTCGCCTTTTACGACACGCAGGGAATACGGTGGCAGAATTCTTCCTAACACAACCTGGCCACAGAGTAGTAGTACTACCCCATAGTGCAGCCAGATTGTGCCCCCCCCCCCCGCCACAGGGGGGGGATTACATTGTATAATGAAACCAAAAAAGAAAAATACTTATTACAATTTAATTTTCTGGTAATTAACCATTAGTCATTGGTCACTCAACGCTTGGTTTCTGTATTGCTGTTATTCGACTTGGCATGCTGCCAAACTGATCTGAAAAGTATACAGGTTGTGCTTCGTCTTCATTCATCATACGGCTGACTTTGATTACCCGATTATTCCTTCAGTTTCACAATTGTTGAGCACTTCATGAACCAGTTTAATAAATGCACTATTCTCCAGGAGCCTACAAGGCTCCAATGTGTTGTCAAGAGGTAAAGATAAGGTAAAACCAGACTGGAGCAACTAGCACAGAGGTGGTCTCTCTAACTTCCTTCTGTAACTACTTGATGGTTATTAATCTGGCATTTTGAAACGGATCCATTACCTCATGGATGAAGAGTTTTGCTAGAGGCGCAGTGGCTCACATAACCATACCTACTTGAGGTGTGAAATGGTAAACTAATAGACAGGTCCTGGTACTCCAAGAATCTTTGTGTGCATATGTATCGGTGATTTGACTTTGCCACCTTTAATATTTCATCGTCCCTATCATATCTGGACCTAATAAATAAATCTCAAGGAGGAGAGGAATGTACAGATTGCTTTGATTCATCAAAGATTCAATAAACGTGAAACAAGAAGTGGTGCCAAGGCACAGCAAACCCGTCCCCGATAGTCATTCTAGTGCTGACCTATAAACACATCAGGATATCTAGTCAATGGTGGCATACATCAGATTTGGAGTAAATCGAGTGAAAATTGACGATCTTATGTCCATTTGAAATTTTAGGCCCGACCCACAGGACAATGATCCCCCAACCACTAACTGGGGGGTGAACCCCCCTGATGTAATGAGGTGTGTTATAGGAGCAGATTTCAAAGATGTACCTTTAGGCGTTATGGTGGAAAGAAGATTTTATTATTATTTTTTTGTTTCCTTTTTTTGGGCCTTTAGTCTGGGCCTTGGCCAAAATTTGCCAAAAATTTAATCAGGTGATCAGAGGGTCATAGCCCAGCATCCCTGTAATTTTAGTCAAAATCGCACAAGTAGTTTCCGTGTAAAAATGTTAACAGACAGACAGAGATAAACAAATAAACAAACAAACCGAGTGAAGGCAGACAGATACAAACAAATAAACAAACAAACCGAGTGAAAACAATACCGTCCCTGAGTAGTTCAGACTAGAAATCGCTAGACCTTGTCTTTTAACGTATAGTACTTTTCATGACTGTTTCTAGATTTTTTTTTTTTTTTGCTGAATCCAAATAAGAGTGCCAGACGTAAAACTTTGAGTGTTTTTGTAAAAACGCAAAAATCTAAAATTACTGCCAGGAATCCTATGAAACGTTGAGAATGAATCTAAATGGCTATTAAATGTGTAAACTGTTATATTTTATATTTTTGTTGACAAAGCAATCAGATAATATTACCAAAAAAACATGGAAATAATGATTTATCCATACATGAAAAAAGTATACAAACACTTTATATCGTAATGGTATCATATGGCGGGTTATGAGTGTTCAGTTCTAGAAATCAATTTAAAAAAAATAATTCTGACAAAATATTATGTTCATAATAATATATTCACACAATATTTAGATCATCGCCACTGTCATCACTGCTGTTCATGATCAGTTTGAACAGGTTTTGACAGCTTGCTTGGTCCTTGCATTTTCAGAAGTCTGAGCACGGAAGTGTAATTTCTGTGCATGGACAGTGTGTCATTTTCCAGCCACTTTTAGCCACAGTTGACTAGAGTAAGCAGTCCATCTGGTGCAGCTAACTGTCCAGGCAGAGGATACTTTGGTCGCAATTTTTGTCCATCATTTCCCAGCCATGCTGCAGAGGGTCCAAGTCGGGAAGCGAAACCATGCCTGCTGATTTCCACAAAGCTGTTTGGAAATGGGCTCGCTCACACTGTAGCTTAAATGCACCTTGAATAGGTGGAAGGCTGCTCAGCTTTGGTGGTACATGTTGTTTACCAGCAATTATTCTCTTGAAAATATTAGCACTCATGTGGCCTTGTGATATCTCTGGCTCCTGCTCATATAACATGGCTATAAAATTTCAAACAAGAACTAGTGATGTCATCTGGTGATGCTGCAACATCATCTAGAAGAAGCAAACCAGTGAACTTTTCAACTGTTTTGAACACAGTTTCCTTGCCGATACCAGCAAATGAAGAGACTGCATCACATCCAGTTAGGGCATGAGCTCCAAGAAGGTTACGAATGACTGCAGCATGCCTATTGACCACCTCATTGACACTGATGACAGTGTGCTTTCCAAAACATGACTCCATGGTTACCTCAACTGGAGTTGGCAAGCCGTTGGTTCGTGCATGCAGGTGATGTGCAAGGATAAGAAGCAATCAGTGTAATCAGATAAACCGGAACTGGTGAAAAGCCTGCAAAAGCTTCGTGAATCATGTGATATGCCATGATGACATTTGCCTCCTCATGTGTTATTGCTGTCTGCTGTGGACCAACCCCAACTTCTATTGGATGTGAATCAGGGCCAGTCACGATGATGCATTTTTCTTGTGGGACCTGGAAGGAGCACAACTTTTTTCAATCATGTGGATGACCTGTTCTTTGCACTTACATTTAACACAATGGCATGTTTGGGTAAAGGCGATTCATCTGTTAGCTTGAACAAGCGACTCCATCCTTTCTGTCGTGAGGTTCGACAGCATGACTTTGTACCCAGCTTATAGTACTGTATCTGTCAAACACTACCTGTTACAATGTTGCCAATTATTGCTGCTTCCAGTGTGCAATAAAGCTCAGGTGATACTGCTGCAAGAATTGACAAGAGCATTTGGCTACAGTCACTAATAACATCGGACATTGATATGCGGGTGTAATAAGATTTCATACTAGGTTTCTGGCATTCTGCTCTGATGTTTTTGGCCAAACTTGAGACGACTCGTACACTGCATTCATCCTCAGTGTCATCTACAATATGAAGTTGATCTGCTGCTTTATCCCGAAACACCAAGATTGATGCCACACCAGGAGAGGACAAAACAATCAGTTCAGGATGCAGTTTCTTGCTGACAGTCTTTAAGAGGGAATGCCTTGAGTGCTGTGTTCCCCCTAGTTCAGTATACAAATTATACAGATCAACACTGTTCCAAATGCGTTCTTTGTTTGTGACAATTTGTTTGACCAAACTGTCTAGTGCACCGTCACCTCCATTAGAAGTGGACTCAGTTGGACTGTTGGTGAAAAATTGAGCAAGACAGTCGTTGTGGTAACGGGCGTCTGCTGCATGGAGATCCGTCAAAGCACATTTAACTGTGAATGTCACATCTTTTGCCCAGGCATAATTTCTTTCACTTGCTTGCCTCAGAATGGCTTCTTTTCATGTCGTCTTTCCAACATCAGCAGTTCTACAAACATATGCTTCTCTCCAACGACTTGGATTCTTTGCGGGGCGTTCCACTGAGCATTTCTGATCACAGTACAAACAGTCTTCAAGGAAGTTAAATGCATGACTTCCTTTCAGTCTTTAACTACTTGTGCCATCAGCTGGCTGCAATTTGCGCTTTTTTTTTAAATCGCTCTATATGATGCCTTGAGCAGTAAGTGCTGATGCAGTTCTTGTGACAGGTGAATTGCGTAACACCATCTGCAAGACTTTCACTCAAAGCATCACCATGTTGATGACTCACATCTTGCGGACTCTGGATTCTTGAAGACTGGATAAGCTTCGGCTTCTTGCTACCACATATTATGCAATCCATCATTGCAAGAAAGACAAAGACAAATATTTACCAACCTCATAATCAGATTTCAATTTTGAATGCAACTATAAATTATAAGCTCTTCAGTTTTTTAATAATATACAATAATGACCTATTTGTAATAACAAGTAATAATGAAGTGTAAAATAAAATAAAATTTACAGAACTCCATACAGATTTGTTAATCATGGCAGAGTTCTTGCTCTAGATGGGTATAAAGGGAGATAGCTAATGCCTTTTACCATGATCATATATACCTGCTTTAAAGAGATGTATACAAAAACACTCAACTTTTATCGTCTGGCATTCATCACATTTGAAATCACCAGGTCGAAATTGTCTAAAACTAGTGCAATCTATCTATCTATCTATATCTATCTATCTATCTATATATATATATATATATATATATATATATATATATATATATATGTATATAATTTGCCAGACGCCTCAATCACGTTTGGGGTGCCCACAAACAAATCGCCTCCAAGACCCCCTGTCCCCCCCCCTTTCACTGCCCTGCTCCCAACTCACACCCCCATCTCTCATATACCTCTCCACCCCATTCCTCCATCTCATCCTCGGCCTCCCCCTCCCGCTTCCCCCCTCCACCTCACTCACATACACTCTCTTCGTCAGTCTTTCACCCTCCATCCTCTCCACATGGCCAAACCACCTCAGTGTGTTCCTCATAACGCTTCCTATCACATCCACATCCACACCACAACGCTCCTTTGTATCCTCATTCGTCAGCCTGTCTCTCCATGTGACTCCACAGGCTCCTCTTAAATAACTCATTTCCACGGCTCTCACTCTTGACTTGTGTCCTTCCAACAATGTCCAAGCTTCACTTCCATACGTTAGAGTTGGTATCACAATACTGTTATGTAGTAACTTTTTCACTTCCATGCTCACTTCCCTGTTTCTTATCACTGCTTTCAAAGAATATATATATATATATATATATATATATATATATATATATATATATATACTAAAATCACTACTGTCCCGCAACGTTCCAGGTTCAAAACAAAAGAGTTAGGTAAAATTACAAGTTAAAGTTTAATGCTCAAACTAACAACTAAACAGTCAGGACTCATAAGGATAATGTAATGGCAAAATAGGTTACATATATGGTTAACTGCAATAGCCTCTATTAACACGAATTTATCAAAAACAAATTTATCTAAGTCAGCCCTGATAAAATGAGAAAACCGGATAATGCTCAGATAAAGTAATATATAATATTATCACAGATAAAAAACACTAACACACACCACAAAGCCAGTCAGGAGACAGGACGTGTGTGCTGGGCAATCCCCAGGTCCTGTCCTCCCCCCTTACTATTTTTTAATCAGCCCATACCCCACTGACCAGGCTAATGTATGGCCCGGCCTGCACTATATGTGCAGGAAATCTTCGAACGAACGAACGAAGAAAACAATACTCACACTAGCTGACATTAAAAACTTTACATGAATCACAAAAACCTTACCAGGCCTGCGAATTAACGCCTCAGGCTATACAGTACAAGAAAAATGGTAATAATACTTATACTCAAATTATACAGCAGCTAGATGGCTGGAGACTTCCTGAGCACTCACAAAAATAATAATACACTATACAGGGGAAGACAGAGATGTGAACAAAATGAGGAGTAGATCTAAGTGGCAATTAATGCAGAGACTGAGCTCATTATATAGGGACCGGCAGAGCTTGATACAACTTGTAAGAAGGACGCGCAAATGAAGCCATAGGGGACAAAGAGTTGACAATCCTGCTCTGAACAACAGAAAGAACGACTTACTCTACTATAAGGGGGAAAAGGGGGGAGTGAGGTAGAACACGCAAGCCCGGTCACTATGGAAGCCACGAGGCGAATCGTGATCAAACATGCAGCATACTGTACATTAGAATTATACAAAGGATGATGAAATCATAGGCTATGTAACACCTCCCCACAAAGAAAAAGAAATTTACAAAGGAAATTTCTTATTACTCTAAAACAATCTGTCTAAAGTCTAGATAAACAACCTGCAATAACATTTTCTTTCCCCTTGACATGTTGTATGTCCAATGAATACTCCTGGAGAAGTAGATTCCATCTTGTCAATCTCTGATTTTTACCTTTAAACTTACTAAGGAACTTCAGAGGGTTATAATCGGTATAAATGACTATGGGGTCAAAACCAGAACACAAATAAAATGCTGTAAACCCAAAATCAAGGCCAAAAGCTCTTTCTCAATAGTTGAGTAGTCCTTCTGAGGTGAAGTGAACTTCTTACTGTAATAAGATACAGAGTGTTCAATACCCTGATCATCCCCTTGCAGCAAAACAACCCCAGCTCCTGTATCACTTGCGTCAACAGCCATCTTAAAAGGCTTAGCAAAATTTGGAGTAGCGAGCACTGGCTGACTTAATAGGATAGCTTTAAGTTTACTGAAAGAGGATTCACAGTTATCGGTCCAGACAAATTTAACTCCCTTTTTCAGTAGTTCTATAAGTGGTGATACAAGAATTGAAAAGTTAAGAACAAATCTCCTGTAATAACCTACCATTCCCAAAAATCCTTGTAGCTCTTTCCTACTTTTAGGTCTGGGAAGATCACTTATAACCTGAACCTTAGCTCCTGGTGGTGCAACGTGTCCATCACCAATTACGTACCCAAGGTACTGAACTTTAGCTTGACCAAACTCACACTTTGATAAATTAGCTACAAGATTAGCCTGAACCAAACGCTCAAGAAATTTACTAACATGGCATAGGTGATCTTTCCAGTTGTCACTGAAGATTAATACATCATCAATATAAACAACACACCCTGCCAAACCCTCTGTTACAACATTCATGAGCTTCTGAAATGTGGCTGGTGCATTCTTCATACCATATGGCATTACAGAACATGTAAAAGTCTTTCCTAGTGTTACGAAACATGAGATCTCCCTAGCACGTTCAGTTATAGGTACTTGCCAGCATCCCTGTAACAAATCCAACTTACTTATGTACCTAGCCTTTCCGATCTTGTCTATGCAATCTTCCACGCGAGGGAGAGGGTAAGTGTCTGTTTTGGTTATCTGATTAACACGTCTGTAGTCGATGCAAAGCCGCTGTGACCCACCTGGCTTAGGGACTAGAGTGACAGGAGAACTCCACTCACTCTGACAGGGCTCAATCATCTTCTGGTCCAACAGGTAGCCAAGCTCCTTCTGGATGAGAGGGACTTTCACTGGGTTCACACGGTAAGGAGGCAGTTTAATTGGCTTTGCGTCTCCAACATCAACATCATGCATCAACGCAGTGGTTCTTCCTGGAGTGTCACGGAACACTTGCGGGTACTCCTGCAGTAATGCCGAAAACTCCTGCCTTTCCTCGGGAGCTAGATGAGAAAGCTTAGTCTGGAGATCATTCATGATATCAGGATTCTTCCCCAAACTATCACTCAGGCTCATGCTGCATGGGAGAACTTCATTTGTAGACTCGGGTGGAACAGCTACAGTGCAGACTGGGTTATTTTCGTCCCGCCTGTGATATAACTTTAGCATGTTGATGTGACAAAGTTGCTTGTTCTTTCTACGATCTGGTGTGGCGATGACATAGTTGACATCACTGAGTTTCTTCTCTATGAAATAAGGACCACTAAACTTGGCTTGAAGAGGTTGCCCATGCACCGGTAGCAGAATCAAAACCTGATCTCCTGGCTGAAAGTGGCGTAACTTGGACTTCTTATCATACCAAGTCTTCATCTTCTCCTTAGCAGCTCCTAAATTCTCTCTTGCCAGCTGTAAAGCAGTGGACAGCCGTTCTTTGAACTTCATCACATACTCCAGCAGGTTGACGTCATCTTCCTCCGACAGCCAGCATTCCTTGAGTAGCTTAAGGGGTCCACTTACTTCATGGCCAAACAGTAGTTTAAAGGGTGAGAAGCCCAGTGATTCATTTGGAGATTCTCTTGCGGCAAATACAACGAATGGCAGACCTTTATCCCAGTCTTTCTGATGTTCCAAACAGTATTTCCTGAGCATCGATTTGAGTGTTTGATGGTATCTCTCCAACGCTCCTTGGGTCTGGGGATGGTAAGCTGAAGACGTGATCTGGGTGATGCCCAACTCTTTCAGAGACTGGTTGAAAACATTTGACATGAAATTACTTCCCTGGACTGAGTGTACCTCCTTGGGCAGACCAAACTTGGTGAAGAACCCTAGCATTTCCTTAACCACGTTCTTTGCTGAGATATTTCTAAGTGGAATAGCTTCAGGATAATGAATAGCCATACCAATCAGGGTCAACACATAAGAAAATCCTGAAGAAGTCTTAGGAAGAGGGCCCACATTATCCACCAACACACGGGTGAATGGCGCCTCAAAAGGAGGAATGGGAACTAGAGGTGCAACCTTTTCGGTCTGATTACACTTCCCCACAACTTGACAGGTGTGACAAGACTTACAATACCATGAAACATCTTTGAAGATACCTGGCCAGTAGAAGTGTTTCAAAATGCGTGCCACAGTCTTCCTCACTCCAAGGTGTCCTGCCAAACTGAAATCATGAGCCACTCTAATGATATCCTGCTTACAAACACGAGGGATGACAACTTGATGTACAACCTCCCATTCACAGTCGGCTGATGCTGTTGGGGGTCTCCACTTTCTCATAAGTACTACTGACTTTATATAATAACAAGTAGAAGCACTAGCTGACTCTTCTTCACTGCAAGCAGAGTTAGCTAGACCTTTCAACTCAGGGTCAGCAACCTGCAACTCAACCAACTCTTGACGAGACAAATTATCAACACTACGAGGTACTGCCTCATCTGGTGAGTGGTTCAAATTAGCAAGAAAAGTGTCAGCTAGGATAACATGATCATAATTATTATCCTCTAAGTCACCAGTAACTTTAGACTTAGCCCTAGTGACAGCACATGCAGAGACCACATCAGGGACATCACAATCCTGCGTCACAGTCACTGGTTCACTAGACAACTGAGGAGCTGGACACACTTGACTTCCACCAATATCATTTCCAAATAAGAAAGTTACACCTGACATTGGGAGTGTCTCAACCAACCCAACCAGAACGGAACCATTAACAAAATCAGACTCTAAATTCACTCTGCACAGAGGGACAGAGAAGTAATTATTCCCTACACCTTGTAAGATTACAGTTTCATCAGAGGAATTAACATTAGAGCCTAGAACACTGGTCAGCATAAGGGATTGGCAAGCACCTGTATCACGATATATTTTAGCTGATTTCCTGTCATTACTGTCCAGAGGACAGACAAAACCATCGGACAGGAAATTAGCACATGAACTCTTGAGAGTGTCAACCACGTTACTGCTCAAAAGAGGAGCTTCATCATGAGAATTTAATTTACCCCTCAAAGCAGGTTCAGTTAACTTGGTTAAAGAATTCTGGGAACTCTCAAGGGTGGACACTAGACCAATTGACTGAATATTTAAAGACTCCTTTTTGTTCACATCACGCTGTCTCCTGAAACATTTCTCCGTAGTATGACCAAGCTTACTACAATAAGTACATTTACTTTTCTGAAATCTGGAGGTGGAGCTGGTATTTACTTCCTGAGAAACATCATCTTTATTCTCTTTCCTGTTACCTGTACTCTGAGTAGAGGCAACGTACTTACTCTCAGCTTTCCTTTTTTCTTTAGAATATCTCTTGTGAGTGAGAACATATTCATCAGCTAAAACTGCAGCATCAGACAAATTATCTATTCTTTTCTCATCAAGATATAGGATTATATCTTTATTAATACACCTTTTGAAGTCCTCCAGCAATATCATCTGCTTAAATTTATCAAAATCAGAATTTACATTCTTAGAATTTAACCACTGCTCTAACAGATCTTCTTTGATTTTTGCATACTCAACATGAGATTGCTTATCTTGCTTATAAGTTGTCCTAAATTTTACTCTATAGGCTTCAGGAACAAGCTCATAGGCCTTAAGAATCAAGCTCTTAACTACATCATAATTATCAGATTGATCCTGAGGCAAAGATGCATAAGTTACTTGAGCTTTACCGGTGAGAACAGTCTGAAGGAGTACTGGCCAATACTTTTTGGGCCAATTAAAACCTGTAGCTCCCCTCTCAAACAACTAAAAATACTTTGTTAAACCAGATTCATTAAAAGGAGGGACAAGTTTAACATTTTTAGCCACATCAAAATCATCAGAGCTAGATGATCCAGTTCCACCTTGTTTCATGCGATACTCATGGTCTGCCTGAATCCTAGCAAGTTCAATTTGTGCCTGAGCCTGTGCCTGTGCCTCCTGAATACGAGCCTGAGATTCAGCCTCCTTAGCACGAGCCTGAAACTCAGCCTTCTTAGCACGGGCCTGAAACTCAGCCTCCTTAGCATGAGCCTGAAACTCAGCCTCCTTAGCACGAGCCTCCTGCAGGGCTAGCTGAAACTTAATTATTTCAGTTTGCTTTTCCTCATCTGGAGAAGTTACATTAAACAAGGTTTTATTAATCATGTCAACAATTTGATCTTTAGAATGATGAGAGCGAACAGCAATTCCGAATTGTTGAGCAACAAGCTTAAGTTCATTCTTTGTTCTGTTTTCTACATCACACACTGTTTGCACATTTGACAAAAAATCTTTGGCTTCATCAAGAATAGTAAAAGTAGACATCATGAATAAATCACAGTGACAAAATATCAAGCAATATCCTTATGATAATATCCTGAATATCCTGATAAGAGGTCGCCAAATTTATGTTATGGAACAGAGAGATAATGAACAGTTCAAGTGAGAATACTAAAATCACTAATATCCCTCAACGTTCCAGGTTCATAGCAAAAGAGTTAGGTAAAATTACAAGTTAAATTTTAATGCTCAAACTAACAACTAAACAGTCAGGACTCATAAGGATAATGTAATGGCAAAATAGGTTACATATATGGTTAACTGCAATAGCCTCTATTAACACGAATTTAGCAAGAACAAATTTATCTAAGTCAGCCCTGATAAAATGAGAAAACCGGATAATGCTCAGTTAAACTAAGATATAATATTATCACAGATACAAAACACTACTTACACTGGCTGACATTAAAAACTTTAAATGAATCACAAAAACCTTACCAGACCTGCGAATTAACGCCTCAGGCTATGCAGTACAAGAAAAATGGTAATAATACTTCTACTTAAATTATACAGCAGCTAGATGGCTGGAGACTTCCTGAGCACTCACAAAAAAAAATAATACACTATACAGGGGAGGATAGAGATGTGAACAAAATGAGGAGTAGATCTAAGTGGCAATTAATACAGAGACTGAGCTCATTATATAGGGGCTGGAAGAGCTTATTACAACTTGTAAGAAGGATGCGCAAATGAAGCCATAGAGGACAAAGAGTTGACAATCCTGCTCTGAATAACAGAAAGAACGATTTACTCTACTATAAGGGGGAAAAGGGGGGAGTGAGGTAGAACACGCAAGCCTGGTCATTATAGAAGCCACGAGGCGAATCGTGATCAAACATGCAGCATACTATACATTAGAATTATACAAAGGATGATGAAATCATAGCTATGTAACAATATATATATATATATATATATATATATATATATATATATATATATATACAGTATATATTCAGGAAATACAGACAGAGGGAAACAGTTCCAGAGTTGACCTGTTGCATAAATGAAGGACTGGGAGTAACGGTTAACTCTTGCATTAGAGAGCTGGACAGAAAAGGGATGAGAGTTTGCTGCTAGACGGGTGCTACGCGCCCATCGTAGAGGTGGAGGAATGCATGCAGATAGTTCAGAGGAGCAGTGACCATTAAAGTAGCGATAGAAAAGAGATAAAGATGCAACAGTGCGACGAAGAGACAGATGTTGAAGGGAGTCAGTAAAAGGAGGAGAGTTAATGAGCCAAAAAGCCTTTGACTCCACCCTATTGAGAAGAGCTGTATGTGGGGAGCCTCCCCACACATGAGAGTTGTACTCCACACAGGGGCGGATAAAACCGTTGTATAGAGTCAACAATTGTGCAGGGGTAAAGAAAGAACGGAGTCGGCTTAGCACACCCAATCTCTTGCAAGCAGATTTTACATGAGATGTAATATGATCTTTCCAAGATAAGTCCCGAATAAATGAAACCCCAAGCATGTTCAAGGATCATGCAGGATTAAGCTGAATATTATTAAACATTAGTGCGTATACCTGTGGAAGATTTTGACGGGTTGATAGGTGTAAGAACTGAGTCTTTGATGCATTAAAAACAACAAGATTATTTTTACCCCAGTCAGAGATACGAGCCAAGTCAGACATTAGGTGCGCCATAGCCTCATCCCTTGTTTGTTGAAGTAACTGCTGAGATGGGCGTTGCGGGAACTGAATGGAAAGGTGAAGGGTGGAGTCATCAGCGTATGAGTGGATAGGGTTAGATGTACAGGTTAGAAGGTCACTGATGAATAAGAGGAAGAGAGTTGGTGCTAGGACAGAGCCCTGAGGAACACCACTGTTGATAGATCTAGGAGAAGAACAATGGCCGTCTACAACAGCGGCTATAGAACGACCAGAAAGGAAGCTAGTGATGAAGGCACAGATAGAAGGATAGAAATCTTAAGAGTGCAGTTTGGAAATTAAAGATTTATGCCAGACTCGATCGAAAGCCTTTGAGATGTCAAGTGCAATGGCAAAGCTTTCGCCAAAGTCCCAAAAGGAGGATGACCAGGAGTCTGAAAGGTAGGTGAGAGGATCGCCAGTGGAGATTCCCTGACAGAACCCGTACTAACGATCAGAAAGAAGGTTGTGATAGGAAAGAGACCTTAAAATTTTTCGTTTGGGAATTGACTCAAAAGCTTTTTAAATACAGGATGTTAAAGGAATTGGATGATAGTTGGAGGGTTGGGAGTGGTCACCCTTCTTTGGGACTGGCTGAATGAGAGCAAACTTCCGGCAAGAAGGAATGGTACAAGTTGACAGACAAAGGCGAAAGAGTTTGCCTAGGCAGGGTGTAAGCACAGAAGCACAGTTCTTGAGAACAACAGGAGGGACTCCATCAGGCCCATATGCCTTGTTAGTATTGAGGCCAGTGAAGGCAGAAAATACATCAGCTGAAGAAATTTTAATGTCAGCCATGAGGAAGTCAGAGGCAGGAAGTGATGGAGGAACAGCACTGGAATCGTCTAAGGCGAAATTGGAGGAGAAAGTATGTGCGAAGAGATCTGCTTTATCAGTAGAAGAAATAGCTACAGAACCATCAGAGTAGAAAAGAGGAGGGAAGGATGATGAAGTAAAGTTGTTAGAAAGGTTTTTGGCAAGGTGGCAGAAGGAGCGGGAAGAATTCGAGTTGGAGAGTTCAGAGCATTTAGTACGGATGAAAATGTTTTTAGAAGAGCGAAGAACAGACTTAGCATGATTCTTTGCAGAAACTTAAAGATGATGTGATTCAGGGGTGGGTTGGCTCCGGTACCTTTTGTAGGCCCTCTCCTTGTTGTGGACAGCATGAGAACAAGCGTGATTAAACCAAGGCTTTCTTGGGTTAGTCAAAGGATATGAGAAAGGGATGTATGCTTCCATGCCTGAGAGAATAACCTCCGTAATACACTAGGCACACTCAGATGGCTCCCGGCCATGGAAGCAATAATCATTCCAGTGAAAATAAAAGAAGTACTGCCTGAGGGCCTCCCAATCCGCGGCTCCAAAATGCCACAGATGACGTTTCCCTGGAGGGTCCACACGCCGTACCGGAGTGATAGGAGAGGTTAAGGTGATAAGGTTGTGATCGGAGAAGCCCAACGGAGAGAAAAGATTAACAGTGTAAGCAGAAGGATTAATTGTAAGGAAGAGGTCAAGTATGTTGGAGCTCTCTCCAAGGTGGTCTGGGATACGCGTAGGGTGCTGTACAAGCTGCTGTAGGTCATTAAGGATAGAAAAGATGTAGGCTTGTTCACCAGGTGGATCAGTGAAAGGAGAGGAGAGCCAAAGGTGGTGGTGAACACTGAAATCTCCTAGAATGGAGATTTCAGAGAAAGGAGAAATGGATAGAATGTGTTCCATCGTAGAAGTAAGATAGTCGAAGAATTTTTGATAGTCAGTAGAATTAGGGGATAAGTAAACAGCACAGATATATTTAGTCAGAGAATGACAGGAAAGCTGAAGCCAGAGTGTAGGGAATTCAGAAGAATAGAGTTCAGGAACACGAGAGCAAGATAAGTCATTGCGTATATATGCACAACAGCCACCTTTGGCTTTGAAATGAGTATAGAGAAAGTAGGAGGATACAGAAAAGGGTTTGCTGTCAGTTGCCTCAGACAGCTGAGTCTCAGTTAGAAAAAGAAGGTGAGGTTTAGAGGAGGAGAGGTGGTGCTCAACAGAGAGAAAGTTAGAGGAAAGGCAGCGAATGTTGCAGAAATGAAGAAGAAGAGAGTCAGACAGTGGTTCCAGGCACCTTGAGTCGTCACCGGGAGAGGGGCGGAAGGTGGGGGCATTTATAGTCCCCCCCCCCTGGGGACTCCGAGGCTGGGTGATGAAACGCCATGATTCTTTTTTGAATTTTGGAAAAGGAAGTGTAGTGTTTACTGTGTGTATATATATATATATATATATATATATATATATATATATATATATATATATATATATATATATATATATATATATACATATATATATATATATATATTGTATATATATGTATATATATATATGTATATATATTGTATATATATATATATATATATATATATATATATATAAAATATATATATATATGTATATATATTGTATATATATATATATATATATATATATATATATATATATATATATATATATATATATATATATATATATATATATAGATAGATAGATAGATATGTCCAAGTGCAAGGTTCACTCAAAAATTGTACTTTCTAGCCCGGACTAGAGCCCTGCCCCTGGGGCGGGGATGGGTAATTACAACAATAACCAGATAATCACAGCTGGCAGTAAAACAAGTGAGGATGGTCGTCAAGGCATCCCTCATTCTCCAACTAAAATCTTCTGATGGTAACACTATAAATGATCCGCATGGTAAAGCAAACATCCTTGCCAGTTCATTTGCAAGAAATCTACTTTCCAGGAAGTCAGCCAGAACGTCCCTCTACTAAAACTTGACTCTCCCGACATTGCTTCACTTAAGATACATAAAATCCATTCTAGATAATTTAATAACCAACAAAGCTCCATATCCAGATGGAATTCCTCCATTTGTTCTGAAAAACTGTTACCCAGAACTTACTCCTGTTCTAGCTAAATTATTCAGACCATGCATATGTACTTCTTCATTCCCTAATTCTTGGAAAGAGACTAATATTCACTCAATTCCGAAGAAAGGAAGTTCCTCTGACCCGTCCGATTACAGACTAATAGCAATACCATCTTCTCTTGGTAAGGTATTTGAGATTGTATTTAATAAGCACTTTGTAAAACATCTTGAATATTACACCTTAATTTGTGATAGTATGTTTTTGCCACGAAAGATCCACTGTTGATACTCACAATCTCCTCACTCATCCATCAGTCAACTGACCAACATGGAGAAAGTCATGCAGTAGCCCTTGATATTTCTAAAGCTTCTGACAGACTATGGCACCGTTCCCTGCTATCCAAACTCCCTTGCTATGGCCTATCATCTTTTATTCCTTTGATTTCCTCGTATCTCAGTGACAGAAAGATAAGAGTAAAAAACAGATGATCTATATTCCAATTTCCACTCTATTAATGCCGGCATGCTACAAGGATCAGTTCTGGCTCCAACCCTATTCCTAATTCATTTTGATGATTTCTTATGTCACCCATAATCCCATTTGTTCATATACAGATGACTCAACACGTCACAGAGCACTCACACTTTAACACCCATTCACAAAGTTTAATATCTCTAACTTACAACTCAGTAAAGCAGTCTCCACTGAATGTGGACAAAATGGCATTGTGTTACTTAACGCTAGGAAAACCAAATACATACAATTTAATAACAGACATTGTCTAATACCTGTATTACCTTCAGTGCTACTAATATTCCTGTTTCTAAAAATGTTGAAATTTTCGCTTTTTCACGTAACATTGCCCTCAGCTGGATCTCTCATGGTAGAGCACTTGCTAAAACTGATTCAAAGAAACTTGATTATAAAGAGCCACAACTTCTTCACAAACGAGCAGTTGGCTTCAATTTACAAGAGACATGTTCGTTCTCAGCTGGAATATTGCTCACCCTCGTGGAATGGATGGGGAGACATTGTACTAAAACAACTGGAAAATTTTCATAACAAATCTATTAGAGTTATTAATAACCGTACTATAACAAATTAATTACCTCCCCAACAGGTAAGAAAGAATGTTGCCTGCACTGCATTATTTTACAGATACTTTTATGGCAAATGCTTTGACGAAGTTGCATCCACTGTACCACCTCACCATGCTTTTCCCCGCGCTACATGAGCATCTGGTAGTGCTTATGACTGGACTATCACGCTGTCATACTGCAGAACTTCTGCCTGTTAGAAATATTTTATTCCCCGAACTGCATCGCTTTGTAATTCGCTTCCCCAGAGTTGTTTCTTTCCAAACTTCAGCCTACGACTATTTATGTCCAACTGTTTCAGATTTTTTTTAAAATCAATGGAGGGCACATGTAATCTGGTGAATGGATTTTTTTTTATTCCTTCCTCTCTTCTGCTATTGTAAAACGAAATCACGTGGGTTGCAAGGTCATAATCTCATTTCATCATTTTATAGGACATACTGACCAGAGCCTTATGATGTAAGCAATCAGATTCAGTTGGTTAAAAACGTTAAGGTATATCTATCTAACGTTTCGGCCTACACAGAATGTCCCTGATAATGTAATATGTGAAAAAAGAATCGTTAGAGAAATGTAAAGCTAAACTCCTTTCACTTTATATATATATATATATATATATATATATATATATATATATATATATATGTGTGTGTGTGTGTGTGTGTGTGTGTGTGTGTGTGTGTGTGTGTGTGTGTGTGTGTGTGTGTGTGTGTGTAAAATTGTTGCTAGTAGCAAATAGTTTTACTAGCGTAAAGAGAGAGATTTGCAACTGATGAGGTCAAATTTCATATACAAACATAAATTCTTGATGGGAGGAAATACATTTACTTGACAAATTAGATATATTTGAAACTAATGAGGTCAAATTTCATATAGAAACAAATAAAACCAAATCTGAATAACAGCTGGCTGAAAGCAGCAAGAATAACTACGAAGAAAAAAATATCATATTGAAAAGGTTCACCTCTTTCCTGTTTTCCACTCCCACCCATTTTGCACACTTGTCACCATGAATGACTCAAAGCTTCATATGTTTCCAAAAGTTCCATGGTGTTGGTGGTGTGGAAGCGACGTCGGGTGTAAGTGTGTTTGTGGTGGCGGACGGACACGACGCTAACGTGACGCAGGAACAACTCTCTCCTGTGATCAGTAAAGCTCGATGGGTAAGTCTTTTCCAGAGTACATATATTTTATTAATTATAAATATCATTCAGGTTCTGTATGAAAACAAAGTGGAACACAAGAGTGAGCTTTCAAACAAATGTGTCAAGGAAAAAATATTGAATTAAAAGGAAGCCAAAATCAGAATCTATTCCATTCATTTTGCTTGGGTACATTGCACTTTGAAGCCTGGGCTTCATACACAATGGAAACGGTACACTAAGAAAGCTAGTTCCTGAGCTGTCTAGTACCATGTATTGTAAGACAGAGTACCTACTAATTCTTGGATTAAAAGCTTTGAAAGAAAAAGAGTGATACTGTGTAGCTGTGAGATTGTGTATCTAGACGGGTCCTGCTTACGTTCTATAATTGCAGAGAGATGCAAGCAGGCAGTTCAGAGAAGTAGTGACCAGAACAGCGGCAGCTGGACAGAAAAGATAATGGTCCAACAGAGATAAAGAACCTATAGGGAGTCAGTGATTCCATCCATGGCGACCGGGACACTGGTATTTTAAATATTGTGTACTGCTGCAGTTCACAAAATTAACTTCTACCTAAAGAACTGAAAACAGTGAAGCTTAGGGAGGAGGTGGATGTAAAGCGTTGGAGTGTCAGTGAGGGAAGTACAAAGAAAGGAGACAGATTCCAGGACCTCATTCCGTAGAGATTTATATCGTGACTAGGTAAAGGACACAACATTTTACCGGCAGCGTACAGCCAGGAGCAAAAGTCCACCAACACATTATTACTGTTCGTGGCAACAGAAGATGTTACACGAATTATTTTTTTACGTGATTGCAATATAAACCACAGAACATTAGATTGCGGGAAGGGTTAATACGCCCTGTAGTTTTAATAAATTATTCTGGAGGGCAGCACACAGTGCTGACAGAGAATTTTCGAAGAACGTTTGCTTATAGTTGCAGTTGGATTTAAAAAAAAATCATGTACTTGGTTCAGCACAACTAAAATATATAAAGCTATTTTTCTATGAGAAATTATATAATCAACCAAGAGAATATGAAACAGCAAGGATATTGCAATGGACTGAAACGCGTGTTGTTGAGGGTAATGAGAATTATGGGATCGTCATATGCAAAAGTGTCACGAATTACAAGAGAGTGGAAATGGCATTGTGAGACATTTAAAACAACAGTTTTCATTTGACACAATCAGATTTAAAAAAAAAAAAAAAAGGACATAAGGAGAATCAAAGTTCATCCTAGATTTATATTCGCTCTCGCGAAGGACGGGCGGGTGTCATATTTAGCTGAATTGTTGTTTGTGTGGGGGGGTGGGGGGTTGGTGTGATCTAAATAATTCAAGAGGTTTTTAGTCAGCTTTTATCAAACTTAAGTTTTGAGGGTCAGCCAATGTGTTCAGCTATTGTTTTGGAAAAGAATATGTCAAAGGTCAAGGTCACAGAGATAGGTAAAAATTTGGCATGGCAATGTTAACTTTTACAACATTATTTAGGTCAAACTTAGTCGACGCGTTGAGAATACAGCAAGAATGAAAGTATTTGATTTTCAGAACGACTTGTCAAAGGTCAAGGTCGCATGAAGAGGTCAAATGTCGACCATGTACCTCTCTGCGAAAGAAATAACTAAAACAGTTTTGGCGTGAAATGGACTAAACTTAGATGAACCGCTGAGGATTAGCATAGAGGCTGTCCTATTATTTTTCAGAATAATGGATCAAAGATCATGCCTACATGGCATGGTCAACTTGAACAGTTTTTATACGATTCGCAGCAAGCTCAGTGGGGATTAGTGGTAAACTAAGTATGAAGTAAATCAATTATGAGCGCATTTGGTCCAAGGGTAATGCCACAAAGCAAAATTTTCGGCCGTTAGATCAGATGGTGGGTGCAAGAGTTCTACTGTCAGAGAATAAGCCTAAGTTATTGTAGTAGTAGTAGTAGTAACAGCAGCAGCAGCAGCAGTAGTTGTCATTTCATTTCACTTTATTTCGTAATATATAGCATGAGTATGTAGTATATATATATATAGTATATCTATTGTTAATATCCTTCATATTGTACAAGTTTAAAAACAGTGCTTATTCGATTGTGTTCAGGGTACATATAGTATCAGCATATAGATCACAGTATTTTACAGTAAAGTTTTTTCATGAATTATACACGCACTTGTGTTTCGTCCACCCATCCATGCATATAGCCTACCTAGGCTGCTTTACTCCCCAAAAAGGGGGGTCGCCGAGACAGGACGACGCACTCCCAATTTTCTCATCCACACACACACACACACACACACACACACACACACACACACACACACACACACACACACACACACACACACAATGACTCGTACACAGCCCCAAGGGGAGAAAGGAAAGACCCTCGCTGGACCACACCGTACGAGGGCTAGCTGCACAGTGCAATCAGCGACATCTGCAGCAGGGCCCGGTACCAGAGCTGGTTTACTCCTGTAGCATCATAATGGACCAATTCCCTTACCCCCACCCGACCTGATAATCTGATCAGACCAAATGCGGGAGAATATCCCCTCGGGGCCGCGTCACCATATATTCATTCACAATTTCTCTCCAGTCATTCCTATCACGGGCAGCCATTCATGTGTTTCGTATACATGCATAACATATACATTGACATGAACTAACAAAGGTATAAACACATGCAGTACCTAGGAACAAATACTCATGAGAAATTAGCTTACAGTTATTTAAAAGTTGCCTATAAAGATAATAAATAACCTCATGATAACCCGTCTGACTTTAGAATATATCTAATGTGTGAAAATAAATCACCTGTGAAATACAACAATATAAACGATTACAAACATATCCATTAATGAAACAATCGTTAAAATCAACATCTGGAAAATATTATGATCGTATATAAAAAAAGTCGACTGTCAATGAGTAAAATAAAAAATATCAGACTAAAACATATTATTAGAATTTTTTATAAGATTTAAATGCAATTGACCATATATATATACTGTATATATATATATATATATATATATATATATATATATATATATATATATATATATGCTATCTATCCCTGCCCTAGGGTGGGAAAGGAGGTCCGGATGATGATATATATATATATATATATATATATATATATATATATATATATATATATATTCTATCTATCCCTGCCCTAGAGTGGGAAACTCTATCCCTGCCCTAGAGTGGGAAAGGATGATGATGATGATGATGATGATGATGATGGTATCTGTCTATTTATAACCAGATTGGTGTTTGTGTGGATAAGCCTAGATGTAGGCTAATGCACACACGGTCAATGAGATATCGCTCAGCAAAGTTCCGCTAATGTACAGGATGTATCATACAACTTGTGGTGTTTTACGATTAGTCTGCCTTTATATGAAGGCACACATAATAATAAAAACAACCATGTAATGAAAATAAAATGTTACTAACAATCCATACATCGCTTGATCATGACAGAAAGACAACTAAGGTGAGATAGGACTGGGGAACGATTTCTTGGCTAGGTTAGGTCGTGTTAGGTGTTGTTTATGTACATCAACATTAAGGACTCAAGAATGCTAAGGTTAAGCCAGAAGGATGTGATTTTCTAAGGTGGTTAAGTCAGAAGTTCCTAAAAATTCAAGCCATGTTCTGGCCAAACCTGATTAAATTTTTCAGGTACATGACTTATTTTGGGGTGGGGATGTTTTATTATTATTACTCATTTTCCCATTTTCCCTGATCTTCAGAGTCCTCCATACGTTTTGCTGGAATTGACACTGTCACTGTTGGAATGTCCATGGCTTGGAAATGGAGTCGTTTGGGATGAAAAAGAATATGAAATTCGCGGAAATCACACCAGATACCATTGGATAAACCTACGTTTCATATCTAAAACACTATCTATCTACAGTATTTATATAGCTAGGCTGCTTCCCTCAAAAGAAAGGGAAGTAGCCAAGACAGGACGACACACTCCCAATTTACTCATCCACACACACACATTCCTTCGCATCGTAGCCCCAAGGGGAGAAGGGACACACTGGCACAAACACACTGACACAAAAATCAGATTTGTCACTGGTTTGAAGTCCAATTATTCTCAGAAACTCAGAGTGAACGGATCTTGATTTTGGCATTGCTTTTCTTCATTTTTCTACAAAAGGTACTAGTTTCACAGGCTCCTAGTCTGGCATTCTAATATTTACTTTAAATATTTTTATATTGAACATAATTTTCGAGAAATCTGTATAATAAATTCATGGACAATTATCGTGGACTTGCAGAAATAGGCGTTCGTTATTCACAGCTAACGTGTATCATTATGGTTTGGCCAGCTGCAGCAGGTATCACAGCCAATGACGGTGGTGGTGTTAAGTGACGACCCAGTCTTCCTCACCACCTTCACCCACTTGTCCCTCAAGTACCTTCTCCTGGTATGGTCGACGAGACTCCTCATCCTCACGCACCTCCCACTCAACCGCTTACACCACCTCCGCGAGACACTTGCCAGCACCAACTCCATGCTGCTATTGTTCCGAGGCAGGCCAGTACACAGGTGCACAAAGATCTCTGAATCACTGTGGATGCCTTTTTTTTTTTTTTTTTTTTTTTACAGGAAGGTAGATGCTTAATAGTGATTTAACTACTGCTTTATAATGAATCCCATTCCATGTAACGCTTGCTAAGACTTGTAGGTAGACTGGAGCCTCCGGTAGCCATTCAGTCAATAAAGTGTTATTTTACAAGATGGCTGCAAAGTCAAATGCTTCTCTGTAACTAAAGAAGGCTTTACAGCATTTTATGATTACCGTAGCACACATTTCGGCACCAGGTGGTCTAGTGATTTAACACACTCCAACCTTATGAGGTCTTGATGGGTTGAGATCCGTAGACTGACTGAGGATTATTGCCGATTTTATACCGTTCAGGATGAGAGGACTGGGTTTTCTCTCTTTTAAATGTCTGGAATGAGTAATCTAACCTTAGATCCTATGCTTTTTATGAGGTAATAAAGAAATGAATGATGGACGAAACCTGCCAAACGTTAATATAAAATACGTTACCAGGAAGTATTTCATGCCAGTAACAGCATGGATCACCGATGCAGTAGGTGAAGAATGAAAAAATATCAGAGTAAAATGAATTAGAAGATATTATTACCTTTATCTTAAGATGATAAATACATAAGAGAGTGCATACTTCCTTTCCCGGTTTTTGTAATTCAGTCTGTACTTGGAAATGGTTTTAAATTTAGCCATCGCCACAGCCACACTGGCAAACCTTCAATATTCACCTTCACATGTGTATTGTTCCTAACCAGTGCCATCCTAATCAAACCAAGACCCAAAACAAAATTTTCCCTCTCCCACCGCTCACCTCGCCCTCACATAAAACAGCAAGTGAATATTCTTCTCATCCCCAATGTCGCTGATCTCCTATCATGTAGTGTCCTTTTTGGCAAGATGTATTTGATTTACTATTATCCAGTGTCCACCACCATTGCAGAGCTTTACCTGCATTCCACCCTTTTCTCTCACCTCTCTTCTACATTAGACAAACATGTTTTCTAGTAACAAAACCTAATTTAAACCGTTTTGTACAATGGCATCAGTCCATTTATATTCCTGCGACCCATACAGTAGTATACTGTATTCAGCACAGGAGAGACCTTCTTGATCTGGATGAGTTGGATACCTTCATTAACAATTTATAGAAAACTTTTCTTAGTTGAACAAAGGAGCGTGATGAAATCAAAGACACACTGAATTACCACATTCACTTCAATGATGTTATTTCTGCATAATTTTTGCTGCCGCCATATGACTGTTTCCAACTTGAGAAAGGTCTCTGGTACTGAAGGGATCAAGAAAGTCTTTATTTAACCCCTTCTGTTTGAAAATTGGCTTCTAAGAGAAATAAGATGGCACGATGATACCATGAATTAAAAGAAAATAGTACAATATCACAATGATTCGGGCTGAAGGCCAGACCTAATGCTTGTTTGAAAACCATCTTCTAAGCAGAGTAAAATTGTCTGCTGGGAATAAGAAAGAATTTTTTTTTTTTGCCCAAGCATATTCCCTTCATGGATGATTAAAATCAGTTCCCAGCATCAAGACTGCAATAAAACAGGATGTCCTAATGCTGAAAGGAGCGATGAGAACATTTTCAACCTTCATCAGATCAAAGTTGGCAAGCTGAGGACGTATTGTTCATATTATTCTATTAAGCATTTACGACAAGATGTCTTTCCAAACCTAATGCAGTCGTGTGTAGATACCAATAATTTATCAATAACGCATATCAGTGGATTGATGGGGTTAATGAAAAACACATCCTGAGGTTACAAAAATATGGTAGCAGCGAGGGGGAAAAAATATGGTAGCAGTGAGGGAGGTTGAGTCCCTTACTTTTTATCAGCTGGTGCTATATAGGGACGCCTTCACGAACTGGAACCAGTATAACCAGACGATTCCACTCTCTGGATATGGAAACGCTCCTTACCTACTTCCCTATTCCTCAAGAGGAAGATGGTGGAATCCAGGAAAAGGGTAGCTTAATCTTGTAACCCACCGAGTTCACGTATCAGATAAGCCCTGGTCCACCACCATCATCACCACAACAAAAACAACAACTTTACTTCAGGTGTGATGTATTCGTTGAGATGCCCTACAGCGGTGCTGCTGGTCTGCCTCTGCGAATTGCATCGTGGAATACAGCTATGGGATTAACACTTACATCTCATCGACCACTGTTTCCTGAAAAGTTTTTGACGTGAGTTTTTATTATTTACATTTGGGAGGAGTGTGGGATTTAACAGTACTGATTTTCTGGCTTGATGACCTTGTGGAGTCGATAGGTATCTGTCTATTTTTTCATCGTAGCTGGCTACAGGGAAGACTGAGGCTGGAAAAATACTGAATGCCTTAATGACCCTTATGTAGTCAGACAATAATAATATCTTGAAGTAAAACTGGAGACTTTGGTTTAAATTTGATCGTTTTAGGTCTTTTCCTCGTGGAAGATTAGTGTTTGACGAAAGTTGTCAACAATAATAATCGCCATATAATATGAAACCAGAAGCCTAACTCTTCTTCCATCCATGAGGAGTACAGTTGGATACGTGCCAATAAATATGATTATTGTGGCTCTTGTTCTAGTTGATTAGAACAGCACAAAAAATATATATTTTCTGCTTTATTCTTATCTATCCGGTGATGTATTTAAAAAATTTACTCTTGTCATCACCAGAGGATTTTAGTCATATTTGGAATGGTGTTTCGATGCCAGACACAGACTTAACAAGTAAAGAACCAGCGGACTCAGGAAGAGCTTACCTCCATCAATGCATATTCCGGACAACTCTGATCACCATAAATTTTAATTAACTCTTCCTTGGTCCATGACCCACAATCCAGAAAATTTCATTGACGTCCATCATATACTTTCTGAGATATCTTGTGGACAAACAAAAACTGCCTTTAACCGGGACTCGAGCTCAGACTACCTCCAATATTTCATTGAAATCCATTAATATATTTTTGAGCATCTTGTTACAAAAAAAAAAAAAAAAGGTGAATACATACCCTGGTACAGCTTTGTCGGCAAAAACAATAAACCTCTTCATTACGGAACAGTTTCTAAATTTCTTTAAATTCATCTCTCAACAAGCATAAATTAAAAGTGGCACTGGTGGTGTGGTGAGGGATACTTCATTTACTGTTCTTAACTCACAGAAGTAGATATCACACTCATAGTCTTTTCTGTAACAAACAGCCTTGAAAGGACCATTTGGATTGTTTCAGTTGCTTTCCTTCGCACTCAGTTGTACTTCTTTGAGCTTTAAGCAATCGCCAGTTATAACTCTAAGGGATGTACTCTAAGTTGCATAGGAAACTTCGTTGCATCCATTCCTTAGGGATTTGTTTTGCATCTTAACCCTTCACATTTTCTTCTACTCTGCTGATATCGTTTTAATACCAATATAGTTTGTATCACGAAAATGCAAGGATAATGAGGTAGAATGTTCACAATAAATCGCTAAGAAATAAGTGTTACAAAATATCCAGAAATGCCTGGAATGCAACAAAACCATTTACACGTATTTACTTCTCTTAGGCTGTCAAAGGGACCAAGTCTGAGAGTGTCCAACTTAGTAATGGCAGCTTTCATGCAAGAAGTGGATGATCCGACTGTACCTGGCGGGAAGAGAACGATACTTGCTAACCCGGGGATGACCTTTTTGGAACTTATTGCGGAATACGTCAACTTTACGTGAGTAGCTTGATGTTTATCAATTCGTAATGCCTTCAAACGATTTTGCTAATATAAGAAGAGCATTTCCAAGTGGAAGGAGTAGATAATACCTTCTTAATTATTTTCTTTTCACTACATGCCTTGAAAGATATTACAGAAAGTTTAAGCTTTGCGTAACCTATTGTTCTAGCCATGCCTGGTGCTTTGCGAGGATTTAATTTAATTCAGGAAAGCCATTTCTAGCTCTAGTTAGGTTTCAAGGAGAAAAAGAATACATTTATTTCCGCTTATATTGTCAGTCCTTGGAAGATCATATTGGAATTAATTCCAGAATACTGCAACTTTACCTGGCCGTCTGTTGCACTGTTATCTATTACTTATTCAGTAATTATATGAACAGTACCTGGCTGTTGGATACACAGTTGAGTATTTTTTCTCTTTCACAGAAGTTGAACAGAAGGAAAAAAATAAAAAAATAAAAAAAATAAATAATCCATACACCAGATTAAAGATGTCTTCCATTCATAGAAAATCTGTAACAGTTGGGCATGAACTACTGTAGGTTGAAGTTTGAGGGGAAACTATCCTGGGGAAGCGAGTTCCAAAAAGATGCTGTTCGGGGAATAAATGAATTTTGTTAGCTAGATGTTTGGCAATATGCCAGTGTGACAGTCCAGTCATGAGAGCTACCAGATGCACGTGTAGCACGGAGGAAGGCGTGGAAAGGTGGCAGAATGGATGCAACTTCATCTGACCATTTGCCATTAAATTAACTGTAAAATAATAGAAGGGAGGCTGTGTCTCTTTAGACACGAAATGATCCACAGGTATATGTGGCGAGTGATGAAAAGGGTGGATGGTGAACTGAATGAACTGAAGGCAATGATTGATTATGTGTGTGTGAATGATAGAATAAGGAGGTTTGTAATGGATGCAAGCGTCTATAGAGGTTGGAGTAGTGGACTTTCTGACCACCACTTGCCGGTGGTGAGAGTCAAGGTTGAATTGAAATGGAGGAATAGAAGAAGGGAAGGACAGGACGAAGTAGTTCACACTAGGAGGGTAGAAAGGTTGCAAGAGGATGGTAAAAAAGCAGAATATGAGAGAAGTGGAGGAGCGACTGGGTAAACTTGAGTTGGAGCAGATAGGGGATGTTGAAGGTGTGTGCAAGATATTCATGGAAGAAATGTGTGCAGCAAGTGAGATCGTGTGTGGGGTGAAGAGAAAACGAAAGGGGGTGCAAGGAACAGCATGATGGAATGAAGAGGTGAGACAGGCTGTGGCACAAAAGAAGAAAGCATAGAGGGAGTGGATGAGAAACATGGGTGTGGAAAAAGTTGAGAGATGGAAGAGAGAGTTATATGTAGAGAGGAAGAGACAGATGAATAGAAAATTATGAGAGAGTAAAAAGAGAGTGGATGAGGAATTTGGAAGGAATTTGAGTGTAAATTGGAAGGAATGTAAGAAAATGTTCTGGTAAGAGGAAAAGAGAGTTAGACAGGGTGATAAAGACGTTAGTCGGGGAGTGAAAGATAAAAATGGTGGATTGCTAGTGAAGGGAGAAAAAGTGTGCAGATGGAGAGAAAACTTTAAGGAAATGTTGGACAAACAGAATGAAAGTAATGCGAGTTTAAGTGGCTGGGGAATGGCTGGGAGAAGGAGGGATGTGAGAAGAGAGGAAGTAATCAGTAGGATGGGAGTTGTGGAAGCGTATTAAGAATATATAGAGTAAATGGGAAGTTGTTGAATGCCGTGAAGAGAATTATAATTATGAAGATGCTACGGTTGCATGTGTGTGGACAGTGAACTGAGTGAATTTCTCTATTTGAAGGTTGGAATGAAACTGGAATGTGTCATGCCTCCATGGTTGTTCAATCTGTACATGGATGGGGTTATAAAAGACATACAGGGTAGGGGCAATGTGGCCCTAATTAGAGAGGGCAGTGTTTGGAACCTCCCTGTACTGTTTTTCACAGATGATGGTGTATTGTTAAGTGAAGATGGAGCGGAGCTGCAGGGCTTGGTGAATGAGACTGGGAGAGTGTGCAAGAAACGGAATCTAAAGGTGAATGTAAGGAAGAGTAAAGTAATGGTCTTCGAGAGAAATGAAGTCACTGAATGTACAATACAGTGAGGTTGGATGAGGAGGAAATGGAAAATGTGAGTGCGTTTAAGTACTTGGGTAGTGTGATGAGTAGGAAAGGAAGTTTGGAGGATGAAGTGCTTGAAAGGGTACAACAAGGAAGATGGGTTGCTAGTTCTTAGAAACCAGCGATAAGAAACAAGTGAGCATGGAGGTAAAAAAGTCGGTGCAGGATTGTGATACCAGCTCTGACATATGGAAGTAAAACTTGCACCATGTTGTAGGGACACAAGTCCAAAGTGAAAGCAGTGGAAATGAGTTATCTGAGAGGAACATATAGAGTCACATGGAAAGGCAGACTGATAAATGAGGAAGTGAAGGAGCATTGTGGTGTGGATGTGGATGTGATAGAAAGCGTTAGGAGAAATAGATTGAGGTGGTTTGGCCATATGGAGAGGATGGAGAGCGAGAGACTGACGAGGAGAGTGTATCTGGCCACCCCTTAAGGGAGTGAGGCTTCTGCCAATAGACAGATAGACAGACCTGGATTTCACAGACCTAGGTGTATCTATGCTGTATATCCAAACATGGATGTTAGATTCAAGATGCTTAACAATGTTTTTTGAGTATAAAGTCATATACTTTACCAAAAGACTATGTGATAGCTATTGGTCTGTAATGAGAGGGGTCAGAGGAGCTTCCCTTCTTCATAACCGGGTGAATATTAGCTTCTTTACAAGAATTAGGAAATGACATGTTACGGATGCATAGTCTGAATAACTTAGCTAGAAGAGGAGCAAGTTTTGGGGAACGCTTTTTCATAACAATGGGAGGAATTCTATCAGGACTTGGAGCTTTGTTGGTTGGTAAATTGCCTGTGATGGATTTTATGTATATAGTTTGTATCTCAAGTGGAGCAGTTTCGGGAGAGTCAAGTTTAAGTACAGGGACGTGCTGATAACTTCCTCTAAGGTAGAATTTATGGCAAATGTTCTGGCAAAGATATTCACTTTTCCACGTGGTTCATTTATAATTTTTCCATCTGATGATTTAAGCGGGGTAACTGGTAATGACTTGTTAAAATTTTTATTGAAAGAATTGAGAGATGAATAGAAAATTTTGTCATTATGATTGTTTACTCCCTCTGTGGCCATGCCGATGGAATTAGTTGGGACCCCGACAACGATTTTTTAGGTTTTAAAATTGATTTTGTTAAATTAGCAAATTGCAGAAAAATGTCTGGCGCCCCTGATAATGCAAGGTTTAGCATTCTAGACCCATTCTATGCTTGGCAATGAGGCTCGAAAATTTTCGCAAAATGACTGCTGAAATGCCGGTGAAACCTAAACAGTGGTGCAAGAGAACACCGGACTAAGAAATATTATTTTCACCCCAAGGAAATGTTAGTGGCGATGATATGGTTTGAAATGACGAGATATGTATTTCGAAGTATAACTACATAATATGGAAGGTTTCATAAAAGAAAATTAACATTAATTTATTTTGAATTTTTCCGTGCTTATATTGTTTATAGAAGTAGCAACTAAATTTTGTAGTCTGAGTGTGGAGTTTGTTTGAAAGGGGAGGAGAGAGATTGTACTTTTAGACTCTACCCAGATAAACGTCCTCCTTTGAATGTACACCCACGCACCAAAGTTTCTACACCCCCCTCGGTGGAAGGAAGTAGAAGTCAGGGTTAGAGAGAGAGGGCAGGCGAGCGGACAACCAAGAGTGGTAGTTTGGTACTGAGCTACGGGGCGAATGGTGAAAAACCTAATGACATTGGATTCGAAACATTTCCATGCTATTTATCTGCAAGTTATTATGCATTCGTGACATGCATAGCATATATTATAACATAGACTACTACGTTATCATGGAGTCCTATGAAACTGGTTCAGACACGACCCATCGCTCATTTCTGATCCTCATCATACTAATAAAGCATCCATCCCGTTATATTTTAGTTGCGATTGGTCATTATAACTGCAGTGATAATTTTTGTGAGTTATTCTTGGATTGTCTATAGCTATAATATAGAATGATTGTGGAAGTAATAGTGATTCCCACCGCAGCTCTGTGGAGGGTTATTATACGTGGACGAATAAACCACATTGTGATGGGCAGCGGAGAGCATTCATCAGTAATTAACCGTAACCAGGTGAAATATGAAGCAAACCACACAAAATATTATGAGACAACGAAGATATAGCTGTGGTCTCCTGCTACGACATGTTATCCAGGCCTGAACTGTTGCTTCACATCATACGTGCATTATTTTCCTTCAGTCTCTGTCGCTTCCATTACTCTTACTTCCTGGTATCCTCTTACTGTGAGCTGTCATATTCCTTAGGGGGTTTCTAATTGTCCAGTCCCACAATTTTACTGTATTACACTATTCGTCACGTCATCACTCCCCCACAAAGAACGTTCGCACAAGACTGATGAATCCGTAACTACCATTATAGGCACTGCCACTACAAACCTCACTTTTCCAACTGACTGTCTAATTTTCCTCGCAAGTCTACTACTGCTACTTCTACTACTAATCCACTATAAATCTGTATAATAATACATATGATTGTCCTTATGTGTGTGTGTGTGTGTGTGTGTGTGTGTGTGTGTGTGTGTGTGTGTGTGCTAACCACATTGTCCCTATCCCACCGTCGACAACTCTTCACTTACCCCGCATCGCTACCACAGTTTGGGTCTGCAGATTATAATTCTATGTAATGTTAGGAACAGTCATAAGAAAAACTATCGTTACCCTTCAGAACTATGCACTATGACACAATGAAGAAGTGTTGTGGAAGGACGAGACGGGAAAGTTTGTACCGCAAACCCGTCAATGTCGGTTTTGTGAGACAGATATTAGAATTTGTGCTAGAGGTAATAAAAGCTAATAAGATAATTTGGTCTCTGTGCATAAAGACTACGATTTATTATCCGGCATCGAATTCATAATCAAAATATAACAATGGTGTAGAGTCGGCAACACACATTCAGACGGGCAATGAATATGTGCACCCATGCTAGGCTAATGATAGTAACTCAGCCGATACAAGCAAAGTTAGTGAATTTCAATGTAATAATGATACGCATTGCTTTCTACATATATTAAATGCAGAGCGATTATAGCCCCTCTTGCACTCTGTGACGTCTCCATAATGCAGAACATGGATTTACCACACCCCGTCCATATTAACTCTGAAGCATCCGTCTGAAGCATTTAACCACCCATCTAAAGCAAACAAATGAACTCGTGCACCCCTGCTAGACTATCATAAAAAAAAAAAAAGTCGGTGCCTATAGATTTAATACCCCTCAAAATAATTTGTTGTATTCAGTAGATAGTAAGTGTTGAATAGTAGGAAAATAATAAACGTGGCGAGTTTCAATATTCATCCCCGGCGGGGTGCTCAGGGTAACGCAAACATGTACTATATATTTCCCCGCCATGTGGCTCATTCTTGCTCATTGTTCCAACTCCTGTAAGGGGATTGTGATATGGCAACACTAGACAGGGGAGGGGCGAACAGCAAGGACCCGCCCACATAGCCCAGCTATGGTCGCACTATTGCGGACAGGAGTTCTTAACCACCCTTGTCCAGCCAACCTGTGTATGTGGCAGAGTCGCATTCACGAGCACAGAAGTTGCCTTCGATGCATTTCTGTCGAAAAATATTCCTTCAGCTTTGGGCTTGTAGTAATGGATAAAGCAATAATAATATTTACTTTGAAGGTTTGACTCTGATAACACGAGTATATCATACTGATTATTTAATAACTTGTTTCTCGTATAGAGCCAAGCAAGTGATAAATATGTATATTTGGTTCCACTCCACGACTTCCTGTAGGTCTGAACCAGCGAACATAGAGTGAACAAGTACGAAGCATTCATTTGTTAACAGGAGAGAGAGAGAGAGAGAGAGAGAGAGAGAGAGAGAGAGCGTGTATGGTGGGTGCCTGTGAATTTTGGAATAATGAGGTGGAGGCAGATTGGCGCAGAGAAATGCAAGGGATGAGAAACCCTGGATTCCTGTGATCCATTGAAAACAGGCCACAGTGTAAGTATATCTTCCTTCAGTCACTAAAACTTGCCTTGCTTTGTGATATATATATATATATATATATATATATATATATATATATATATATATATATGTTTGAGATATATAATAGTCTGTTGTATTATATATATATATATATATATATATATATATATATATATAGAGAGAGAGAGAGAGAGAGAGAGAGAGAGAGAGAGAGAGAGAGAGATTTTATATATATATATATATATATATCTATATATATATAATATACTTATATATATCTATATATATATATAGGATTGCTTTCGTTGGAATAATGAATTACGAGATAAATGCTGTTGATTTAACAAAAAGCTGTGCTTAAGAAAGTAATTTGCCTCTCTGTTCAGAGAGAAATATCCAGTTAATGAGAAAAATACTTATGAGTTCGCCATAAATCTGCAGGTGTCAACCACCAGAGAGAGAAAAAAAATGCGAACATAAGGCATCTAACGGAAGTTACGCGGCCTGCCAAATTATTTGACGAAGTCAACTGGCGTTACCCAGAATAAAACCCATCTTTCATTTTGTCCGACGAGACGTTATCCTGGGATAAATAAACTCCTTCGTCATCAGCCAAAGGAAAAATTCCCTGTTTAGCTTGAGCACCATATTTACTCATATCGCATAAAATCATGTGTATGTAGCCGGAATGAAGCCCCTTATCTATGGCCTGGCAAACTCCCTGTAAAGAGTACCCGGTACTATTCTATCGACAGACTGAGTTAAGCGGTGAGACTCATCTTTCGTGTAAGGAAATCCACCCCGCCTCTGTGTGTGTGTGTGTGTGTGTGTGTGTGTGTGTGTGTGTGTGATCTGACTTGTGGAGCATGATATGCGGATTGGTAGGTTGGTAACTGGGTGGATGGATTGGTTAGTGTGGGCTGGTTGTTTCACAGGCGGACTAGGTGGAGTGAGTGGGCGAGAGGGAGGGAAAGGGTTGTTGGGCTAGTTAAGTGGGGTGGAGTGGGGTTCGTGCATTGTTTAAGTGGGGTGGGTGGTGGGGCTACCTGTAGGACAGGGCAAGAGACGGGTTCGTGTCGTCCTACTTTTGAGACATACTGTATTGAGTAAGGTTGTGGGTATGTGCGTTGATGGGTGGGTGTGTAGGTGGATGAATGGATTGTGGGAAAACAGGCCACTGGGGTTAGGTGATTTGAGTTAATGTCCGAGTTGGGAAAATTGGTGCACAGGGGATGTTATTCTGGAATCATGCTGAAGTAGGTATATATATCCAGTGGGTTACAACAGGTCCATCGTGCAATACGTCTGTTGGTTAAGAGGTCTGTGTTTCAACTGCACGCATCAGTGGGTGATATAACCACGTCGGATAACAGGTTTATGGGGAAAATAAGTTCATTGTGAAAAATACATCCATGGTTATACGACCATGTAGGAAACCTGCATTCATAGAGAGATTCAAGGTCGACGGAAAAATTGGTCAGTGGGGAGAAAATACATCAATGGGGAAAATTAGTTCGGGGAAAAATAGGTTACGTAGAGAAGTAGGCGTCTTAAAAAAAAAAAAAACATTAAGGAAAATAGGTCCATGGGGGATTGTGCTCCGAGCTGTGAAAATGTCCATTGATAAAAATATTCATGGGGTGAAAATAGGTCCATAGGGGCATACACGTACTGTAAACATACATGGAAATATTTAAAATAAATGGGACCTAAAACATCCAACTTTTAACAGCGACCGTTGCCTGGAATTAGGCTTACCACTGCACACCTTGGACCAAACAACCATTAGCCAGACCCTATTACCACTTCGTCATCCAGTTATTATATTTCATAATTTACCTTCATTTAGCCATTTAAGCATAGAAAGCCAACCGAAACGAAAGGAAAAATCCCTGTTTAACTGTGTTGAGCACCTCATTTCTCCACCTCATTCCTCTAAAATTCACGGGCACCCGCTACTCTCTCTCTCTCTCTCTCTCTCTCTCTCTCCTGGTAACAAATGAATGCTTCGAACTTGTTCACTCTCTGTTCGCTGGTTCAGACTACAGGAAGTCGTTGAGTGGAACCAAATATACATATTTATCACTTGCTTGGCTCTATACGAGAAACAAGTTATTAAATAATCAGTATGGTATATTCGTGTTATCAGAGTCAAACTTTCAAAGTAAATATTACTATTGCTTTATCCATTACTACAAGCCCAAAGCTGAAGGAATATTTTTCGACAGAAATGCATCGAAGGCAACTTCTGTGCTCGTGAATGCGACTCTGCCACATACACAGGTTGGCTGGACGAGAGTGGTTAAGAACTCCTGTCCGCAATAGTACCATTCTAAAGTGACGGTTTGGATGGGGCACGAACCTCTGTACAGTGTTGCCACGTTTTCCATACTCGCGATGCCTCTCTCTCTCTCTCTCTCTCTCTCTCTCTCTCTCTCTCTCTCTCTCTCCTGGGGGGATGTGCATCACCCTAGGGAATTTTGTTTCTTTTATGTCTTATAAACTTGTGCTTTCATTTCTTTATTTTGTTTTTATATTATTGTTTTACATATGGCGCCAGATGACCTCGGTGTTACGACGCTTTTTCATTCAATCATTCTCGCCCTCCTTCCTTCCCTCCCTTCATCTTTCCCTCAGCTTGACAATGCACCCAACACTGCCCCTTGCCTGCCTTTCTCTCTCTCTCTCTCTCTCTCTCTCTCTCTCTCTCTCTCTCTCTGTGCCCCTGCAACAGCCAGTATCTAGAGGGGGGTGTGAGTTAGGAGCAGGGCAGTGAAATGGCGGAGGTCAGGACGACGTGGAGGCGATTTTATCTTTAAAAAAAAAAGTGGTAAAAAACACACAGCTAATTTCCAGCCCATAAGTCTAATGTCAATACTGTGCTAAATTTGGGAAAAATCTGTAATAGATAAAATTATCGTCTTTCTTAATAAACACGGTCTTCTAACAACTGATCAGCACGGGCTTCGCAATAACAGATCATGCCATAAAAATCTGCTTGAATATCTAACAAGCATAAACGATAACCGGGACATAAAAATACCAGCAGATGTGATCCACCTAGATTTCCAAAAAGCGTTTGATAAGGTTCCTCACAACTGTAAAAAAAAAGAAAAACTAAAAGCCCACGGCCTATCTAGAAAACTATTTTCATGGATTTGGTGACTGACATATCTCTGGGAGATGTGCGTCAATTTTGTTTCTTTTATGAGTGACTGATAAACTTGCTTTCATTTCTTTATTTTGTTTTTATTATACCTAATTATGTTTAAAAATATTATTGTTTTACATATGGCGCCAGATGACCTCGTTGTTGTGGCGCCATGATTTGTTTTCATTCAATCACTCTCTCCCTCCTTCCTTCCCTCCCTTCCTCCATCTCTCACTAAGCTGCACTAAACACTGCCCCTGGTCTGCCTCTCACCCCCCCCCCCCTTCTCTCTCATCCGTGGTATTTTAGGATACATTTTGGTTATTTTCTTTTACGTTATAATGTACATATTGTAAATTTGACTTTATTTCCACACCACCCAGGAGGTTCAAGTCTTGGCGCGTTTTTTTAAAGAGGTGTTTTCAAACAGGCCTATTAATCCTCTATCCCTCACAGATGACCAGGTCGGACTGAGTGTGTGTGAGTGTTGCCGCTCACGAGGGTTTAGTGTATATATTTTTTTTTACTAAGAAACTGGCATATATTTGCTTATATTCATGCACATTATCTTATAATCATAATTGTGACATTATTACCAACCCCAGAAAGACGGTAACAGCCAATAAAAGTGACTACTTTTTTTTAAGCAACACTGTAAAATAATTATGCCACGTTTCTGTATTGCCGTATAAATATTTTACGCATAATCAGTTTACTGTTCTTTCATATATTATAATACACACGTTATCATTATATTTTTATGTGTTTATCTTATTGTGATGCCTATTACATATATCAGAGCCGTTCACATAGCGGGTATGGAACACGTGGCACCACTGTACAGAGGTTCGTGCCTCACCCAAACCGCCACTTAAGATTGGTACCACCATAACGTTCGTTTTGCATCGAACGTTCTTGATGTTGTTATTATAATTATTATTAATGCATATCACGTACTTTCACCAGTAATAGAATGGACAACAGGCCTGGTGGCCCAGGGATGAGGTGTTGGGTAGTGTGGTGCAGGGGTGGGGGAGGAAAAGGGCCGATGGTGACTATGAGGGAGGGGGGTGCAACTGTGGTAGCAGTGGGGGGTAAGTGACGAGTTGTTGACAGTGTGACAGGCATGATGTGGTTAGCAGATAGACACACACACATACTTAAGAACAATCATATGTATTATAATACAGATTTATAGTGGATTAGTTGTAGGAGTAGCAGTAGTAGTATCGTGAGGGAAATTAGACACAGGAAAGGAAAGACGGGTTAGTAGTGGCATTGCCAATAATGGTAGTAACAGATTCAACAGTCTTGGCTAACGTTCTTTGTATGGAAGTGATGATGTGACGAATAATGTAATACAATAGTGGTTATAGGACCGGACAACTAGAAACCCCCTAAGGAATATGATGGCTCGCGGTAAGACGACACCAGGAAGTAAGAGTAATGGAAGAGGCAGATACTGAAGGAAAATAATGCACGTATGATGTGAAGCAACAGTTAAGGCCAGGATAACAAGGCAGAGCAGGATACCACAGCTGTATCTTCGTTCTCATAATATATTGTGTGGTTTGCTTCCAATTTATTGGTGAACGCTCTCTGATGCCCATAACAATGTGGTTTATTCGTCCACATAAAATACTTTTAACATAACCCTCTGCACAGCTGAGGTGGGAATCAGCATTACTTCCACAATCATTCTATATTATAGCTATAGACAATCCAAGAATTACTCAAAAAAATTATCACTGCAGTTATAATGACCAATCGCCGCTTAAATACTGTACAATGGGCTGGGTGCTTTATTATTATGATGAAGATCCGAAACGCGCGATGGGTTGTGTCTAAACCAGTTTCATAGTCTATGTTATAATATATGCTATGTATGTTACGAATGAATAATGATTTGCAGATGAACAGCATGGAAATGTTTCGAATCCAATGTCATTAGGTTTCTCACCATTCGTCTCGTACCTCAGTATTTAACTGCCACTCAAGGTTGTCAGTTCTCCTGCCCTCTCTCTAACCCTGACTTTCGCTTCCTTCCACCGAGGGGGGTACAGAAACTTTGGTGCGTGGGTGTACAGGCTGAACCGCGGCAGCTAAAATGCTGTAAGACCCGCGATTCGCACCTCGCACGAGGGAATTACCAGGAAGGGAAGGGAGGCTTTTCCACCTATCCAAACTATGTGATCACGTCAAGTGTTGCTGAAATGCTTGTGCAAGGCAAGAAATATGTAAATTAATTCAAATTAGTACAAAATATGTGAACCTCTAGGTAAAAATACCCAACATATGAATTTTCTCCCATATTGTGATTTTTTTTTGTATGTGTGTGGTGCCTGGTTGTTTAGTGGGTAATTAATGCTCTCCAATGGGATTGAGCCATTGAAAGTTTATACCCAAGGAGTGGCTGGGGATGACTTATCACGTAATGCCACTCAGGGATGAGTGAGGCTGGTCACTGTCATTTTAAATGTCGGGACCAATCTGTCTAGTCCCGGGCACCTATGCCCCTCATAGGGTAAAACTGGATTAGATGATGAATGAATGAATGAATGAAGTTTCTAATGGTACTGTGGGTGGCTGTCTGTGTCGCAAGGGAGGAATAGGATGATATTTTCTGTTTCAAGACATTAGGTGGAGCTGTGTGTGTGTAGGCAAACTTTGCACGGTCAGGAAACGATAATGCCAGAGATCAGCACGTTCGGCGGTGGCAGGAGCGGTAGGGTTTGCTGGGGTTGTAAGATATTGTTGTTACAAGAGTACACACTGAATATGAGTATTCCTCCACCAAATACAAGAATAACATAGGAGGAAAACGGTACAAGGAAAAAATAATGACCCAAAGATAGACTCTAGGAAATGAATTATCTCTCACGCTAGTTTGGCCGTCAGTTGTGGGTTGTAGAGTATGATCCAGCCGCGAGGGACGTTTATCTCTCTGCCTTACCTTTCTAGGTCATAAGTAAACTTTGATAAGTAGTCACTGTCTGAGAAACTCGCTCACTATCTTTTCTTGGCTGACTTATTTACTTTTCTTTACTTACACTAACACTTCAGTCGTATATTACCACACAGCCTTACTTGCATTATCACAACCGTGAACCTAATTATGTACTATTGGCCGCAAGTATTCTTACACACCTCAGATTTGCCTCGTCCAGATTTCATCTGGTAACACTGACTCCATGTCCATATGTACGATGTCCTATCTTCCCCACCTCATTTTCCCTTCACATATATACTTCTAGCTATTTACTTACTTTGGGACGATATTCTATGAATATTGTTACTAATCCCTCCAGTCAGCCAAATGTTTATTTACTCTGATATTACTTTTATGTGTGAAGGAAACTGGCCTCTCCTCCCATTCCCACTCCTTCCCTCCCCCTTTCTCTCTCTCTTATACTTCCTCTCACTCTCCATTGCCTCTCTCCTTATCCTCCCCTCCTCTCTCTTTCTCATTTTCCCTTCCTCGTCCCTTTTATTCTCCCTCTCTGCCATGCCCCCTTTCTCTCTCTCTCTCTCTCTCTCTCTCTCTCTCTCTCTCTTGCTCCCAGACATTTACCTCGCTTGAGACGATATTTCTCTCGTCTATTATGCCATTATCGATGGGTAGTTTTTGTTCATCCTTCCATCCAGCCATTAATTAATTTATCTAAGGTATTTGCTCTGATGTTCTGACATTAGTTAGTTGGATTCGTGTCCGGAGGGTCACGAAATCAAGGCTCTTGCTGGTCACCAGGATTTGTGGGATGGACTCCGCAGTTACTCCCAGTCTATATCCATTCCCTCACCCCAGTTTGACGACTCACACTAACATTAGCGCAGCCAGGTTGTGCTTTGACTTTCCGAGGAACCTGGTCAGCCCTGGTCAGATGTGAAATAATATTTTAAAAATCAGCAACTAGTCCCTCCTCCCCCAATCCTCTCTCCCCACCCCTCCCTATCACTGCATCGCAAAGTGTTTTTAAAGAGTGACGCCACTCAGATGAACGCCTCGCTATATAGGCAACCCGTGGTCCGTGGCCCGCATGCGACCCTACCTTCCTAGTAGTACGGCTGTCTGAACAGTGTTAACAAAAAAATTGTGTATAACCCCTGATTCAGCTAGAGTGATAAATGGGGGAAATATTCCACTTCACAATAGTAGTTATACATATTCGATCGCGTGTATCAAAGCTCTGACGATTTATCCTTATAGGCGACCTAGTATTAATTATTATAGTATTAGTGAAATATAATGAATATACTGGTATTCACTGCCATGGTATATTTGGTATGCGTGTCTTTATTTATTAGGTATATATTGTTATGTTACTATGTTTTTTGTAGTCTAACATATGATTCCACTGCTGCTGGGTGAATTTATTCTTCTTGAATAACGAAATCAGGAGCCGTACCCAGCATTTCATTACATTTATAATTTATAATTCATAATAATTAATGTGGTCAGTACTAAAGTTAGTGGTCAGAACAGCAGTTATGTTTAAATAATACAAAAAATAATCTAACCTACAGAGTATTTACATTATACCCTACACACACACACACACACACACACACACACACACACACACACACACACACACACACACACACATATATATATATATATATATATATATATATATATATATATATATATATATATACACACACACACACTAATCCCTGTACTATCCAGACGCCCACTATCCAGACTTCCCACTTACCAGACATGTTGGGCCCAGGCATTTGGAACCAAAAAATGGCCAAAAAACATAAAAGAAAAACAAAATTGTAAATTTTTTCAACCGTACCTAGAAATTGGCGCGCAGAGCTGACCAGCTGTGTTTACGTTAGCTGCTTTTAATTTTATGCAAGGAAGAAGGAACCAAAGGCCATGTGCCCGCAAATATTGTTCCTTCCAAAAGAAAACCAAAATACAAGAGGGAGCCAATTTCAAATCCAATCATTTCAAGATGCCTGGACGCACTGTGTTTGAAAGACTGGAAATAATAGGAAGCAGGAAATACAGACAAAGGGAGACAGTTTCAGAGTTCACCTGTTGCATAAATGAAGGACTGGGAATAACGGTTAACTCTTGCATTAGAGAGTTGGACAGAAAAGAGATGAGAGTTTGCTGTTATAGGAGTGCTGCACGCCCGTCATAGAGGTGGAGGAATGCATGCATACAGTTCAGAGGAGCAGTGACCATTGAAGTACCGATAGTAAAGAGATAAAGAGGCAACAGTGCGACGAAAAGACAGAATTTGAAGGGAGTCAGTAAGAGGAGGAGAGTTAATGAAATGAAAAGCCTTTGATTCCACCCTATTGAGAAGAGCTGTATGTGGGGAGCCTCCCCACACGTGAGAGTTGTACTCCACACAGGGACGGATAAAACACCTGTTTAGAGTCAACAATTTTGCTTGGGTAAAGAAGGAAAGGAGTCGGCTTAGCACACCTCATCTCTTGGATGCAGATTTTACAAGAGATGTAATATGATCTTTCCAAGATAAGTCCCGAGTAAATGGAACCCCATGCATGTTCAGGGATGATGCAGGATTAAACTGAATATTATTAAACGTTAGTGGGTATACCTGTGGAAGATTTTGTTGGATTGATAGGTGTAAAAACTGAGTCTGTGATGCATAAAAAAAAACCATATTATTTTTACCCCAGTCAAGAGATACGAGCCAGGTCAGACATTAGGTGTGCCATAGCCTCATCCCTTATTAGTTGAAGTAGCTGCTGAGATGGATGTTGCGGGAACCGAATGGAAAGGTGAAGGATGGAATCATCAGCATCTGAGTGGATAGGTCTAGGTGCACAGCTTAGAAGGTCATTGATGAATAAAAGGAAGAGAGTTGGTGATAGGACAGAGCCCTGAGGAACACCACTGTTGATAGATCGAGGAGAAGAATGATGGCTATCTACAACAGCGGCTATAGAACGACCAAAAAGGAAGCTAGAGATGAAGGCACAGATTGAAGGATAGAAACCGTAAGAGGGCAGTTTGGAAATTAAAGATTTATGCCAGACTCGGTCGAAAGCCTTTGAGATATCAAGTGCAATGGCAAAGCTTTCGCCAAAGTTCCGAAAGGAGGATGACCAGGAGTCTGAAGGGTAGGTGAGAAGATCGCCAGTGGAGCGTCCCTGACGGAACCTGTACTGACGATCAGATAGAAGGTTGTGATAGGAAAGATGCTTTAAAATTTTTCTGTTAAGAATTGACTCGAAAACTTTTGAGATACTGGATGTTAAAGCAATTGGACGATAATTAGAGGGCTGGGAATGGTCACCCTTCTTTGGGACTGGCTGAATGAAAGCAAACTTCTAACAAGAAGGAAAGATACAAGTTGATAGACAAAGGCGAAAGAGTTTGCCTAGGCAGGGTGTAAGCACAAAAGCATAGTTCTTGAGAACAACAGGAGGGACTCCATCAGGCGAAGAGATCTGCTTTATCTGTAGAAGAAATAACTACAGAGCCATCAGAGTAGAAAAGAGGAGTGAAGGATAATGAGGTAAAGTTGTTAGAAAGGTTTTTGGCAAGGCGACATTGAGGAGATTTGTTTGTGCCACCCCTTACGTCTGGAAGTAGATAGAATAATAATAATGATAATAATAATTATAATAATAATAATAATAATTAATAATAATAATAATAATTAATAATAATAATAATAATAAAAATATTTTCTTTCCACGCTGATTTCAGAATAACGTATGTGACCCCGCCAGACAATGCATTTGGGTCGATATTGCCAAATGGTTCGTGGACGGGTATGGTCAATTTAGTCATGCATAAGGTGAGTGGATGACTGGAAAATCAGACATGCGGAAAAAGTGTTAACTTGGAAATGGACAAAGTAAAGAACGAAAGACGTAAAGGTACTAAAGAGGTTCGACACAGTTATGCCACTTGGTTTTAACACTCCTGCAAGTACTGTATGACGGACAATTTTAAAACCTTGGTGGGGATAGAATTTAAATGCATTCCACCTTCAGTAGAGAAATCAGCAATGAGAATTAAATGTTAAGAATTTCTTGCAATAGGATTCAGTAGCCATATCGATTTATCTATCCATAGCCAAACTTTAATCCCGTTAGGATTGTCCACAAACAAATCCTTTGCATGTTGGCCTATCCCCTATCATTTTGCTGCCTTCCCCCCAACTTACATCCTTCTCTCTCATAAACCTCCCTAATCTAGCCCTCCTTCTCATCTTCGATCTCTCCCTCCCGCTTCCCTATCCACCTCACTCACATATATACTGTTAATTTCTCACTCCCCATACTCTCCACATGGCAAAATCACCTCTATGCATTTCTCCTAGCACTTTCTATGACCTCCACATCTTCACCATAACGCTCCTTGACTTCCTCATTTGTCTGTCTTTCAATGTAGCTCTACATGCTCCTCCCAAAAGAAAAATAATAATGAAAAAAAAAAATAAACATTCCCATTGCTCTCACTATTCACTTCTTTAATTCAGACAGGGTCGAAGTTATCGATTCCATACATTGGAGTGGGGATAACAATGTGCCATGCAGCGTTTTTTATTTTTTTATTTTTTAATAACAGAATAGAGGATGGAAAAACAAATGAAAAAAAAAAAACTAATCCATAAACCAGATTACTGGTGTTCTTTGTTCATAAAATATCTGTAACAATTAGACTTGAACAGCTGTGGCACAAAAGAAGGAAGCATACAATGAATGGATGAGAAATAGGGGCGTGGAAGAAGTTGAGAGGCGGAAGAGAGAGTTATATGTAGAAAGAAAGAGAGAGGCGAAAAGATTAGTAAGAGAGAGTAAGAAGAGAGTGGATGAGGAATTTGGAAGAAATTTGAGTGTAAAGTGGAGCGACTGTAAGAAAATGTTCTGGAAAGAGGTGAAAAGAGTAAGACAGGGTGGAAGTGAAGTTAGCAGGGGAGTGAAAGATAAAAATGGTAGATTACTAGTGGAGAAGGGAGAAAAAGTGAGCAGATGGAGAGAACACTTTAAGGAATTTTTGAACATAGAGGATGGAAGTAATGTGAGTATAAGTGGCTGGGGAATGGCTGGGAGAAGGAGGGAAGTGAGAAGACAGGAAGAAATCAGTAGGATAGAAGTTGTGGAAGCAATGAAGAAAGTTAAATCGGGGAAAGCCCCAGGAATTGATGGAGTGTGTTGTGAAATGCTGAAGCATGGGGGAGAGATAGTAGTAGAATGGATGTGGAAGATGTGCAGATTGGCCTGGGAGGAAGGTAGAGTCCCGGAGGATTGGAAGTCAGGTATAATGATTCCCTTGTACAAAGGAAAAGGGGAAAAAGAAGTGTGTGGTAATCATAGGGGCATTTGTCTTCTTAGTAAAATAGGAAAAGTGTATGGTAGGATACTTATTGACAGAGTTAGAGAAAGAACAGAGAAATTAGTTGGAGAAGAACATGGAGGCTTTAGGAAGGGAAGAGGTTGTGTACATCAGATATTCATTCTTAGATCTTTAGTGGAAAAGTTTCTAGAGAAGGGAAAGAAGTTGTATGCGGCTTTCATGGATTTGGAGAAAGTATATGACAGGGTGGATAGACAAGGATTGTGGAAAGTGTTAAGAATTTATGGAGTAGATGGGAAGTTGTTGAATGCTGTGAAGAATATGTACGATGGTGCGAAGGCTGCAGTGCGTGTGGATGGTGAACCAAGTGAATTTTTCTCTTTGAAAGCTGGGTTGAAACAGGGGTGTGTCATGTCTGCATGGTTGTTCAATCTGTAAATGGATGGGGTAATAAAAGAGGTACAAGGTAGGGTAGTGGATGTTGGAGTGGCCCTGGTGAGAGAGGATAGTGTTTGGAAACTCCCTGTACTGTTGTTTGCAGATGATAATGTTTTGTTGAGTGAAGACGTAGGGGAGCTGCAAGGCTTGGTGAATGAGTTTGGGAGAGTGTGTAAGAAACGGAATCTAAAGGTGAATGTAGGAAAGAGTAAAGTGATGGTCTTTGAGAGAGGTGAAGTCAGTGAATGTACAGCGAGGTTGGATGGTGAGGAATTGGAAAATGTGAGTACGTTTAAGTACTTGGGTAGTGTGATGAGTAAGGATGGAGGTTTGGAGGGTGAAGTGCTTGAAAGGGTACTGCAGGGAAGAAAGGTTGCTGGTTCTTTGAAAGCAGTGATAAGAAACAGGGAAGTGAGCATGGAAGTGAAAAAGTTACTACATGACAGTATTGTGATACCAACTCTAACGTACGGAAGTGAAGCTTGGACGTTGTTGGAAGGACACAAGTCAAGAGTGAGAGCAGTGGAAATGAGTTATTTAAGAGAAGCATGTGGAGTCACATGGAGTGACACGCTGACGAATGAGGATATGAAGGAGCATTGTGGTGTGGATGTGGATGTGATAGGAAGCGTTATGAGGAACTCACTGAAGTGGTTTGGCCATGTGGAGAGGATGGAAGGTGAAAGACTGACGAAGAGAGTGTATGTGAGTGAGGTGGAGGGGGGAAGAGGGAGGGGGAGGCCGAGGATGAGATGGAGGGATGGGGTGGAGAGGTATATGAGAGAGGGGGAGGCCGAGGATGAGATGGAGGGATGGGGTGGAGAGGTATATGAGAGAGGGGTGTGTGAGTTGGGAGCAGGGCAGTGAAATGGCGGGGGACAGGGCGACTTGGAGGCGACTTGTTTGTGGCCACCCCAAACGGGATTGAGGCGTCTGGCAATAGATAGATAGATAGATAGATAGCTGTAGGTTGAAGTTTTGAGGGAAACAACTCTGGGGAAGCGAGTTCCAGGGAGATGCAGTTCGGGGAATGAAAGAATTCTGATAGGCAGAAGTTCTACCGTATGGCTGAGTGACATTTCAGTCATGAGTGCTACCAGATGCCCATGTAGCACGAGGGAAGGCATGGAGAGGTGGCACAATGGTTGCAACTTCGTCTGAGCATTTGCTATAAAAATATCTGTAAAATAATGCAAGGGAGGCAACATTCCTTCTTACTTGTAGGGGAGGTAGTTTATTAGTAATAGCAGGGTTATTAATAATTCTAACAGCTTTGTTCTGAATTTTGTCTAGTTGTTTTAATGCAACCTCTCCACATCCATTCCACAAGGGTGAGCAGTATTCAAGCTGAGAGCACACATGACTCCTATAAATTATAGCTAACTGCTCGTCAGTGAAGAAGTTACGAATTCTGTACAATAATCCAAGTTTCTTTGAGGCGGTTTTAGCAATTGATCTGACATGATAGGTCCAGCTGAAGGCATTGTTAAGCGAGACACCGAGAATTTCAGTACTTTTGGAGAAGTGAATATTTGTAGCATTGAAGGTAATATACGAATTTGGCAATACATGTCTATTAGTAAATTGTATATATTTAGTTTTACTAGCATTAAATGAGACAAGGTTGTTGTGTCCCCATTCACTCCACACATCCCTGTATCTTATCACGGCTCTCAAAGAAGCAGCAACCTTTCTCCCCTGCTGTACACTTTCAAGCAATTCATTCTCTAAACTTCATCGCAATGTTTCGCTTCCATACGTTAGAGTGGGGTTAACAATATGTCATGCAGTGATATTTTTTACTTCCATGCTCACATCCCTGTTTCATATCACGGCTGTCAAAGAGGCAGTAACCTTTCTTCCCTACTGTAAATTTTCAAGCAGTTCTTTCTCCAAACTTGCATTTTTGTTCATCGCAGTACCCAGTTGCTGAAATGCTGTCACATTTTCCTTTTCCTCGCTACCCAGTGTCACTGTGTATTCAGTGACTACATTTCTCTGGATGACCACGACTTTACTCTTCCTTAAATTCATCCATATATTTCATTTCTTGCATACTCTCCCAGACTCATTCATCAAGCCTTGAAGTTCTCCTTCTTCTTCAGTTAACAATACGAGTACAGTACCGGTACCATCTTCAAACAAAATAACAGGAAGTTTCCAAACATTGCCCTCTCTCACTGGGGCCGATTCAACGTTCACTGCCCTGCCTTGTATCTCTTTTGTAACTTCATCCATATAAAAATTGAACAACCACGGAGACATAACAAATACCTGTTTCAATCCAACATTCAGATAAAAAAATATTCTGGTTCACCATCCGCACGCACTGCACACATACCACCCTCATACATACTCTTCACTTCATTCAGCAGCATCCCAATTAATCCATATATTTTTAATACATTCCATACTCCTCTTCTATCCACTCTGTCATATGCTTTCTCGAAATCCATGAAGACAACATACAATGTCCCTCCATTCTCCAGAATCTTTTCCATTAAACACCTTCAAATGAATATCTGATCTACACAGCCTCTTCCCTTCCTGAATCCTCCCTGTTCTTCTCCAACTAATTCCTTTGTTATTTCCCTAAATCCGTCAATAAGTATCCTACAATATACCTTTCCTACAACACTAAGACTACAAACACCCGTATAATTATCTCACTCGTCCTTTTCTCTTTTCCTCTGTACAGTGGAATAATAATACCTGACTTCCAATTCTCTGAGACTTTGCCTTCCCCCCAGGCAAATCTGCACATCTTCCATATCAGCTCTATTAATCTCCCCTGTACATGAGCACTTCACCACAAACTCCATCAATTCCAGGGGCTTTCCCCACTTTGGCTTTCTTCATTGCTTCCACTGCTTCCATCCTACTGATCTATTCTTCTCTTCCCATCTCTCTCCTTCTCCCAGCCATTCACCAGCCACATACTAGCGCTATTTTCGTACTCTATGTTTAACAAGTTTTTAAAGCGTTCTCTCCATCTCCCCACTGTTTCTCCCTTGTTCAAATGCATTCTCCCATTTTTATCTTTCCACGCCCCTGCTACCTTCTACATCACCCTGTCATACCCCCAGAACATTTTCTTATAGGTCTATTAGCAACATATTCATGAAAAGAACACATATAAGACACTTGGAGTAATAGGGATATTCTCTAATCGACAGGACACACTTATGGGTCTTGGATTTAGCAGTATCCCTTCTGTCATTTAAGTATATGAACGGTATTCCCTATTAAAAAGACGCAAATTTAATCTTTGAATTTAGTGGTAAAATCTAATCTGACACTTAGATTAATCATTTTCACGAGACCCCAGTGTTTAACAACAATATTCTTTTACAAAAGAAAACGGACATGGCCCTTGGTTTCTTTGCCATCGCTGCTGATCGTGCTGAGGTCATAGACTTCACATTCCCCGTCACAGTCATGTACGGCCATGTCATATCCGGCAAAGGGCGTTTAGAAATTGACCCCTGGAGCTACTTGCTGCCCTTCACTCCGGTAGTGTGGACTGGAATACTGACGTCTCTCACTGGGATGCTGGCTGTACTGTATGTTCATTCTGGATGCTTACCTCGCCAGATCAAGGAGTCAAGATGGCCTGTTATAGCCTCTAGATGCATTCGAGTGCTGCTTCAGCAAGGTGAGTCACTAAAGCATTCATACATTTTTTCTTATCCATTGCATATTCGCCTCTTTCTCTTTCATATCCTTTCCCTATGCCTCACTGCGATAAGATTAGGGGGATGAAATGAAAATGTATGACCAGTTAATGTGATCGTAATCTGTTGCAGTACAGTGAGTGAAATCATACTCGCTTACTGAGGTGTTTGCCATCCTAAGCTATTTTTCCTCTGTACCTCCGCTTCGTGTAAATAATGTGTTTCGGGACAGTTTGAACTTTTTGAGCCACAGGGGTTAATAACTTGTTAATAGCTTTGCCAGTTTAAAGATCAGAGAAAAATTTAGGGAACCAGTTATTATAAAGCATATTTTTTTATGTACTCTGATTCCTTATGAATCTGAAAATAATCTGAACAAATATAGCTGGCTCGGTTAGTCCGAGTTGTTACCAAATTACGTGTATAATTCATTGGAATGAATGAGATGAATTTCTTACATACTCCCGTGAATGTTGGTTTCCGGTAGACATTGGTAGTGAAAGTGGTGCCTGTTCTGGTGATATTTAAATATAAAAATGGAAGCTTATTATCCTTTTCTGTCGCAGCTGTGAATTCTGTTTGGATGTCTCGAATTATGAAAGTTTAAAAATCATGGTATGTGATCTGAAGATTTAAAAAGTAAAAAGGTGTCATCTACATACTGTACCTCCGATAAAACAGTGGATTAAAATTGACCAGAGGATTATAGTTAGAGGATTAACAAGTTATTAACCCCTGTGGCTCAAAAAGTTAAAACTGTACCGAAACACACTATTTACTTTAAGCTCGATTACAGAGGTAAACACAGTTTTCACCTGAGAAACAAGCTACACAAACTATTCAGCTACACATTTCCACAAATGGAGTTCAGAGTCATTATTGGTGCAAGAAATATATATATATATATATATATATATATATATATATATATATATATATATATATATATATATAAGGGATGGGGGATGGAGTTATCCCCGTACCCTGAAGATTGGGTCTATGAATGTGCGTGGATGTAGTACGATTGAGGCTAAAAGGGAGGAGATTGGGAAAATGTTTATGAGAAGAAAGTTGGATGTGTTAGCTTTGAGTGAAACGAAGATGAAAGGGAAGGGGGAGTCTATGTTTGGAAGTGTGAATGGAAGATTGTCAGGTGTTGATAGAGGAAGGGCAAGAGAAGGTGTGGCCTTTTTAGTGAGTCCGGAAGTACAGCAATGTGTGATTGAATGGAAGGAGGTGTCATCGAGACTGATGTGGGTGAAAGCGAAATTTGAACGTGAGTTGTGGGTGTTTGTGAGTGCATATGGGCCTGGTAGTGAAAGAGATGAACAAGAGAGGGAGTCTTTCTGGAATGATGTTGATGAGTGTCTGCAGAGTTTTGGAGCGAATGTGAATGTGGTAATGATGGGAGATTTGAATGCTAGAGTGGGAAATGTAGCAGTTGAAGGCGTATTTCGTATGCATGGTGTGCCTGGAAGAAATGAAAATGGGGAACGAATGATAGAGATGTGTGTTGAGCGAGAGATGGTGATTGGGAATACGCTGTTTGAGAAGAAAGATATTTATAAGTATACATGGGTGAGACAGGAGGGTGGAAGGGTTGTTGATAGAGCTTTGATGGCCTATGTGGTTGTGTCTAGGAATGTAATAGGAATATTGTTGGATGTGAGAGTTCTGAGAGGGGAGGGTGGAGGTATGTCTGACCACTACCTGGTGGAGGGAAAGTTAAGAGTAGGTAAGAGATGGGTGAGAGCTAGGAGGGTTAGGTTTGGCAGGGAGGTTTTGAAAGTCAGTGAGTTGGATAAAAGAGAGAAAAAGATAGAGTATCAGGAGAAAATGATAGATGAGTGGAACGCAGTGAAATATCGGGAAAATGGCAGCGTGGAGGAGGAATGGCAGTTGTTTAAGAGTGCTGTGGTGGGGCATGCAGAAGAGGTGTGTGGTGTGAGACGTGTGGGTGGTGGTGTAAGAAAAGGAAGTGAATGGTGGTGCGAGGAAGTAAGTATGGCTGTGGCTGAGAAGAGACGTGCATATGAAGTGTGGCTGCAGAGGAAGGATGAGATGTCATATGAAAGGTATAAGGAAAAGAGGAATAGAGCGAGAAGGGCTGTGCGTGATGCTAAAGTGGCAGCAGATGAGAGGTGGGGTAGGCGGCTGACAGAGAATTTTCAACAGAATAAGAAAATGTTTTGGAAGGAGGTGAAAAGGGTGCGAAAGGGAGAGTCTGGGAAGGAAGAACGAGTAAAAGCAGAGGATGGAAGGATGTTAATTGAGATGGATGCAGTAAGGAAGAGATGGGCAGAGTATTTTGAAAGATTGTTAAATGTAGAGGAGGAAAAGGTGGCTGAGACTGGGGTGCATGGAAGGGTGCAAGGAATAAATGTGTTGGGAGAGTTGAATGATTCTTTGATCACGAAGGAGGAAGTGGAGAAAGCAGTAAAGGAGATGAAAACAGGGAAAGCTGCAGGTATGGATGGGTGTGCTATGGAATGCCTGAAGGGTGGTGGAGTGACTATTGTTGACTGGTTAGTAGGATTGTTGAATGTGTGCTTTGAGAAAGGTATGGTGCCAATTGACTGGGCAAGTGCTTGTGTGGTCCCGTTGTATAAAGGCAAGGGTGATAAGTATGAATGTACTAGCTTTAGGGGTATAAGTCTGTTGAGTGTTGTAGGTAAGGTGTATGGTAGAGTGTTAATTATAAGAGTTAGAGAGGGTACAGAGGAAGTGATTGGTGATGAGCAGTGTGGTTTTAGGAGAGGGAGGGGATGCATTGATCAGGTGTTTGCTGTGAGACAAGTCTGTGAAAAATATCTAGCGAAAGGCAAGGATGTGTTTTGGGCATTTATGGATTTAGAGAAAGCGTATGATAGAATTGATAGGGAGGCTTTGTGGACTGTTTTAAGATTATATGGACTTGATGGTAGGTTACTAAAAGGGGTGAAAAGTTTTAATGTAAATAGCAGAGCGTGTGTAAGAGTGGGAAATGCTGTGAGTGATTGGTTTCCCGTGAGAGTGGGGCTGCGACAGGGATGTGTGATGTCACCTTGATTATTTAATATTTGCATGGATGGTGTTGCAAGGGAGGTGAATGCAAGAGTTTTAGGTGGAGGTCTGAGTCTGGTGAACGTTGATGGTGGAGAGTGGAATCTGAAGCAGCTGCTGTTTGCAGATGATACTGCACTGGTGACTGATTCAGAGGAGAGATTGAGACAGTTGGTAGAGGAGTTTGGAAGGGTGTGTGAAAGGAGGAAATTGAAAGTAAATGAGAATAAGAGTAAAGTGATGAAGTGTACGAGGTTGATAGATGGTAGGGGGATGAATATAGTTTTGAATGGTGAGTTGCTTGAGGAGGTAGATTGTTTTAAATATCTAGGGTCACATGTTGCTGTGGATGGAAGAATAGATGCAGAAGTGAAGTTTAGAATAAATGAAGTAGGAAAGGTGCTGGGAGGAATGAAAAAAGTGTTTAAATGTCGTTCACTTAGAATGGATGTAAAGAGAAGGCTGTATGAGGGTGTTGTGGTACCGACTGCGTTATATGGGGCTGAAACATGGAATATGGGTGTAGCAGAGAGGAAAAGTTTGAATGTAATGGAGATGAGGTGTCTGAGGAGTATGTGTGGAGTGATGCGTATGGATCGGGTACGAAATGATGAAGTGCGAAGGAGAACTGGAGCTGTTCGGGAGATGGCTGGTAGAGTTGAGCAGAGGGTGTTCCGATGGTTTGGGCATATGGAGAGAATGGATAATGAGAGATTGGTGAAAAAGATAACTAGATCTGATGTCAGAGGTGTAAGGCTGAGAGGAAGACCACGAATAGGATGAATGGACAGTGTGAAAAGAGCGCTGGATGCGAGAGGGATGTCTGTTGAGCAAGGAAGAGTGGCTGTGTGTGACAGAAATAAATGGAGAGAAATTGTGAATGAATAAGTGATGACGCAGCCCTGAGGGGATATTCTCCCGCATTTGGTCTGATCAGCTAATCAGGTCAGGTGCGGGTAAGGGGATGGGTCTGTTATGATGTGGCAGGGGTAAACCAGTTCTGCTGTCGGACCCTGCTGCGGATGTCACTGATTGCATTGCACAGATGACCCTTGTGCGGTGTGGTGCGGTGAGGATCTGTCCGTTCTCCCCTTTGGGGCTAAGATGCGAATGAATGTGTTTGAATGGATGAGTAAATGGGGAGTGTGTCGTCCTGTCTCGGCTACCTCCCTTTCCTTGGGAGAAGCAGCCTAGGTATATATAGATATATATATATATATATATATATATATATATATATATATATATATATATATATATATATATATATATATATATATATATATATATATATATATATATATATATATATATATATATGTATATCTGTATATATATCTATGTATATGTATATTTATATATATATCTATGTATATATATATATATATATATCTATATATCTATATCTATCTATCTATCTAACTATAAATATATAAATAAAAATATATATATATATATATATATAAATATATATATATATATATATATATATATATATATATATATATATATTATCTATATCTATCTATCTATCTATGTGCATATCTATCTATCTATCTATCTATCTTTATCTCTCTCTCTCTCTCTATATATATATATATATATGATGAGTGGGGTGTGCCTGCTGAGATAGATGAGAATGGCAGTGCGTTAGTGGATATTTGTGCTGGGAGGGGGTTGGTGATAGCCAATACCTTCTTCAGGCATAAAATGATCCACAGGTATACATGGCGAGTGATCAGAAGGGTGGGTGGTGAATTGAATGAAAGGAAGGCAATGATTGATTATGTGTTCGTGGATGAAAGGATGTGAAGATGTGTAATGGATGCAAGAGTTTATAGAGGCTGGGGGAGTGGACTTTCTGACCACTATTTAGTGGTGGCCAGAATCAAGGTCCAATTATAATGGAGAAATAGAAGAAGGGAAAGACGAGAGGAAGGAGTAGTTGCAAGGAGAGTGGAAAGGTTACAAGAGGATGAGAAAAAGGCAGAGAGTAAGAGAGAAGTGGAGGAACGATTGGGCAAATATGAATTGGAGCAGGTGGGAGATGTGGAAGGTGTGTGTAGGATATTTACAGAAGAAATATGTGCAGCATGTGATGTGGTGTGTGGAAGGATGAGAAGACGGAGGGGGGTGAAAGGAACAGCGTGGTGGACTGAAGACGTGAAACAGGCTGTGGCACAAAAGAAGAAACCATACAATGAATGGATGAGAAATAGGGGCGTGGAAGAAGTTGAGAGGCGGAAGAGAGAGTTATATGTAGAAAGAAAGAGAGAGGTGAAAAGATCAGTAAGAGAGAGTAAGAAGAGAGTGGATGAGGAATTTGGAAGGAATTTGAGTGTAAAGTGGAGGGACTGTAAGAAAATGTTCTGGAAAGAGGTGAAAAGAGTAAGACAGGGTGGAAGTGAAGTTAGCAGGGGAGTGAAAGATAAAAGTGGCAGATTAGTAGTGGAGAAGGGAGAAAAAGTGAGCAGATGGAGAAAACACTTTAAGGAATTGTTGAACATAGAGGATGGAAGTAATGCGAGTATAAGTGGCTGGGGAATGGCTGGGAGAAGGAGGGAGGTGAGAAGACAGGAAGAAATCAGTAGGATAGAAGTTGTGGAAGCAATGAAGAAAGTTAAATCGGGGAAAATCCCAGGAATTGATGGAGTGTGTTGTGAAATGCTGAAGCACGGGGGAGAGATAGTAGTAGAATAGATGTGGAAGATGTGCAGATTGGCCTGGGAGGAAGGTAGAGTCCCGGAGGATTTGAAGTCAGTTATAATTATTCCCTTGTACAAAGGAAAAGGGGAAAAAAAAGTGTGTGGTAATCATAGGGGTATTTGTCTTCTAAGTATAATAGGAAAAGTGTATGGTACGATACTTTTTGACAGAGTTAGAGAAAGAACAGAGAAATTAGCTGGAGAAGAACAGGGAAGCTTTAGGAAGGGAAGAGGTTGTGTAGATCAGATATTCATTCTTAGATCTTTAGTGGAAAAGTTTCTAGAGAAGGGAAGGAAGTTGTATGCGGCTTTCATGGATTTGGAGAAAGCATATAACAGGGTGGATAGACAAGGATTGTGGAAAGTGTTAAGAATATATGGAATAGATGGGAAGTTGTTGAATGCTGTGAAGAGTATGTACGATGGTGCGAAGGTTGCAGTGCCTGTGAATGGTGAACTAATTAAATTTTTCTCTTTGAAAGTTGGGTTGAAACAGGGATGTGTCATGTCTCCATGGTTGTTCAATGTGTACATGGATGGGGTAAGAAAAGAGGTACAAGGTAGGGTAGTGGATGTTGGAGTGGCCCTAATGAGAGAGGATAGTGTTTGGAAACTCCCTGTACTGTTGTTTGCAGGTGATACTGTGTTGTTGAGTGAAGACGAAGGAGAGCTGCAAGGCTTGGTGGATGAGTTTGGGAGAGTGTGTAAGAAACGGAATCTAAAGGTGAATGTAGGGAAGAGTAAAGTGACGGTCTTTGAGAGAGGTGAAGTCAGTGAATGTACAGCGAGGTTGGATGGTGAGGAATTGGAAAATGTGACTACGTTTAAGTACTTGGGTAGTGTGATGAGTAAGGATGGAGGTTTGGAGGGTGAAGTGCTTGAAAGGGTACAGCAGGGAAGAAAGGTTGCTGGTTCCTTGAAAGCAGTGATAAGAAACAGGGAAGTGAGCATGGAAGTGAAAAAGTTACTACATGACAGTATTGTGATACCAACTCTAACGTATGGAAGTGAAGCTTGGACGTTGTTGGAAGGACACAAGTCAAGAGTGAGAGCAGTGGAAATGAGTTATTTAAAAGGAGACTGTGGAGTCACATGGAGAGACAGGCTGATGAATTAGGATATAAAGGAGCGTTGTGGTGTTGATGTGGATGTGATAGGAAGCGTTATGAGGAACACACTGAGGTGGTTTGGCCATGTGGAGAGTATGGAGGGTGAAAAACTGACGAAGAGAGTGTATGTGAGTGAGGTGGAGGGGGGAAGAGGGAGCGGGAGGCTGAGGATGAGATGGAGGGATGGGGTGGATAGGTATATGAGAGAGGGGTGTGTGAGTCGGGAGCGGGGCAGTGAAATGGCCGAGGACAGAGCGACTTGGAGGCGATTTGTTTGTGGCGTCTGGCAATATATATATATATATATATATATATGTATCGGTACACGGCTAGCACTAAATATCGTGCCACCGCTAGCACCAATACATATTTTGTGTTCTGCTGTTATAGTATAACTAGACCACCATGTTGGAGATTGACGACACTGTCTGTAGTACACGTCAGCTACTCGCCGTCACTGCCCAACACTTCCCACCAAAGGTCCTCTGCCACTAGAAGGTGGAAGCTGGTCTGTTATTAAGTGGTAGCGTAAGGTGACAGAAATGAGCAGATTAAATCTCTCTTTATTGGGTACAGAATAATATAACTGCGACCCGAGAGATATGTAAGAGCGATACCACCTCCCTTTATAACTATAAAACGGCTTCTGATGCTGTACACTCACAGAGCCGACTAGGGCGCGGTGCTGAGGTCAGCTGAAAAGTGAGGTGCCGAGCATTTACATATACTCTGGACTTATGGAAAAAGTAGAGATAAATGACAACTCTACTAGCACATTATACACCTCTATTAAATGGCATTAAGTACATTCACATATACCAATATAATAAATGGTTCCCCAGGACTTTACACTTATGCACTATTCAGATATCTTTTCACTTCTCCTAACCTTCATTTTATAATTGAAACAGGGTGGCACTTATGGTCTGCCATCCACCTTCTTTCTATACCACAGCTAACAGCGAAATGATATTTGGTTGTTCATCATTCACACTTCATTACACACTGTTAATTATGACTAAACAGCTTTAAAAATTATTATGTACAATGTGTGATACTACAACTTCATATGGAAAATGATGTTGACACCAGAACATCGCTCGGCCACACCGTTGACGTCCTCGTCGACATTGTTGTCCTAACTACCGTGTAGCCTAACCAGAGTATAGGGTAGCTAACTATTCACTAACATCCACTTGCAATCCGCGAGTACGGACACGTGGTCTCAGTGGGTTCCTTAATTGGCGCCTTAAATAGTAGCCTAAACCACAAACACAGGAAAAGACCACAGTAAGTAGAAGACCAACGCCAGGACCAAAATAGGAAGGAGAAAGGTATGAAGGAAGATAGGACAGTACATAAGGCTCTAAATCAGTCCTGTTCAGGTGGGAGAGGAAGGTAAGCTCCTTTAATACATGAGACAGCCTGTTCACATTCAAGGAAGTAACATTGAATGAAGGTAAAAAGGGTCGTAACTGGGATGAGAAGTTCACTGACAAAGCTAGATGATGCTTGCTAGGCAGAACTGCTATCTCTTTACTGTGTAACTCACAAAAATCAGGTGCAACATAATACCCTTTTACTGTAAGGAATTGATTCTGCGAGGCACAAGTCACAGTTACGTCCTCTGTCTCAGGAAAGTAAAAGTACTGTTTCGCATGAATATGAGCATGGAAAATTGACTTCAACTGAATGGGTTGGAAGGTGCAACGTTGCAGAGCAGAGGAAGTATTTGTGTCCAACAAGGCCCTCTTACACTCCTCTACCTTTAATGGTACGAAGACAAAATGGAAAGCAGGACATACATGGAGATCAAGAAATGAGGCCTTACACTTCTCAGATTCATCCACAGTCGTTTCTGCTACATATTTCTTGTCATCTGAGACAACTAGCACCTCTGGACCCTCTTCAGTAACAACAAGTGTATTATTAGCAGTAGCAAAAGGGAAGGAAATGAACCGCCACGCCTGGTATGTTACAGCATTCCTCATAGGTACCAATATCAGGATGCCTTCATGGGTCAACTGGGCCTCTAACAATGGGTAATAATATTCCAGTTGACTCAGATCAAAGAGTGGCATAAGTCCATGCTTCCACATAGCTATATCAAGTGCATTTGTTAGTATATTAGTAGGCAGCAATAAAGCATTAACCCTGTTCAAACTTGCATCGATTAAGCCGTCCACCATATTGGCTGCATGCTTCTCCAAAGCAGTGGTTGACTCGTCGAGAGCATGTAAGTACTCAGCAAATAACACCAAGTTAGCTAGGGTTGGTAGGGTAATTTGGATGTTGTTCACAAGCTCTACTAGATGGTTGGTAGTCCTAATTATCTCGTTAGCTTTGTTAGTGAACTCATCTAACTGTTTATACACATGCATGACTAATCTATTATTGGCTTTAGCGGCCAGTGTCAAGTCATGCATCTGTCTACCCAATTGTACTACATCCTTATCTAATGCCGTGCCAAAGAGTTGTTGAGACAGGATTCCTAGAAAATCCACAAGTCCTCTCTTAGTATGTGCATGGACATGCTTGGAAAGATCAGAGTGTACGTTAGGTAAAGCAACATGCAAGTTAGTGAGCCTGTCGGTGAGCCTGGCTATATGCCTAGTCTGAAGTTCAACAATTCCATGCAAGGTTCGTTCCAAAGCTTCAGTGTCAGAGTTCGTCAATCGTGGGTTTCGATTAAACATCTTTCCCACTTCCAACAGTTGCTGTCTGAGATTCGACAAGCCCTTGGAGACCTCCTTGACAATATCTGGCATTTGGAGATAGCCTTCCATTGGATAGTAGACGCATACTGCATCTTCCACTACCACGACTTCTCCAAGTGGGCTCTTCAGTGCTCCTGGCATTAACGCAGTCGTGTCCGTGTCTGACGTCTTTCCATAGGTCCACCCCAAGCAACGCACGAGGGGTATGAGCCACAGCCACATTTTTTTCTGGAAAAGAAGATACTCCCTTAATCACTTTTGTTGTGGGATCGTAGCTTGCTGCGATACTCTTGGTTAGGGACAGGTACGAACGACAACATGACCTTCTGGCCTGCCTGTAATGTCTTTTCTTGACTACCTTTGTGTTGCTTCGCCATCATCTCCGCTCTTGAGGCTTTTAATCTTTTCCGTACTTCACTGTGTATATGTTGGAATTTCAACAACTGTACCTTTGCGTAGTCTTCTTCGTTGTATACTGGAGTAGGAGGTCCAGCCAACAAATCGTAGGGTAACACTTTCTCTTCTCATTAAAGGATATAATGAGGAGACTTCCCAGTTGATGAATTTTCTGAGGAGTTGATGGTCGCCGCTACATGTGGTAACCAGTCTTCCCAGTTATCCTCTTGATTTGAGGTTATTACTGGTCTCAAGACTTCCAGTATCTTCCTGTTTGTTCTCTCCACCAGGCCATTGCTCTTAGGACTGTAAGGCGTTACAAAAACTTGCTTTACTCCATACATACGACAGATTTCTTGTAACACCTGGTTACAAAATTCACCACCATTATCACTGAGCAATACCTTGGGTGTAGAGTATGGACAAATCACTGAAGTCACAAAAGCGTGTGCCACCTCCTCTGAAGTTTTCGTCTGTAAAGGTGCTAAAACAGTGAATCGTGAGAAATGGTCCACTGCCACCAGTACATAACTTGAACCTTGACGACTTCTCGGCAACGCTAAGAGATCAATGAAGACTGTATCCCAGGGTTTTTCCGGTAGAGGATACTCCAAGATGGGAGTCGGAAGTCCCGTTGTTCCTCGTATTTCCGCGCATTTGACACATTGACTGACGTGGGCTTCTATGTCCTTCCTCATGGTCGGCCAATAGTATTTCTTTCTCGCCTCACGTATGCATCTATCGCGACCGGGATGACCCGCTTGAGGTACGTCATGAACTAACTGTAGCACGGCTTGCTGTAAGGTAGCAGGAACAACCAACTGATATGCAGTGTCCTTCCCTGGGGGTTGCTTATACAAAAGACCCTGTTGAAACCACATCGCGTCATTACGTTGTTCCGCTTTTACCGTGTCTGAGGAATACTCAGCAAGAGCAACATCCTTGGCTATGGTAGCAGCAATGTTTCTACTCAACGCGTCGGCTACGATATTTTAACGGCCTGGTAAATATCTGACCTCTGGATCAAACCCATTACCTTGCCAAACCAACGTGCAACCTTACCATGCAAGTTTTTTCCTTTAAACAAGTTGAGTATGGGTGCATGGTCAGTTAAAACAATTATCCGGTAGCCAAAGATAATATCCCGGAAATGTCCTAAAGCCCACACGACTGCTAATGTCTCCAAATGTGTCGTCGAATAGTTCTTCTCTGGGGGTCTTAGTGCCCTACTAGCATACGCTGTGGTATGTGTCTTTCCTTGCTCATCCTTCTGCTGTAACACCGCTCCCAGACCCAGACCTGAGGCGTCCGTGCACAGATAGAAAGGTTGAGTATAATCAGGAAACGCTAATACTGGTGTTTCTGACATGGCTTGTTTGAGCTCGTTGAAGCTTTTCTCTTCCGAGGGTCCCCATTTCCATGCAGCGTCCTTCCCTGCGTGTCGTAAAAGGCGACTAAAAGGGGCGGGGTGAGGGGACTAGGGACCCCCTCCTCTGTTTTTTCGTTCCTAAAAAGAGACAGGCCAGAGAAAGGGATGGGAGATGGAGTTATCCCCGTACCCTGAAGATTGGGTCTATGAATGTGCGTGGATGTAGTACAATTGAGGCTAAAAGGGAGGAGATTGGGAGAATGTTTGTGAGAAGAAAGTTGGATGTGTTAGCTTTGAGTGAAACGAAGATGAAAGGGAAGGGGGAATCTATGTTTGGAAGTGTGAATGGAAGATTGTCAGGTGTTGATAGAGGAAGGGCAAGAGAAGGTGTGGCCTTGTTAGTGAGTCCGGAAGTACAGCAGTGTGTGATTGAATGGAAGGAGGTGTCATCGAGACTGATGTGGGTGAAAGCGAAGTTTGAACGTGAATTGTGGGTGTTTGTGAGTGCATATGGGCCTGGTAGTGAAAGGGATGAACAAGAGAGGGAGTCTTTCTGGAATGATGTTGATGAGTGTCTGCAGAGTTTTGGAGCGAATGTGAATGTGGTAATGATGGGAGATCTGAATGCTAGAGTGGGAAATGTAGCAGTTGAAGGCGTAGTTGGTATGCATGGTGTGCCTGGAAGAAATGAAAATGGGGAACGAATGATAGCGATGTGTGTTGAGCGAGAGATGGTGATTGGGAATACGCTGTTTGAGAAGAAAGATATTTATAAGTATACATGGGTGAGACAGGAGGGTGGAAGGGTTGTTGATAGAGCCTTGATGGACTATGTGGTTGTGTCTAGGAAGGTAATAGGAAGATTGTTGGATGTGAGAGTTCTGAGAGGGGAGGGTGGAGGTATGTCTGACTACTACCTGGTGGAGGGAAAGTTAAGAGTAGGTAAGAGATGGGTGAGAGCTAGGAGGGTTAGGTGTCGCAGGGAGGTTTTGAAAGTCAGTGAGTTGGATAAAAGAGAGAAAAAGATAGAGTATCAGGAGAAATTGAAAGATGAGTGGAACGCAGTGAAAGATCGGGAAAATGGCAGCGTGGAGGAGGAATGGCAGTTGTTTAAGAGTGCTGTGGTGGGGCATGCAGAAGAGGTGTGTGGTGTGAGACGTGTGGGTGGTGGTGTAAGGAAAGGTAGTGAATGGTGGTGCGAGGAAGTAAGTATGGCTGTGGCTGAGAAGAGACGGGCATATGAAGTGTGGCTGCAGAGGAAGGATGAGATGTCATATGAAAGGTATAAGGAAAAGAGGAATAGAGCGAGAAGGGCTGTGCGTGATGCTAAAGTGGCAGCAGATGAGAGGTGGGGTAGGCGGCTGACAGAGAATTTTCAACAGAATAAGAAAATGTTTTGGAAGCAGGTGAAAAGGGTGCGAAAGGGAGAGTCTGGGAAGGAAGAACGAGTAAAAGCAGAGGATGGAAGGATGTTAATTGAGATGGATGCAGTAAGGAAGAGATGGGCTGAGTATTTTGAAAGATTGTTAAATGTAGAGGAGGAAAGGGTGGCTGAGATTGTGGCGGATGGAAGGGTGCAAGGAATAAATGTGTTGGGAGAGTTGAATGATTCTTTGATCACGAAGGAAGAAGTGGAGAAGGCAGTAAAGGATATGAAAACAGGGAAAGCTGCAGGTATGGATGGGTGTGCTGTGGAATGCCTGAAGGGTGGTGGAGTGACTATTGTTGACTGGTTAGTAAGATTGTTGAATGTGTGAGAAAGGTATGGTGCCAATTGACTGGGCAAGTGCTTGTGTGGTCCCGTTGTATAAAGGCAAGGGTGATAAGTATGAATGTACTAGCTTTAGGGGTATAAGTCTGTTGAGTGTTGTAGGTAAAGTGTATGGTAGAGTGTTAATTATGAGAGTTAGAGAGGGTACAGAGGGAGTGATTAGTGATGAGCAGTGTGGCTTTAGGAGAGGGAGGGGATGCGTTGATCAGGTGTTTGCTGTGAGACAAGTGTGTGAAAAGTATTTAGCGAAAGGCAAGGATGTGTTTTGGGCATTTATGGATTTAGAGAAAGCGTATGATAGAATTGATAGGGAGGCTTTGTGGACTGTTTTAAGATTGTATGGACTTGATGGTAGGTTACTAACAGGGGTGAAAAGTTTTTATGTAAATAGTAGAGCGTGTGTAAGAGTGGGAAATGCTGTGAGTGATTGGTTTCCCGTGAGAGTGGGGCTGCGACAGGGATGTGTGATGTCGCCTTGGTTGTTTAATATTTACATGGATGGTGTTGTAAGGGAGGTGAATGCAAGAGTTTTAGGTGGTCTGAGTCTGGTAAATGTTGATGGAAGAGAGTGGAATCTGAAGCAGCTGCTGTTTGCAGATGATACTGCACTGGTGACTGATTCAGAGGAGAGATTGAGACAGTTGGTAGAGGAGTTTGGAAGGGTGTGTGAAAGGAGGAAATTGAAAGTAAATGAGAATAAGAGTAAAGTGATGAAGTGTATGAGGTTGATAGATGGTAGGGGGATGAATATAGTTTTGAATGGTGAGTTGCTTGAGGAGGTAGATTATTTTAAATATCTAGGGTCACATGTTGCTGTGGATGGAAGAATAGATGCAGAAGTGAAGTTTAGAATAAATGAAGTAGGAAAGGTGCTGGGAGGAATGAAAAAAGTGTTTAAATGTCGTTCGCTTAGAATGGATGTAAAAAGAAGGCTGTATGAGGGTGTTGTGGTACCGACTGCATTATATGGGGCTGAAACATGGAATGTGGGTGTAGCAGAGAGGAAAAGTTTGAATGTAATGGAGATGAGGTGTCTGAGGAGTATGTGTGGAGTGACTCGTATGGATCGAGTGCGAAATGATGAAGTGCGAAGGAGAACTGGAGTTGTTCGGGAGATGGCTGGTAGAGTTGAGCAGAGGGTGTTGCAATGGTTTGGGCATATGGAGAGAATGGATAATGAACGATTGGTGAAAAAGATAACTAGATCTGATGTGAGAGGTGTAAGGCTGAGAGGAAGACCACGAATAGGATGGATGGACTGTGTGAAGAGAGCGCTGGATGCGAGAGGGATGTCTGTTGAGCAAGGAAGAGTGGCTGTGCATGACAGAAATAAATGGAGAGAAATAGTGAATGAATAAGTGATGACGCAGCCCTGAGGGGATATTCTCCCGCATTTGGTCTGATCAGCTAGTCAGGTCAGGTGCGGGTAAGGGGATGGGTCTGTTATGATGTGGCAGGGGTAAACCAGTTCTGCTGTCGGGCCCTGCTGCGGATGTCACTGATTGCATTGCGCAGTTGACCCTTGTGCGGTGTGATGTGGTGAGGATCTGTCCGTTCTCCCCTTTGGGGCTAAGATGCGAATGAATGTGTTTGAATGGATGAGTAAATGGAGAGTGTGTCGTCCTGTCTCGGCTACCTCCCTTTCCTTGGGGGAAGCAGCCTAGGTATATAGATAGATAGATAGATAGTCCTTCTTAAGTAGCGTTGTTAAAGGTGATGCTATGATGGCATACCTGTGGACAAAACTCCTATAAAAGCCAGTGAGGCCTAGGAACGATCTTATCTGATCCTTGTTCTGTGGTGTAGGAAAATTTAACATTGGCCTTACCTTGTCCGGCACAGTCTTGATGCCATTACCATCAACTAGGTGTCCTGAAAATCTAATACTGGATTTCAGAAATTTATACTTAGATAGCTTAATTTTCAGACCTGCGGATCTCAAGGTTTCCATCACTCGTTTTAACTTGTTAAAATGACTGTTAACATTGTTACTCACGATGATTAGGTCATCTAGATACGCTAAGACGTCTTGCCCTAACATCTCGCCAAACAATTGGTTTATCATCTGCTGAAATGTTAAAGGAGCATTACTCAGTCCAAAAGGCATCTGGAGAAATTCAAAATGCCCACGGTGAGTGCTAAAAGCAGTAATGGGACGCGACTCTTCGGTCAGCTCCACCTGCCAATACCCTGACGCTAGATCCAGACAAGTAAACACAGTATTTCCCTTACCTAATGATTGAAGTAAGTTTCGCAGATGCGGAATCGGGTAACGATCCGGTACTGTTACCTTGTTCACTTGCCGAAAATCCACAACAGGTCTCACACCACCGTCCTTCTTAGGCACTAGAAAGAGTGGTGCATTCCAAGGCGAGGAGGAAGGCTGGATAACTTCATCACGAAGCATCCTTTCAACTTCCTCATCCACTGCTTCCCTTTGGCTGTGCGGTAGACGGTATGCGGGCACATAAACTGGATTTGTATCAGGGCACAAACCAATATGATGCTTCACCCTATCCGTCCTACCCAGCGCTTCTCCTGGAAGTGCTACTACGTCGGAAAATTCTCTAAGGAGGGCTAGGAGTCCTGTTTTATGGTCTACATTATCCGTGACCTTCACATATTGCTCCAGCTGTTTTTCCTTAGCCAGATGTATGGGTTCCGAATGAGTCGTTGCTTGAGATGTAACTACAGGAGAGATCACCGGCACGTCGTCGACTTCCTTTATGAGGGCACCATAGCACATCAAGTCGCCTATATAACAACCATCTCTGAGCTTAACTGCGCCACCACTCATATTTGCGATGAAGAGGGGCGTCTTCTGGTCTTGGCCAATGCTAGTCAGAGTCGATTCCAGCGACAATGCCTTATGTTTTACAGTCTCAGTTAAGCATGCTACATCAGTTCCCACCAACACGTCAGGTACTCGGACAGGAATTTTACAGACAGTTTGACTGGGTAAGTGGTGATTACCACTCACTATAGCCCTGACTTTCTTCCAGTACATACCCTCCGCTTCGTGTGCATCCGGGGACTTCCTTGACGCTTCACTTGTCGGGGTCACAACTGGTTGGACGGCTCCTGATTGGATGCCAGTTCCAGTTCGTGTCGCTGAGGGATTAAGGCCTACAAACTCCTTCCCATTAAAGGAAATGGAATGTCTTTGAGGGTGTATTACTATATCATACTCCTCCATGGTTTCAAAGCCTAACAGCCCATCAGCTGGCAGAGGAAAATCCTCAACCACATAAAACGTAGCACGTAACACAGGAGATCGTTTATCTGCCCTCAATGTCAACGGCACCTGGCTTACAATCTTCATTCTACTCCCTGTCACACCTGTCAACATTACATCAGGTGATGATAATGTCCAGTTTGTTAGAGGCATTTCACTTTTAAGTCTTTCCAGCGCTTTACTAGAAATAATGTTTGTACATGCCCCTGTATCTACGATCAGGGACACTTGACCTTTCCCTATGATCCAAGGAATAGATAATAAGTCCACCTTAGTAATAGCTGCCACACACGCATCGGTGGATTGTATTATTTTAATTACTTTTGCGCGCGGCCCTGAGCTTCCCCCAAACTAGCTTGGTTCCCTAGTTTCTTCCTCTTTTCAATGACAAAGGGGCAACAGTCCGTTTCGTGAGGACAATGCCCAGGTATGACACACCATCTTTTCACCTCTGGCTTAACAGCCTTGGTCCTTTGCTGTGGAGAACTAGTAGCTGTATCTCTTCAGCCCGAAGTTTGCAAGGCTTTGCAAGCTTCTGCATAGCATATGCCTGCTTTCGCCAAAGCCTGACTTTCAGTACAGTTAGGATGCTGCTGTGCTATATCAGTAGCCAGATTAGTGGGTGCCATATTAGGTACAGGTATCTGCCACAAAGGAGGAGGGTTAGTCTGACCTTGCACGCCCATATTGTTAGTCATGCCCCAGGTATTTGGACAAGAGCCCTGGGTTTGCGTGCCAATATTAGTATTAATGCCCCATTGAATAGGATTCTGGGTTTGCATGTCAATATTAGTATTCATGCCCCATTGATTAGGATTCTGGGTTCGCATGCCAATACCATCTGTGTTTATACCCCATGCATTTGAATAAGGAACAGGAAATAAATTCTGTCCAAAACCTTGTGGTGTACTGAAAACATCAGAAGTATACACAGGTATGTGAGTGGTTGTAGTACTATCACTAATGACTGGATTTTGCATATCCTGAGTGACCAAAGGTACTGTTGTAGTCTCAACTTCCACAGTCTCCTCACTAGGATTACCCTCATTAGCAAGACTAGTGGCCATTTTGGATCTAACTGACTGCTCTGGGACTGTTGAATAAGTATGACCAGAACGCAAATGCAAAACGTTCAAATCCTCATCCTGTCCTTCAGAAATATCCTCATCACCTTGATCCTCAACATGTCCTTCACTCATTTAATATGTCTGAGCACTTTTATTTGATGTTTCAACCCACTCATAAAATTCTGAGTCTAGTGGGGTTGGCTGATCTCTATTTCCCCTAATTCTACGTCCCCACTTTTTCACTGTATCCATCTAACCTTGTCAGTAATATTCCCCTCCCATATACAGGAAGATAAACTGACATAAAAAAGGAAGTTACGGTAAGTGACAGAGAACGGAACATATATAAAATACACAGAAAGTATATTTATTTCAAGGGAATTCTGAGAAACCTTTATTTCCACACATTAACTAACTAACGTGTGTTGAGTTGATTTAAGTGTGTGTGTGTGTGTGGATTACTAATGCATGGACACTACCTAGATATGAAAGTCCAGGATGATGTTCCACATTCCACGTTCCACACTCCACCAGACTCCTCCAACCATACACGGCAGCCCGCTCGCTGTGGGAGTTAGCAAGCGACTGGTTCGCCCTGCACCACGCCAGGCCCGCTGCTCTCGCTTCCCCTCGGTCTCCGTCGGCTCGCCTCGGCCGTCCGCGCCTCTGGAGTTGCTAGAAGTCGCTAGTTGACCCACTCCTCACCGCACTGGCTTGATTATCTCGCCTCTCACACACGAGAGCAAGATTCTTGCCAGTTTGCATTTGAAGATGGAGATATATCGCATACCACAGGGCGAGATAACTGCCAGTTTGTGCTTAAGATAGAAATCTCGCACTGGCAGAATAATTTGAGGAATTAATATTCACCACTCCAGTTTATCTGCTCCACTTAACTCACTGGTAATTAGTCCCCTTACAACAGTAGAGTAAGATGTTCTGTTTCACCTTCAGGAACGAGCGATTGCAAGGGTTCCTGATTCACAGCATAAATCCCTTTAGCACTTGATCGTATCCCACCGCTGCCACCAATTTAATGTATCGGTACACGGCTAGCACTAAATATCGTGCCACCGCTAGCACCAATAAATATTATGTGTTCTGCTGTTATAGTATAACTAGACCACCATGTTGGAGATCGACGACACTGTCTGTAGTACACGTCAGCTACTCACCGTCACTGCCCGACACTTCCCACCAAAAGTCCTCTGCCACTAGAAGGTGGAAGCTGGTCTGTTATTAAGTGGTAGCGTAAGGTGACAGAAATGAGCAGATTAAATCTCTCTTTACTGGGTACAGAATAATATAACTGAGACCTGAGAGATATGTAAGAGCGATACCACCTCCCTTTATAACTATAAAACGGCTTATGACGCTGTACACTCACCGAGCCGACTAGGGCGCGGTGCTGAGGTCAGCTAAAAAGTAAGGTGCCGAGCATTTACATATACTCTGGACTTATGCAAAAAGTAGAGATAAATGACAACTCTACTAGCACATTATACACCTCTATTAAATGGCATTAAGTACATTCACATATACCAACATAATAAATGGTTCCCCAGGACTGTACACTTACGCACTATTCAGATATCTTTTCACTTTTCCTAACCTTCATTTTATAATTGAAACAGGGTGGCACTTATG
>NC_137039.1:16337249-16504749 GCF_032717465.1 Coenobita brevimanus | reverse complement strand
TTGCTAGAAGCCTCGATCCCGTTCGGGGTGGCCACAAACAAATCGCCTCCAAGTCGCCCTGTTCCCCGCCATTTCACTGCCCCGCTCCCAACTCACACCCCCCTCTCTCATATACCTCTCCACCCCATCCCTCCATCTCATCCTCGGCCTCCCCCTCCCTCTTCCCCCCTCCACCTCACTCACGTACACTCTCTTCGTCAGTCTTTCACCCTCCATACTCTCCACATGGCCAAACCACCTCAGTGTATTCCTCCTAACGCTTCCTATCACATCCACATCCACACCACAACGCTCCTTTATATCCTCATTTGTCAGCCTGTCTCTCCATGTGACTCCACAGGCTCCTCTTAAATAACTCATTTCCACTGCTCTCACTCTTGACTTGTGTCCTTCCAGCAACGTCCGAGCTTCACTTTCATACGTTAGAGTTGGTATCACAATACCGTCATGTAGTAACTTTTTCACTTCCCTGCTCACTTCCCTGTTTCTTATCACTGCTTTCAAGGAACCAGCAACCTTTCTTTCCTGCTGTACCCTTTCAAGCACTTCACCCTCCAAACCTCCATCCTTACTCATCACACTCCCCAAGTACCTAAACGTACTCACATTTTCCAATTCCTCACCATCCAACCTCGCTGTACATTCACTGACTTCACCTCTCTCAAAGACCATCACTTTACTCTTTCCTACATTCACCTTTAGATTCCGTTTCTTACACTCTCTCCCAAACTCATCCACCAAGCCTTGCAGCTCTCCTTCGTCTTCACTCAACAACACAGTATCATCTGCAAACAACAGTACAGGGAATTTCCAAACACTACCCTCTCTCACCAGGGCCACTCCAACATCCACTTCCCTACCTTGTACCTCTTTTATTACCCCATCCATGTACAGATTGAACAACCATGGAGACATGACACATCGCTGTTTCAACCCAACCTTCAAAGAGAAAAATTCACTCAGTTCACCATCCACACGCACTGCAGCCTTCGCACCATCGTACATACTCTTCACAGCATTCAACAACTTCTCATCTACTCCATATATTCTTAATACTTTCCACAATCCTTGTCTATCCACCCTGTCATATGCTTCCTCCAAATCCATGAAAGCCGCATACAACTTCTTTCCCTTCTCTAGAAACTTTTCCACTAAAGATCTAAGAATGAATATCTGATCTACACAACCTCTTCCCTTCCTAAAGCCTACCTGTTCTTCTCCAACTAATTCCTCTGTTCTTTCTCTAACTCTGTCAAAAAGTATCGTACCATACATTTGTCCTGTTATACTAAGGAGACAGATGCCCCTATGATTACCTCACACTTCATTTTCCCCTTTTCCTTTGTACAAGGGAATAATTATACCTGACTTCCAATCCTCCGGGACTCTACCTTCACCCCAGGCCAATCTGCACATCTTCCACATCCATTCCACTACTATCTCTCCCCTATACTTCAGCATCTCACCACACACTCCATCAATTCCTGGGGCTTTCCCCGATTTAACTTTCTTCATTGCTTCCACAACTTCTATCCTACTGATTTCTTCCTGACTTCTCACCTCCTTCCTCCTCCCAGCTATTCTCCAGCCACGTATACTCGCATTACTTCCATCCTTTATGTTCAACAAGTCCTTAAAGTGTTCTCTCCATCTGCTCACTTTCTCTCCCCTCTCCATCAGCAATCAACCATTTTTATCTTTCACTCCCCTTCTAACTTCCCTTCCACCCTGTCTTACTCTCTTCACCTCTTTCCAGAACATTTTCTTACAGTCCCTCCACGTTACACTGAAGTTCCTTCAAAATTCCTTATCCGCTCTCTTCTTACTCTCTCTTACTAATCTTTTCACCTCTCTCTTTCTTTCTACATATAACCCTCTCTTCCACCTCTCAACTTCTTCCACATCCCTATTTCTCATCCATTCTTTGTATACTTTTTTTTTTTCGCCACAGCCTGTCTCACCTCTTCATTCCACCACGCTGTTCCTTGGACCCCCCTCCATCTTCTCTTTATCCCACACACCACATAACATGCTGCACATATTTCTTCTGTAAATATCCTACACACCTTCCACGTCCCCCATCTGCTCCAATTCGTATTTGCCCAATCGTTCCTCCACTTCTCTCTTATACTCTGCCTTTTTCTCATCCTCTTGTAACCTTTCCACTCTCCTTACAAATTCCCCTTCTTCCCGTCCTTCCCTTCTTCTATTTCTCCATCCTAATTGGACCTTGATTCTGGCCACCACCAAGTAGTGGTCAGAAAGTCCACTCCCCCAACCTCTATAAGCTCTTGCATCCATTACACATTTTCGCATCCTTTCATCCACACACACATAATCAATCATTGCCTTCCTTTCATTCAGTTCACCACCCACCCTTCTCATCACTCGCCATGTATACCTGTGGATCATTTTGTGCCTGAAGAGGGTATTGGCTATCACCAACCCCTTCCCAGCACAAATGTCCATTAATGCACTGCCATTCTCATCTATCTCAGCAGGCACACCCCACTCACCAACTATTCCATCCACCTTCACATTCCCTACTTTACCATTCATATCACCGATCAAAAACACTCTCTCATTCCTTCCAAACTTTTCCATGCACACTTCCACATTTGCCCAGAACTTTTCTCTCACTCTGCTTGCACGATCTTAGGTTGGCACATAGACACACACAATCGCCCACATTTGTATTCCAACTTTCAATTTTACCCACACAATCCTTGGCCCAACTGAACCATACTCTCTTATGCTCTTCTTCCATCTTTTACTCACAACTATACGTACTCCTTCTTTTGGCCTCTCATTCTCACCTACTCCTGCACATATACCCCATCCATTCTCCCATTCTCTCACACTCTCACCTCTCCATTTCGTTTCAGCTATTCCGCATACATCAACTTTCGCACCCTCAAACACCTGGACAATCTCTCTTTCACCTCATCATTCGCTCTCCTTACACTCCAAGTTCCAATTACCATGTCCTTTGTCCGGTCCTTGGTCGTCATCTTTCGGTCAGTCCTTGTCCGAGGCTTATTGTTTGTCCTTTTAGTTAGTTGTTTTCCGGGGAGGGGCACTAACCCTCCGCCAACCCTTTTAGTCGCCTTTTACGACAATCAGGGATACTGGGGAAACTTCTGAAGGTGCTAGATTTCCTCCCAAAAGAACTAATTTTTTTTTTTCTTCTCCTTCAGAAAGAGCTAATAAAAAGAGCTAACAAGTTTTCTCAAATATGCAAAATATATTTCTTATCTACCGGCAGTATTCATCATTATTATAGATCAGCTAATTCCCACTGGTCAGTCTCTTTTCTTGTCACAGAATAATTTATAGAGCAGCTGCGTTGTGTAACAGCGTTCACCATTTCTTGCACTTTCAGAGTGAATATTCAGTTCATCCAGTTGGTGCAACAATCTCACTATAGCAGACTCATTTGACATCCAGGTCGTCTGGCTTGGTTGTGCTAATCTCACAGGAGCTTGGTGTTCATTTATAAATCAACAGATCTACTTATACCTGGTATCACGAACGTCTGGGTGAGAAAATATAAAGGTTTCTTCGATCATAAGTCCAGGTTTTTTGGGAGACACTCTGCCACAGCAAGAGACACCGCTAACTACAAAAAATGGCACACACGCCTGATGAGTGCTATATGAGACTTTTTTTTTTTCAAACTGTACATACACCTAGTTGTTTACTCCCATCATGGCAGAACCACTACCACTTCCAACTGCAGTAATTGTTTGCAAGTGAAGTCCATAATTTTCCAAAAAAAATTTCAGGGCCTCACATATCCCTTTGGCATTACACTCAGAAAGTTCAGTAATGTCCAGGAATGTAACCACAATCTGCTTTTTCTCTCCAGAATAATACCTGATAGCCATACCCAGCAGTTCTGTTACCGAAATGTTATTACATGTCACAATTAATAGGATGAATTTCTTGTTTCTTATGTGACTATTCAAGTCATATATGAAGTGTGGGGCAAGTGCCTTGGAACAACTACGCTACACTTTGATCTCCGTAACTTTTGAGACCTTTGCGTCCATTTCCGTCTGCAAGGCGTGCTTTGCAAAAATCACGGAGATGGCCAACTGTACGCAGTGCACAGTATTATGCAATAAACAGTGGCAAAGTTTCCTCAGTTTCTCTCCCTTCGTCATTTAGTTTTTCAGTTGTTTCAAACTGAAGTATTGCTTGGCGGTCAGTACTGAATGGCTTTTCAGCTTTGTTGTGTTTGTAGGTTTTCCTGTGCCTTTCAGTGTCACTTACTTTGGCAGACAGTGCACAATGGCAGTGCTTGCACATACTTTTAGTAAAACCATCCACTATTTTTCTCAGCCATTTTTCATATTTAGGATCTTTAAGCTACTTTCTTCTAAATACTGCGTGTACCACTTACTGTAATCCTACTCATTGCTACGGAATACGATGCGAAATGGCCAGATGTCCCACTGTGTTCAGACGAGCCTAGTGTGTCTGTCATGGATGTACACCATCAAAGTCCCTGACCAGAACTGACGAGGGAAGTTACGGGAGAGGGAAGTTTACTTATTAGCAGACCCGTGCTAGACCTCTCTGATTAGGAATCATTAAAATGCTGATTTTGTTCTTTTTTTCTCTCTCTCTCTCTCTCTCTCTCTCTCTCTCTCTCTCTCTCTCTCTCTCTCTCTCTCTCTCTCTCTCTCTCTCTCTCTCTAATTTTTATAACCACTTAAAGTTATTTTCACCTTACATATACCCCTACTTGGTATCAGAAAATCCTCTTGCACTGAGAAAGCATCAAATTTGCATTAAAATTTAAGGAAAGCGCTGAAAAAAGGGCCAACACGCTAAACCCATAATTTTGGCACTAGACAAAACAAAGAAGCGTCAAATCTAGCGCGAAAAGTGCAAAGTATATATATATATATATATATATATATATATATATATATATATATATATATATATATATACGGTATATGGTGACCACTTGATACCAAATGGTTAATGCAGTGAAAAAACTTTCCTAGTCACATACTCATATTCAAAATGCTTGGGTTCATTTATTCTTATGTAGGTTCCGTTTATGACAGCAAGAACGTCAGGGACAGGTGTAATGCCCATGAATTCTGCATAAATCATTTCAGTATCCCTGAGATGTGTAGGGATGCAGACAAATTATTTTGCAATGCTTGGTTTTGATAATGCACGTACTGTTTGAGTTTTGGCTCTGATGACAGTTGGCTTGGTAGGCCCCAAAAGCACTAACTTGGTAGAAAGTTGGATTTTACTTGATTTTGATATCGTAGTGTCAAAGTCACTTTCAGCTCCTCATACAGGGCTTTGTTATTGAATGTACGATTTACGAATAGTTATGGCATCTCTGATCAAGTCCGTTATGAATATTTGTCCTGTGTAATCCAGGCTATACCTTCTGATGAGGTTTAAGTCATGTTATAAATCGAATGTATTACTGTCCCTGAAGTTGCCCTGGACTCTTTCTTGCTCCATCATGATCTTTAAGAGTAGGTCGTAAACATCTTCAAAGAGGTCAGTTGTTCTTGTATTCAACAGATTAATGAGTCCTCTTATCTCGAAGGGAGATTTTATATAGTACTCCCACGGCTTAGCACATTCTTTTATGAATAATAAGGCCTGCTCTTAGGAGGCTTAAGGTTTTATGCATACCAGCCCTGAAGAGAGATGTCAGGGTGTAAGACTGATATCTGGTAAATGGAATCACGGTCGACACGATTTGAAGCAAATTATCAAAATATGCATCATTTTAATATGAGAAAACAAACATTTCATACTCTACTTTGCACCATTGCCACTATTAATCACTCCGAGTGAACGATGTTTACTTTCGTTTCAGTTTGGAAATGAGTGGGCCGGTGCGACCCGGCCCGACTCGACCATCACGCTAAGCAGAAGCTAATAACTTTACTCCTAAGTGAAGTAGAGTTGAAATTCGTTCTGCATGTGATACATTCAATAATTAAATTTTGGTATCAACTAAAAACTAACCTATAAAGGCATAGGAACCCTTTGGAATCTCTAGTTTTCCAAGGGAGTGTTCAGTTTTAATCAGTGAATGGCTCAATTACGAAATTAAATTTAAACATATTTTCCGCTGTAACACAGTGTTTTTTGGCCCCAACTCTAGCAAATAAATATAGGCGATTACACCAATAATTTTATAATAGAGGGAAATTGTGATAACATGGCGCTCGCTCACACGTCATGTACTCACAAGGAGCGCTTTAGGCCTGATTCACACAACCCGTTTTGGTTCTGACAGGCAGTCCAGCGGCTAGACACCGTCGAGATTTCTAACATGCATTCTAATGTAACTGTTCAACGACCCTTCAAGCTGACGGCGGCAGCCGTCCGTCAGCTGACCGACACGTCACGGATATCTTCTCGAGAAATCCTGGCCGGCTAGCTGGTGACTTGACGCCGGCCTGACGGGTTGGTGATGGCTCATGTGAACAATGACACGTAGCATACCCGTCCATTCCATGACTCGCTGTTACCCTCTTGTCCATGTAGATAACACATACAGTTCATTGTTTGGCATTATGGACGAAAGGCTGATCGAACTTGTGCGTTCTTATGAAGAGTTATTTGATATGACTAGGTGAGTGTGTCAGTAGTTTATTATACATGAAATTATAACACAATCTTTGCAGGTAAAATTCACTGTTTTTCTTGCCTTAATACAGGATATGCTATACCACTCCCAAGGTACTGCTCCAGCAGGGCTACTGGAAAATTTTACCTCATCATCTGCCAGTTCTTTTTACAGGGTCCAGAATTCTCCCTCAAACCTTCTCTTTTTCAGTCACTGGTGTACCCATAACCTTTTCCTCCTTCCACAAACTTTTTCTTCCACCTCTTCATCTAAGAGCAGAGCAATTGCCACCAAATTCCTTAGAGACCGACTGGCCCTGATCCTCACACAACAATGAGCACACACTGAATGACAATGCTGGACGGACCGGGAACGCGTCATGTGAATACACAACATTCTGATGGCGTCAAGGCGCCAGACTGCCTGCCTGAACCAAAACGGGTCGTGTGAATCGGGCCTTACTTGTATAAAATTCCTGAACTACATGCAGGTAGAAAGACAATGACATAACACATGGGAACATTTAAGAATCTGTTTTTGCCTCTTGAGACAAATTTGTAGATTTATTCCAAATGCCGACAATCAGTATGAAATGTCAGCTTCGTAGTTATTTGTTGTTATTAGGTTGTCTCTTAAGATTTTTTTTTACTCATTCTCGTGATTCTTTTTCTCATTATCTGACTCCCACCAGATGGAGACGCCTTCAATTAGTGTCAAAACTATAACCCGGAGTCACTACGAGTTTATAAACACGTCCTGGACCTCCCAGATTAACCTGAGACCACAGCACCAACATTATATTAGTGTATTGTAATGGTTACTTTGGCCTAGCCAAAGGTTCTTTTTAACATAACTGTGACAGCCAACTATCCCAAGAATCATATCCCCCAGTGCATGCAAAATTTTAGCAAGATATATGTTTCTTCATATTATCACCCTGTGATTATGATTTGAATTTAATAAAAAAAATGTAAATTTATTCCAATATTTATTTTTTATAGCCATTTTTTTTTTTTTCAGGCCCCGAGCAAATGGAAAGTTGAATTCATTTCTTCTTGATCAAGAAAGTATTTCAGACCATCCTACTTTTTTGTATTCATCTACGTATCTAAAAGGATCTTCAGTAACAGATGTAGAAATTGCACAGTGGCTAAGAAGTTCTTACCTCATTCCCATAACAGAGACATATTGAACGCCAATAGGTTATATTGATGGTAATGCGTGTGTTAAGATGGAAAAAATGTTTCTATCCCAGACATAACTATCACTGCTGAATGGTGGTGGCGTGAGCGTGTGATGTTAGGGTTGTGGATGCTGGCAACTGTCATATTCACAAGGAGCTACTCTGGCAACCTCATGTCTCTCCTGGCTGTCAGATACATCCCCATGCCTATACAGTCACTGCAGGATGTCGTCGACTACCCTGTTACGTTGGTTATGCAACGAGGCACATCATTGGTTCACATGTTTAAGGTACTGTAATTTGTGTTTTGGTTTCAAAGTGCCATGATATGTTTACAAAGAATAATATTTCTACCCATTCTTTTATCATCACCTGTGTGTTGCCAGATCATGAATGAAATGAAATACTGTTGTGGTAGCCTGTTTAGTTCAAACTTTTAACCCCTCCATCCCTGAATGTTCATTTACACAAGCATTCGGCAGCTGATGTGTCCAATCATGCTACTCATCTGCTGTGAAGTATGATGACAAAACATGATATATACAGTGAAGCAAAAACAGGACCGGTGCTGCTGTTCAAGAGGTGTATATGATCAGTTTCTGTGCAGCATCCCTTACCATACTCCAGCACCACAGGTGCACACTGATAGTGGAAATAAGCTCCAGGGTTTTTCATTACCTATATTATATCTTCTACTGGTTGCTGGAATGTAATACATGTTATGTCAACGGATTTTGTTGTTTTTGTTGTTGTTCAGTCCCAGCCAAGCCTGACCCAGCAGACCCATGGACTGCACGTAAGGCCCCACCTCTAAGAAATCATCACAGCTTCCCTACACCGTCGATACTGTGTCTGCATTTTAGTGGTGCATGTGTTGGCTAGTGTCCCATAATGAGGATAATGTTGTGCGGTCTGTTTGACAAGTGGGACAAGTATCATCTGTGATTCCACGCAACCCAAATTCTATTAGCAACAGGAGATAAAGATACAATAGTGTGGCGATGGCAGATACTTTGATGTGATTTAGTAAGAGGAGAGTTACTAAGAAGAAAAGCTTTTGACTCCACCATCTTGAGAAAAGGTGTTTGCGGGTAGTTCCTTCACACATGAGAGTGTTACTCGAACAAGGGCGAATAAAACCCCTGTGTAAAGTCAACAGCTGTGCAGGAGTTATATTCTTGCAGGCAGTTGATATAAGTGCAGGTGCTTTTTGTGTACTCTTTAGTTTGCGTTTGATGTTAGCAGTATAAGAATGGATCGGTCTGATTTTGATGGCAATTAGTCAGAGATCAGAATCACGGGATACGGTCAAAATTCAGCCGTTGTGTCTGTTGTTACGGAACAGAGAAAAATAACGTACACTTTAAGTGAGAATACTAATAATCACTACTGTCCCGTAAAGTTCCAGGTTCAAAACAAAAGAGTTAGGTAAAATTACAAGTTAAAGTTTAATGCTCAAACTAACAACAAAACATTCAGGACTCATAAGGATAATGTAATGGCAAAAACAGGTTGAATATATGGTTAACTGCAATAGCCTCTATTAACACAAAATTAGCAAGAGTAAATTTATCTAAGTCAGCCCTGATAAAATGAGATACCAGATAATACTCAGTGAATGCAAGATAAATTATTACAGATACAAAAGAATATTAAAACTGATGGACATAAAGATCCCTACTTGAATTACAAAAACTTCACTAGGCCTACAAATTAAACTTATGCTATACAGTACAAGAAAAAATACAACAGTTATACTCAGATTACACACAGCTGCTAGATGTTTGGAGATTTCTTGAGCACTCACAATAATAATAACTGTACAGGGGAGGACAGAGATGTGAACAAAATGAGGAGCAGATCTAAGTGGCAATGATGCAGAGACTGAGCTCATTATATAGGGGCCGGCAGAGCTTGATACAACTTGTAAGAAGGACGCGCAAATGAAGCCATAGGGGACAAGGAGCTGACAATCCTGGTCTGAACTCCAGAAATGACGACTTACTCTACTATAACGGTAGAAGGGGGGAACTGAGGCAGAACACGCTCGTGATCAAACATGCAGCATACTGTGCGTTAAAATTACACAAAGGATGATGAAATCAAAGGCTATGTAACACCTCCCCACAAAGAAAAAGAAATTTACAAAGGAAATTTCTTATTACTCTAAAACAATCTGTCTAAAGTCTAGATAAGCAATCTGCAATAACATTTTCTTTCCCCTTGACATGTTGTATGTCTAATGAATACTCCTGAAGAAGTAGACTCCATCTTGTCAATCTCTGATTTTTATCATTAAACTTACTAAGGAATTTCAGTGGGTTGTGATCGGTATAAATGACTATGGGGTCAAAACCAGAACACAAATAAAATGAAAACTGCTGTAAACCCAAAATCAAGGCCAAAAGCTCTTTCTCAATAGTGGAGTAGTTCTTTTGAGGTGGAGTGAACTTCTTACTGTAATAAGATACAGGATGTTCAATACCCTGATCATCCTCTTGCAGCAAAACAGCCCCAGCTCCTGTATCACTTGCATCAACAGCCATCTTAAAAGGCTTAGCAAAATTTGGAGTAGCGAGCACTGGCTGACTTAATAGAATAGCTTTAAGTTTGTTGAAAGAGGATTCACAGTTATCGGTCCAGACAAATTCAACTCCCTTTTTCAGTAGGTCTGTAAGTGGTGATACAAGAATAGAAAAGTTAAAAACAAATCTCCTGTAATAACCTACCATTCCCAAAAATCTTTGTAGCTCTTTCCTACTTTTAGGTCTGGGAAGATCACTTATAACCTGAACCTTAGCTCCTGGTGGTGCAACATGTCCATCACCAATTACATACCCAAGGTACTGAACTTTAGCTTGACCAAACTCACACTTTGATAAATTAGCTACAAGATTAGCATGAACTAAACGGTCAAGAAATTTACTGACATGGCATAGGTGATCTTTCCAGTTGTCACTGAAGGTTAATACATCATCAATATAAACAACACACCCTGCCAAACCCTCTGTTACAACATTCATGAGCTTCTGAAAAGTGGCTGGTGCATTCTTCATACCATACGGCATTACAGAACATGCAAAAGCCTTTCCTAGTGTTACAAAACATGAGATCTCCCTAGCACGTTCAGTCATAGGTACTTGCCTGTATCCCTTTAACAAATCAAACTTACTTATGTACCTACTGTAGCCTTTCCGATCTTGTCTATGCAATCTTCCACACGAGGGAGAGGGTAAGTGTCTGTTTTAGTTATCTGATTAACACGTCTGTAGTCGATGCAAAGCCTCTGTGACCCACCTGGCTTAGGGACTAGAGTGACAGGAGAACTCTACTTGCTCTGACAGGGCTCAATCATCTTGTGGTCCAACAGGTAGCCAAGCTCCTTCTGGATGAGAGGAACTTTCACTGGGTTCACACGGTAAGGAGGCAGTTTAATTGGCTTTGTGTCTCCAACCTCGACATCATGCATCAACACAGTAGTTCTTCCTGGAGTGGCACGGAACACTTGCGGGTACTCCTGCAGTAATGCCGAAAACTCCTGCCTTTCCTCGGGAGGTAGATGAGAAAACTTAGTCTGGAGATCATTCATGATATCAGGATTCTTCCCCAAACTATCACTCAGGTTCATACTGCATGGAAGAGTTCACTTGCAGACTCGGGTGGAACAGCTACAGTGCAGAGTGGGTTATTTTCGTCCCGCCTGTGATACAACTTTAGCATGTTGATGTGACATAGTTGCTTGTTCTTTCTACGATCTGGTGTGGCGATGACATAGTTGACATCACTGAGTTTCTTCTCCACGAAAGAAGGGCCACTAAACTTGGCTTGAAGAGGTTGCCCATGAACTGGTAGCAGAATCAAAACCTGATCTCCTGGCTGAAAGTGGCGTAACCTGGACTTCTTATCATACCAAGTCTTCATCTTCTCCTGAGCAGCTCCTAAATTCTCTCTCGCCAGCTGTAAAGCAGTGGACAGCCGTTCTTTGAACTTCATCACATACTCCAGCAGATTGACGTCATCTTCCTCCGACAGCCAGCATTCCTTGAGTAACTTAAGGGGTCCTCTTACTTCATGGCCAAACAGTAGTTGAAAAGGTGAGAAGCCCAGTGATTCATTTGGAGATTCTCTTGCGGCAAACACAACGAATGGAAGACCTTTATCCCAGTCTTTCTGATGTTCCAAACAGTATTTCTTGAGCATCGATTTGAGTGTTTGATGATATCTCTCCAACGCTCCTTGGGTCTGGGGATGGTAAGCTGAAGACGTGATCTGGGTGATGCCCAACTCTTTCAGAGACTGCTTGAAAACATTTGACATGAAATTACTTCCCCGGTCTGACTGTACCTCCTTGGGCAGACCAAACTTGGTGAAGAACCCTAGCATTTCCTTAACCACGTTCTTTGCTGAGATATTTCTAAGTGGAATGGCTTCAGGATAACGAGTAGCCATATCAATCAGGGTCAACACATAAGAAAATCCTGAAGAAGTCTTAGGAAGAGGGCCCACAATATCCACCAACACACGGGTGAAAGGCGCCTCAAAAGGAGGAATGGGAACTAGAGGTGCAACCTTTTCGGTCTGATTACACTTCCCCACAACTTGACAGGTGTGAGAAGACTTACAATACCAGGAAACATGAAGATACCTGGCCAGTAGAAGTGTTTCAAAGTGCGTGCCACAGTCTTCCTCACTCCAAGGTGTCCTGCCAAACTGGAATCATGAGCCACTCTAATGATATCCTGCCTACAAACACGAGGGATGACAACTTGATGTACAACCTCCCATTCACAGTCGGCTGATGCTGTTGGGGGTCTCCACTTCCTCATAAGTACTCCTGACTTTACATAATAACAAGTAGAAGCACCGGCTGACTCTTCTTCACTGTAAGCAGAGTTAGCTAGACCTTTCAACTCAGGGTCAGCAACCTGCAACTCAACCAACTCTTGACGAGACAAATTATCAACACTACGGGGTACTGCCTCATCTGGTGAGTGGTCCAAATTAGCAAGAAAAGTGTCAGCTAGGATAACATCATCATCATCATTATCCTCTAAATCACCAGTAACTTTAGACTTAGCCCTAGTGACAGCACATGCAGGGAACACATCAGGGACATCACAATCCTGAGTCGCAGCCACTGGCTTACTAGACAACTGAGGAGCTGGACACACTTGACTTCCACCAATATCATTTCCAAGTAAGAAAGTTACACCTGACATTGGGAGTGTCTCAACCAACCCAACCATAACGGAACCATTAACAAAACCAGACTCTAAATTCACTCTGCACAGAGGGACAGAGAAGTAATTATTCCCTACACCTTGTAAGATTACAGTTTCATCAGAGGAATTAACATTAGAGCCTAGAACACTGGTCAGCATAAGGGATTGGCAAGCACCTGTATCACGATATATTTTAACTGATTTCCTGTCATTACTGTCCAGAGGACTGACAAAACCATCAGACAGGAAATTAGCACATGAACTCTTGAGAGTGTCACCCACGTTACTGCTCAAAAGAGGAGCTCCATCATGAGAATTTAAGTTACCCCTCAAAGCAGGTTCAGTTAACTCAGTTAAAGAATTCTGGGAACTCTCAAGAGTGGACACTAGACCAATTGACTGAATATTTAAAGACTCCTTTTTGTTCACATCACGCTGTCTCCTGAAACATCTTTCCGTAGTATGACCTAGCTTACTACAATAAGTACATTTACTTTTCTGAAATCTAGAGGTGAAGCTGGTATTTACTTCCTGAGAAACATCATCTTTATTTTCTTTTCTGTTACCTGTACTCTGAGTAGAGGCAACGTATTTACTCTCAGCTTTCCCTTTTTCTCTAGAATATCTCTTGTGAGTGAGAACATACTCATCAGGTAAAACTGCAGCATCAGACAAATTATCTATTCTTTTCTCATCAAGATATAGGCTTACATCTTTACTAATACACCTTTTGAAGTCCTCCAGCAAAATCATCTGCTTAAATTTGTCAAAATCAGAATCCACATTCTTAGAATTTAACCACTGCTCTAACAAATCTTCTTTGATTTTTGCATACTCAACATGGGATTGCTTATCTTGCTTGTAAGTTGTCCTAAATTTTACTCTATAAGCTTCAGGAACAAGCTCATAGGCCTTAAGAATCAAGCTCTTAACTACATCATAATTATCAGACTGATCCTGAGGCAAAGATGCATAAGTTACTTGAGCTTTACCGGTGAGAACAGTTTGAAGGAGTACTGGCCAATACTCCTTGGGCCAATTAAAACCTGTAGCTACCTTCTCAAACAATTGAAAATACTTTGTTAAATCAGATTCATTAAAAGTAGGGACAAGTTTAACATTTTTAGCCACATCAAAATCATCAGAGCTAGATGATCCAGTTCCACCTTGTTTCATGCGATACTCATGGTCTGCCTGAATCCTAGCAATTTCAACTTGTGCCTCAGGCTCCTTAGCTTTTGCCTGAAATTCAGCCTCCTTAGCCTGTGCTTGAAATTCAGCTTCCTTCACACGAGCCTCCTGCAGGGATAGCTGTAACTTAGCTAATTCAATCTGCGTTTGCTCATTTGGAGGAGTTACATTAAACAAGCTTCCATTAATCATGTCAACAATTTGATCTTTAGAATGATGAGAGTGAACTGCAATTCCCAATTGTTGAGCAACAAGCTTAAGTTCATTCTTTGTTCTGTTTTCTACATCCAACACTGTTTGCACATTTGACAAAAAATCTTTGGCTTCATCAAGTGTAGTAATAGTAGCCATCATGAATATATCACAGTCACAAAATATGAAGCAATATCCTTATGATAATATCCTGAATATCCTGATGAGAGGTCGCTAAATTTATGTTACGGAACAGAGAAAGATAACGTACACTTTAAGTGAGAATACTAATAATCACTACTGTCCCGTAAAGTTCCAGGTTCAAAACAAAAGAGTTAGGTAAAATTACAAGTTAAAGTTTAATGCTCAAACTAACAACAAAACATTCAGGACTCATAAGGATAATGTAATGGCAAAAACAGGTTGAATATATGGTTAACTGCAATAGCCTCTATTAACACAAAATTAGCAAGAATAAATTTATCTAAGTCAGCCCTGATAAAATGAGATACCAGATAATACTCAGTGAATGCAAGATAAATTATTACAGATACAAAATAATAATAAAACTGATGGACATAAAGATTCCTACTTGAATTACAAAAACTTCACTAGGCCTACAAATTAAACTTATACTATACAGTACAAGAAAAAATACAACAGTTATACTCAGATTACACACAGCTGCTAGATGTTTGGAGATTTCTTGAGCACTCACAATAATAATAACTGTACAGGGGAGGACAGAGATGTGAACAAAATGAGGAGCAGATCTAAGTGGCAATGATGCAGAGACTGAGCTCATTATATAGGGGCCGGCAGAGCTTGATACAACTTGTAAGAAGGACGCGCAAATGAAGCCATGGGGACAAAGAGTTGACAATCCTGGTCTGAACTCCAGAAATGACGACTTACTCTACTATAACGGTAGAAGGGGGGAACTGAGGCAGAACACGCTCGTGATCAAACATGCAGCATACTGTGCGTTAAAATTACACAAAGGATGATGAAATCATAGGCTATGTAACACTGTGCATAAGAATGTAACTAAATCTGGTTTATATGACTTGCACAGAAATTGGTGATGTGGATAAGCGAAGAGGATGACCAATTATTTTTGGGGTACAGCTCGTCCAAAGTGAAGGTCAGATGCCAATTTTAACATAACTAGTTTTAATGCAATTTGCATTAAACTTTAGGAAAGGGTTCAGGTTTATTAAAGGGTTAAGAGACTAAATTTTGAGCACAGTCATAGGTCAAGGTAACAGGAAAAGGTCATATGTTAAGGTCACATCATAAAGTCAACTCAGAAAGCTTTGACAGGATTAGGACCTAACTAGGTGGTAGGGCTGATGGTCATGCAAGAATGAAGTAACTCCATATTGAGAGTAACTGGTCAAATGTCAAGCTCACAGGGCAAAATCACATGTTTGCCTCTTTAGCCAATTGGTGAATACAGGTATTGCACTCTCTGAGACCTGCTTCTTGTTTCATGTATGGATGTATTATTATATTTTCTTTCTCTCTTCTTGGTCTTCCCATTACCTTAGTTACATGTACCATTATCAATCCTGCGCAGAACAGTGTCATTTCCGGCAACGTGCCCTATACTATACGACTATACTCGGTGTGTGTGTGTGTGTGTGTGTGTGTGTGTGTGTGTGTGTGCGTGCTTTGATTCTTCTAAAGCTATTTGATGCATTTGAGTGAAATTTTCCAAGTGAGTTCATCGGATTCCTGGAAAGATTTTACACTACGTACAGTCACTCATAATAGAAGTGATCCCTCGCTAGCCAACCCCTCCGCGTTTCGTGTGGTAACACTGTAACCTTTACAACTTCAGATGATTCAAGTTGGGCTTTGAGATACTATGCCTTAGTGAACCCTAACTAGAATTCAACTTCACTTCCTGATGAACTAATGTAGCTATGTCGTGTGCGGAAATGCTCTTCATAATATAGCTTTGTATATTAAATAATCACATCATAGCGCAAGCGGCAAATCATTTGACCTCATTAGCTAATCTGATGTTGAACACTTTCATTATGTAGCATCTATTATTCACATTAAAACATGATGAGTCGATGCACAAAATCAGTTACGATGTCGTATCTGCCAGTGATTTCCAGCTATTCCCCACACAACTGAGGACATTCCGTTGAAGTGATTATTATAACTTTCACCCCTGAGCCTAACCTGTGACGTTAAGTTAAAATATTTTATGTCACATAACCGACTTGGAGTTTCTATGTCGGAACACGTCCCCGAATGACCGATAATTAATCTTGTACTGAACCCGACATTATAAACGTCTTAGGACTAAAAAAAAAAAAAAAATGTCATTCACATGAGGGCTGCTTGAATTTAAAGGCGGCATGTCTTCATGATGTATTATTTTGAGGTAAGCTTCAACACCATGATGAAATAGGGACACCTCTTTGACATTATTATGGTTTCATTGTTTTGACGAGGTTTGTAAAACAACCTTGATCTCGATGACCTCGTCAGGAGAAGAATTTTCCTTGATGCCTAATCTACATCCGATTTATGACGTATTACTGGATAAAATATATTACTGTGGAAATGATACTGTTATACCTAAAACAGCAGTCTACTGCTAAAATAAAGATCAAAGTTATACTTCTATTAGGCGGAGGAAAGGTTTAGGAAGTGGAGAGATGGTATGGGGCACAAGGGCTTAAGGGTAAATGCAGATAAAAAGGATGATATCTAGGGTTGGTGATGGTACTGTCAAAGACGAGGGAGAGTGACCATGTGTAGTTTGCCACAAGGGCGTGGGAAGCAATTCCATCTTGTGTGGTGTTTGTGATAAATGGGTGCACAAGAGATGTAGTGGTATCAGAGGTAGACTGCGAGATAATGCTGTTTTTACGTGTACGACGTGTCGGGGAGAGCAGGTGGAGATTGTCAGGCTTGAAAGGATTGAACTTGCTGGTGAGTCTCTTGAGTGTGTGGAAGAGTTTTGTTATTTGGGAGACATGTTGTGTGCTGGAGGTGGGGCTGGAGCTATCTCTGTGGCTAAGGTGAGAAGTGGTTGGAAGAAGTTCAGGGAGCTCTTGCCTCTTTTGACATTGAGAGGACTCTCTCTACGTGCTAAGGGGTCTTAGTATGCAGCATGTGTTAGGAGTGTAATGCTGTATAGTAGTGAGACCTGGGCAGTAAAGAAGGAGGATATTCGCAGGCTCAGACGTATAGAAATGACAATGATTAGGTGGATGTGTAGTGCATCCCTGCGTACAAGGTCTGGGGGGGCTGGGTTTACAGTGGAAAAGTTGAGAGGTAGGATGGGACTGGAGTGTATTGGTGTTGTGATAAGGAGAGGTAGAATGAAGATGGTTTGAGCATGTGGCGAGGGTGAGGGGTGATAATTGGGTGAAGAAGGTGAGAAGTGTTAATACTGGGGGTGGGGTTATGAGGGGCAGACCGTGAAAGACATGGGGCGAGGTCACCTCAGGGTTAAGGGACTGAACAACAGATCGTGCAGCATGGAGAGCCGCCATTAATGACCAAGGCCGACGCTTGCAAGCATGTTGCAGCCTTTAAAAACGAAACGAAACGAAACGAGGCAAAGAGTTTCATATCATTTCTGTAGAAATACTGCATTACATGCCCCGTGACATTTTCACAGAATATCAATCTCTGCATTATTGTTCGTTTATTGATTTTTTTCCTTCGGTTTTAATTAGGTATTTTGTTTCTCCGAAAAATAATATGGCATTGAAATGTGTAACTGTATCAGTGTTACGTTTTTGTGCGGTAAGTCTTAGGTAATGCATCCTCTTAATATCTTACACTAACCTTTAGCATTTCACTGTTGGCGCCATAATGATCATGCAGCACAAGAACAATTATTACACTAGCTAGGTTGCGTATCACTGTCCAAGTTGCATTATAATGCAAATACTACCTTTATCATCTCAGTCCTCGAATTTCATAGATGATGCGTGTTCTTCACGAAATACTGTAATTTTAATGTCCGATAATTGTGGAGATAATATCACTGAATTCGGAGGTTACAATCTCCGTCGTGAACTGTGATCCGAAAGCTTGAAATTCAAGAGCTGAGTTTGTATGCCCAGCTTAGTATACATATCAATAAATTCTCCTCTATAGCCTACCACATATCTGTGAGTGAAAGGATGTGTCAGTGCCAGAGTAAACGCTAGCTTGTCCACATCTCTATAACACATGCGTGGGTGAATGGGATGTGTCACTGCCAGGGTGAACACTAGCCTGGCCACGTCTCTACCATATATGTGTGAGTACAGGAAGTGTGTCAGTGCCAAAGCGAACACTAACCTGGCCATGTCTCTACCACATGTGCGTGGGTTGAGGGATGTCTCACAGCCAGAGCGACAGCTAGCTTGGCCATGTCTTCACCACATATCCATGGATGAAGGGACGTGTCAGTGCTAACTTACAAGCTAATCTGGCCATATCTGTGCCTCATATGCATTGTTGAGGGAAAGTGACAGTTCTTGATCACCCCTTTTCTTGATAACATCTCTGTCACATACAAGTTCATGGTTTACTGTAGGCGTGCACATACAAATTTCAGTAGACTTAAGCTCAAAACGATGGAGGGCATATTCGTGTGCTGGTTCTGTTTGCGTAATGTCCTACTAATAGGCCCAGTAGATTTCCCGTGAGTGTGTGTTTACACACGCACGCAAACATACATGCACACACATGCACACACTCACATGTACACATGCGAGCAAGCAGGCACACAAACGCGTTCAAACACACACACACACACACACACACACACACACACACACACACACACCAGGCACGGATTCTAGATAGGGAGAGGCGTGGTGGGTGTACTGTATGTCCCCGTATTTTCGCAGACGAATGAATATTTTTAAAAATTGAACTATGAGAGGAATATATAAGTATCAAGTATCTTACATAAATGCTTTCATGGAGTCATTTCGATGAAAGGAGGGAATTAGTGATAAACTGTGGAGAGTTTGGCAATGAGTTATGGTGAATTCATTGTTGTAAATCAAGAAAGAATCCTACCACCGTTTTCCAGAGTGCTGCTTCCAGCTCTGACCAACACCCTTCTACATCCACTCACCCCCCTCCGACACGAAGACATAGGCCTCCCCCCTCCCCATACACGCATGTTTCTTTGCGGTAATACTTCGTATGATGCTCTTCACTGTTGCTCAGTTATCGTTGATTTTTGCACCAAAAATCCCAGCCTCTGATTGATGGAGGTTGGACCCATTTGTTTCTTGCACATGTGTTAACATTTCACACCCTCAATTACGATGACGTCTATTTATTTTGTTTGCCCATTGGTATTGGGTGATCGATATTAGTACTGAAAAACCTTGCCATCCTTAGGTCACTCGTACCTTTATAGCATTGCCTGTTGGTAGTCAGATAAGTATTATCACGTAATCATGATGAAAGGGACAGTGTTATTTTATGGACCGTTTATACCAAAAGTATGATGTTGGATATCAGTTAGGGCAACCACTGTCTTAAAATGTGGTGGTCTCTGGGTATTGAGCCCATGACCTGTTCTCTTTATAGTTATTGTGTTAAAAACCACAAGCACTGACACTTCTGATCGTCATTAAAGCAAGTGGTGCCCATAATTTCTTGAGTGGTTCCCATAACTTCTTATGTACTGATCGAATCGCAGCACATGTGTTAATGACTTATTATATATATGGAAAAATAACTGCACGACTTTATTTTTTCTTTTTTTTCAAATTATTCCGACAGTGATGACGGAAAGTTGCCTTGTTAGACTTTCCTATTACACAGTGTTACTATCCATTATGATGAGAAAATTCTCTGACTTTCGTTCGTGTAATGAGAAGTTATGGGCACCACCTATTATAACTAGAAAGCACTCACAGAGCTCATTCCTCCGGATCCGGGTCGGCCCCCCAAATTTAATCAATTCTTTTTTGGGCCATGGGCCACTCTTCCACAAAATTTCGTTGAAATTCATTGAGAAATTATATTGTGCAGGATACATAGGATCCGGATCCGGCACCCCAAAATTTAACTACAGCCCCCCCCCCCCCACACACACACAAAGGGAGAATCACACCAGCCACGAGCCAATACATATCTAGCGCGGCTAGGGATATGACCTTGACCTTGATCTACTTTCACTAATTTCAAACTCGTCGGAGACTTTCATCCCTATTACACACCTGTATTTCTTTTGATAATATCTTCACCTGTTGTGAAGTTATAGTGGTAATAGACACACAGACCTTTACCTACTTTCACCAATTTCGAACACGTAGGAAATTTTCATCTCTACTACACACCTGTAAAATCTTGTGATGATGTCTTGAGTGGCTGCGAAGTTATTGTGCTAACAGACACACAGACCTTGACCTATTTTCACCAAGTTTGAACTCGTGATCGATTTTTTTTCCCTACTACACACCTGTAAAATTTTGTGATGATATCTTGAGCGGTTGCTAATTTATCGTGCTAACAGACGCACAGGCACATACACGGACAAACTGAAAACAATACCAGCTTCGCTATCCCGGCCGGTAACCAATTCTTTCTTGGCCTATGGCCCAATTTACCACACCAAATATCACTGAAACTCATTAAGACCCTTTGAAGACATCCTGTGGACAAACAAAACAACAAATAACCATCCTGCTGGTGAATACATAACCACGTCCAACGTCGTTGGCGGAGGTGATGGCGACGAGAAGTGTCAGCATTTGTGGTTTTTAATACAATAATAATTACAGGGAACAGTTCACGGGCTCAATTCCCAAAGACCACCACATTTTAAGACAGTGATTGCCCTAACCGACATCCAACACCATACTTTTGGGTATTCCCAAGATATCAAGAAAAATGGTGACCAATAACCAATCCTTGGAGTCCCCAGAGGCAGAGGGGACCATGAATGCTCCCATCATCCGCCCCTTTCCAGGTGACAACTCAACGAGATGCCTGGAAGCACTGTCTGACTCATTCTTCTTCATTTCTGCAACATTCGTGGCCTTTTCTCTAACTTTCGCCCTGTTGAGCACCACCTCTCCTTCTCTAAACCTTACCTTCTCTTCCTAACTGAGACTCTGCTGTCAGAGGCAACTGATAGCATTCCCTTTTCTGTATCATCCTACTTTCTCTACACTCATTTCAAAGCCAAAGGTGGCTGTTGTGTATATGCACACAACGACTTATCTTGCTCTCATGTTCCTGAACTCGATTCTTCGGAATTCTATACTTCCTGGCTTCGGCTTTCCTGTCATTCTCTGACTACATAAATCTGAGCTGTTTACTTAATCCCTAACTCTACTGACTATGAAAAATTCTTCGATTATCTTACTTCAATAATGGAACACATTCTATCCATTTCTCCTTTCTCTGAAATCTTCATTCTAGGATATTTCAATGTTCACCACCACCTTTGGCTTTCCTCTCCTTTCACTGCTCCACCTGGTGAACAAGCCTACATCTTTTCTATCCTCAATGACCTAGAGCAGCTTGTACAGCATCCTACCCGTATCCATGACCGCATTGGAGAGAGCTCCAACATACTTGATCTCTTTTATACAACTAATCCTTCTGCTTACACTGTTAATCTTTCCTCTCTGTTAGGCTCCTCTGATCAAAACTTTATCACCTTAACCTGTACTATTGCTCTGGCACGGGTTGTGGACCCTCCAAAAAAACGTCGACTGTGGCACTTTGGAGCTGCAGTTGGGAAACCCTCAGGAAGTACTTCTTTGAAATTCCCTGGAATGATTATTGCTTCCGTGGCCGAGAGCCATTTGAGTGTGCCTTGTGCATTACAGAGGTTATTCTTTCGGGCATGGAAGCAAACATTCCCTTCTTAGATCCTTTGACTAATGCAAGAGAGCCTTGGTTCATGCTTGTTCTAATGCTGTTCACAACCAGGAGAGGACCTATAAAAGGTACCAGAGCCAACCCTGAATCACATCTTTTTTACGTTTCTGCCTGGAATTGTGCTAAGTCTGTTTTTTGCCCTACGAAAAACAATTTCATTTCTACTAAATGCTCTCAACTCTCCAACTCAAATTATTCCCGTTCCTTCTGGCACCTTGCCAAAAAACTTTCTAACAACTTTACCTCATCATCCTTCCATTTGTGATCGGGAGGTTGCAAGTTCGAGCCTCGCCCGGGCTACCGTTGCCGGGAGGGGTAGCGCCCTCCTGTGACCCAACGGGACTATATGGTCTTAGTTGCCTAGCTCGGGGAATTCATTTCTCCATTTCATCATCCTTCACTCCTCTTTTCTGTTATGATGGTTCTGTAGCTATTTCTGCTACTGATAAAGCAGATCTCTTCGTTAAGACTTTCTCCTCCAATTCCACCTTAGACGATTACGATGCTGTTCCTCCATCACTTCCCCCCTCAGACTTCCTCATGGCTGACATTAAAATTTCTTCAGCAGATGCCATCACTGTCCCTAATACTGACAAGGTATATGGGCATGATGGAGTCCCTCCTGTTGTCCTCAAGAACTGTGCTTCTGTGCTTACACCCTACCTAGGTAAACTGTTTTGCCTTTGTCTATCAACTTGTACCTTTCCTTCTTGCTGGAAGTTTGCACACATTCAGCCATTCCCAAAGAAGGGGGACCATTCCCAGCCCTCTAACTATCGTCCAGTTGTTTTAACATCCTGTGTAAAAAGTTTTTGAGTCAATTCTTAACAGAAAAGTTTTAAAGCATCTTTCCTACCATAACATTCTTTCTGGTCGTCAGTATGGGTTCCGTCAGGGACGCTCCACCGGCGATCTTATTGCCTACCTTTCAGACTCCTGGTCATCTTCCTTTCGGGACTCAGACGAAAGGTTTGCCATTGCGCTTGACATCTCAAAGGCTTTCAATCGAGTCTGCCATAAATCTTTATTTTCCAAACTGCCTTTTTACAGTTTCTATCCTTCTGTGCCTTCAGCTATAGCTTCCTTTCTGTTCGTTCTATAGCCGCTGTTGTAGACGGCCATCGTTCTTCTAGATCTTGCAACGGTGGTGTTCCTCAGGGCTCTGTCCTATCACCAACTCTCTTCCTTTTATTCATCAATGACCTTGAAAGCTGTACATCTAACCCTGTCCACTCGTATGCTGATGACTCCACCCTTCATCTTTCCATTCAGTTCCCGCAACGTCCATCTCAGCAGTTACTTCAGCAAGCAAGGGATGAGGCTATAACACACCTAATGTCTGACTTGGCTCGTATCTCTGACTGGGATAAAAATAATCTTAGTGTTTTTAATGCATCAAAGACTCAGTTCTTACACCTATCAATCTGACAAGGTCTTCCACAGGAGTACCCATTAATGTTTAATAATACCCAGTTTAAACCTGCATCATCCTTGAACATGCTTGGGGTTTCATTCACTCGAGACTTATCATGGAAAGATCATATTGCATCTCTTGTAAAATCTGCTTCCAAGAGATTAGGTGTGCTAATCCTACTCAGTACTTTCTTTACCCCTGACAGTTATCGACTTTATACACGGATTTTATTTGCCCCTGTGTAGAGTACAACTCTCATGTGTGAGGAGGCTCCCCAAATACAGCTATTCTCAATAGGGTGAAGTCAAAGGCCTTTTGTCTCATTAACTCTCCTCCTCTTACTGGCTCCCTCTGTCTTTTCGCCACACTGTTGCATCTTTATATCTTTTCTGTCGCTACTTCAATGGTCACTGCTCCTCTGAACTGTCTGCTTGCATCCTTTCACCTCTACGACGGGCGCGTACCACCCGTCTAGCATCAAACTCTCATCCCTTTTCTGTTCAGCTCTCTGATGCTAGAGTTAACCGTTACTCCCAGTCCTTCATTTATGCAACAGGTAAACTCTGGAACTGTCTACCTCTGTCTGTATTTCCTGCTTCCTATGATCTCCAGTCTTTCAAACAGTGTGTCCAGGCATCTCGAAGTGATCGGAACTTGAATTTGGCTCTCTCTTGTATTGTTTTTGTTCTTTTCTTAGAAGGAACAGTTTGCGGCCTCCTGGCCTTTGGTTCCTTCGTCCTGGCATTAAAAAAAAAAAAAAAAACTTTTGGCATAAACGTTCCGCAAGATAGCAATATCCCCTTCATCATGATTACGTGATAATACATATCTGATAATACTCGTACATATTCGTATCTATGTAAGTTACGAATGACTTCAGAGGGTTTTTTCAGTACTAGTGTCGGACACCCAATAATAAATCTACGAAGTAAAATCGTACCAATAATGAGCAAACAAAGCAATTAGACATCATCGTACCTGAGGGTGTGAAATGTTAACACATGTGCAAGGAACATATGGGTCCAACTTCCATCAATCAGAGACTGGGATTTTTAGGTGCAGAAAACAACGAAAACCGAGCAACAGCGAAGAGCATCATATTACCGCAAAGAAATATGCATGTGTGTTGGGGGGGGAGGGTGTCGGAGGGGGGGGGAGTGGATGTGGAAGGGTGTTGGTCAGAGCTGGATGCGGCACTCTGGAAAACGGTGGTAGGATTCTTTGTGGATTTATAAATATGAACTCTTCATAACTCATTGTCAAACTCTTCACAGTTATCACCAATTCCATTTTTTCATCGTAAATGACTCCGTGAAAGCAATTATGTAAGATATTTAATACTTATATTTTGCTGTCACAGTTCATTTACTAAAAATATTCATTGATCTGCCTAAAGAACAGGGGCAAGCCCCCTCCCCCCACCACGCCTCTCCCAACCCAAAATCCGTGTCTTGTGTGTGTGTGTGTGTGTGTGTGTGTGTGTGTGTGTGTGTGTGTGTGTGTGTGTGTGTGTGTGTGTGTGTGTGTGTGTGTGTGTGTGTGTGTGTGTGTGTGTGTGTGTGTGTGTGTGTGTGTGTGTGTGTGTGTGTGTGTGTGTGTGTGTGTGTGTGTGTGTGTGTGTGTGCGCGCGCGGGGGGGGGGACTTTCGTGGGTGCATGTGTCTGCTTGTATGTGGGAAAGTATGTATGTATGTATGTGAGTATGTGTGGGTGCGAGCGTAAACGCGCACTCAAGGGCAACCTACAGGGCCAATTACCACCGAAAGTAGGAACTTAGACAAACTGAACCAGCACACGAATATGCCTTCCGTCGTTTTGAGCTTAAGTCTTCTCAAATTCGTATGTGCACGCCTACAGTAAACCATGAACTTGTATGTGACAGAGATGTTATCAAGAAAAGGGGTGATCAAGAACTGTCACTTTCCCTCAACAATGCATATGAGGCAGATATATATATATATATATATATATATATATATATATATATATATATATATATATATATATATTTTTTTTTTATGCAAGGAAGAAGGAACCAAAGGCCATGAGCCAGCAGTAACAGTTCCCTCCAAGAGAAAAGCAAAATACAATAGAGAGTCAAAATCAAGATCCGATCATTTTGAGATGCCTGGACACACTGCGTTTGAAAGACTGGAGATCATAGGCAGCAGGAAATACAGACAGAGGAAGACAGTTCCAGAGTTGACCTGTTGCATTAATGAAAGACTGGGAGTAACGGTTAACTCTTGCATTAGTGAGCTGGACAGAAAAGGGATGAGAGTTTGCTGCCAGACGGGTGCTACGCGCCTGTTGTAGAGGTGAAGGAATGCAAGCAGACAGTTCAGAGGAGCAGTGACCATTAAAGTAGCGATAGAAAAGAGATAAAGATGCAACAGTGCGGTGAAGAGACAGAGGTTGAAGGGAGTCAGTAAGAGGAGGAGAGTTAATGAAACGAAAAGCCTTTGACTCCACCCTATTGAGAAGAGCTGTATGTGGGGAGCCTCCCCACACATGAGAGTTGTACTCCACACAGGGGCGGATAAAACCCCTGTACAGAGTCAACAATTGTGCAGGGGTAAAGAAAGAGCGGAGTCGGCTTAGCACACCCAATCTCTTGGAAGCAGATTTTACAAGTGATGTAATATGATCTTTCCAATATAAGTCCCGAGTAAATGAAACCCCAGGCTTGTTCAAGGATGATGCAGGATTAAGCTGAATATTATTAAACGTTAGTGGGTATACCTGTGGAAGATTTTGTCGGGTTGATAGGTGTAAGAACTGAGTCTTAGATGCATTAAAAACAACCGTATTATTTTTACCCCAGTCAGAGATACGAGCCAAGTCAGACATTAGGTGTGCCATAGCCTCATCCCTTGTTTGTTGAAGTAACTGCTGAGATGGGTGTTGCGGGAACCGAATGGAAAGGTGAAGGGTGGAGTCATCAGCGTATGAGTGGATAGGGTTAGATGTACAGCTTAGAAGATCATTGATGAATAAAAGGAAGAGAGTTGGTGATAGGACAGAGCCCTGAGGAACACCACTGTTGATAGATCTAGGAGAAGAACGATGGCCGTCTACAACAGCAGCTATAGGACGACCAGAAAGGAAGCTAGCGATGAAGGCACAGATAGAAGGATAGAAACCGTAGGAGGGCAGTTTGGAAATTAAAGATTTATGCCAGACTCGATCGAAAGCCTTTGAGATGTCAAGTGCAATGGCAAAGCTTTCGCCAAAGTCCCGAAAGGAGGATGACCAGGAGTCTGAAAGGTAGGTGAGAAGATCGTCAGTGGAGCGTCCCTGACGGAACCCGTACTGACGATCGGAAAGAAGGTTGTGATAGGAAAGATGCCTTAAAATTTTTCTACTGAGAATTGACTCGAAAACTTTTGAAATACAGGACGTTAAAGCAATTGGACGATAGTTGGAGGGTTGGGAGTGGTCACCCTTCTTTGGGACTGGCTGAATGAGAGCAAACTTCCAGCAAGAAGGAAAGGTACAAGTTGACAGACAAAGGCAAAAGAGTTTGCCTAGGCAGGGTGTAAGCACAGAAGCACAGTTCTTGAGAACAACAGGAGAGACTCCATCAGGCCCATATGCCTTGTTAGTACTGAGGCCAGTGATGGCAGAAAATACATCAGCTGAAGAAATTTTAATGTCAGACATGTGGAAGTCAGAGGGGGGAAGTGATGGAGGAACAGTACTGGAATCGTCTAAGGTGGAATTGGAGGAGAAAGTCTGTGCGAAGATATCTGCTTTATCAGTTTATCAGTAGAAGAAATAGCTACAGAACCATCAGAGTAGAAAAGAGGAGGGAAGGATGATGAGGTAAAGTTGTAAGAAAGGTTTTTGGCAAGGTGCCAGAAGGAGCGGGAAGAACTCGAGTTGGAGAGTTGAGAGCATTTAGTACGGATGAAATTATTTTTAGCAGAGCGAAGAACAGACTTAGCACGATTCCGGGCAGAAATGTAAAGATGATGTGATTCAGGGGTGGGTTGGCACTCCTTGTAGGCCTTCTGTAGGCCCTCTCCTTGTTGGGGACAGCATTAGAACAAGCGTGATTAAACCAAGGCTTTCTTGCATTAGTCAAAGGATATGAGAAAGGAATGTATGCTTCCATGCCCAAGAGAATAACCTCTGTAATGCGCAAGGCACGCTCAGATGGCTCCCGGCCATGGAAGCAATAATCATTCCAGGGAAAATCAAAGAAGTACTGCCTGAGGGCCTCCCAGTCCGCAGCTCCAAAATGCCACAGATGACGTTTCCCTGGAGGGTCCACAGGCCGTACCGGAGTGATAGGACAGGTTAAGGTGATAAGGTTGTGATCGGAGGAGCCCAACGGAGAGAAAAGATTAACAGAGTAAGCAGAAGGATTAGTTGTGAGGAACAGGTCAAGTATGTTGGAGCTCTCTCCAAGGCGGTCAGGGATATGGGTAGGGTGCTGTACAAGCTGCTCTAGGTCATTAAAGATAGAAAAGATGTAGGCTTGTTCACCAGGTGCATCAGTGAAAGGAGAGGAGAGCCAAAGGTGGTGGTGAACAGTGAAATCTCCTAGAATGGAAATTTCAGGGAAAGGAGAAATGGATAGAATGTGTTCCATCGTAGAAGTAAGATAGTCAAAGAATTTTTGATAGTCAGTAGAATTAGGGGATAAGTAAACAGCACAGATATATTTAGTCAGAGAATGACAGGAAAGCCGAAGCCAGAGTGTAGAGAATTTAGAAGAATCGAGTTCAGGAACACAAGAGCAAGATAAGTCTTTGCATATATATACACAACAGCCACCTTTGGCTTTGAAATGAGTATAGAGAAAGTAGGAGGATACAGAAAAGGGTTTGCTGTCAGTTGCCTCAGACAGCTGAGTCTCAGAAAAAGGTGAGGTTTAGAGGAGGAGAGGTGGTGCTCAACAGAGCGAAAGTTAGAGGAAAGGCCGCGTATGTTGCAGAAATGAAGAAGAAGTGAGTCAGACAGTGGTTCCAGGCACCTCGAGTCGTCACCGGGAGAGGGGCGGATGGTGGGGGCATTTATGGTCCCTCCCCCCCCCCGGGGACTCCGAGGCTTGGTGATGAGTCGCCATAATTTTTTGCATATTGGAAAAGGAAGTGTAGTGTGTACTGTGCATGTAGTTTGGTGTAGATAGTTCGAGAAATTTGTACTGGAGAGCATGCTGGCCTACTCTGTGTAACTGAGACACTGAAAAAGTTCAGCAAAGGGGGATGGTTAGGAACTAGTCCTGAGGGCTGATGAAACGGGAGCCAGATTAGCTTGTAATTTAGCACTGACACGTCCCTTCATCCATGGATATGTGGTGGAGACATGGCCAGGCAGCTGTCGCTCTGGCTGTGAGACATCCCTCAACCCACGCACATGTGGCAGAGTCGTGGCCAGGTTAGTGTTCGCTTTGGCACTGACACACTTCTTATACTCACACATATGTGGTAAAAACGTGGCCAGGCTAGCGTTCTCCCTGGCAGTGACACATCCCATTCACCCACGCATGTGTTATAGAAATGTGGACAAGCTAGCATTTACTCTGGCACTGACACATTCTTTCACTCACAGATATGTGGTAGGCTATAGAGGACAAATTGTTGATATGGATGCTAAGCTGGGTATACAAACTCAGCTCTTGAGCTTCAGGCTTTGGGATCAGAGTCCACGACGGAGATCGCATCCTCCGAATCCAGTGATATTATCTCTACAATTATTGGACATTAAAATTACAGTATATCGTGAAGAACAGGCATCATCTATGAAATTCGGGGATTAAGATGATAAAGGTAGTATTTGCATTAAAATGCAACGCGGACAGTGATACGTAACCTAGCTACTGTAAAAATTCTTCTTGTGCTGCACGATTATTATGGCGCCAACAGTGAAATGCTAAAGGTTCGTGTAAGATATTACGAAGATGCATTACCTAAGACGTATTGCACAAATACGTAACCCTGCTCAGGTACAGGTGGATCTGAGAGACCCCCCCCCCCCGTCCCATTTTTCTAGTTCATTAACTTCTAAATACCCGGGAAGCCTGTTCTTCTCAGTAACTTCTTAACACTGTGTATCCATGAAAGGGATGAGGGAGTTACATCAAGTTCTCTCTCCGTTTCCACAGTATGAGAGTATGCGAGTATAAGTTGGGTATGTGAGCTCCACGTCTACCTGAGGTGTGTGAGATAAAAATTCGTTCTCCCTGACTGCAGATATGAATGCAGTGTCTGGCAGCCCCTCTTCACACCATGAGGCACCATCCCATACCAAGCTTTGGGACCACTCAAGCAACCACTCAGATTTTTTTTTTTTTTTTCATATTCTTATAGAAGGCCATAATTTATTTATATTTTCTACAGTTTTTTTTCAAAATTTTTTTAAAAATATAAAAAGAAAAGAACAGTTCATTATTGTACATGTTTGTATTGCGCAAACATTAAATGTTACTCTGTTTTCAGTACTGGAATAAAGGAAACAAACATTTTTCCCGAATTTTTATATATTTGGGTCTGAGAGACCCACTTCTACTTGCTGTGCAACACGGACTGACATCTACCTGAGAAGGGGTAACACTGATGTAGTTAAACATTTCTCTGCCACATTATTTTTCTGGAGAAACAAAATGCCCAACCATAAACGGAGGAAAAAATCAATGAACGAACGATAATGCAGAAATTCATATTCTGTGAAAATGTTGAGGCACGTAATGCAGTATTTCTACAGAAGTGATCTAAAACTCTTAGCCTAACAGAAGTATAGCTTTGATCTTTATTTTAGCAGTAAACTGCTGTTTTAGCTGTAACTATCATTCCCACGGTAATATATTTTATCCAGTAATACGTCATAAATCGGATGTAGATTAGGCATCAAGGAAAATTCTTCTCCGGACGAGGTCATCGAGATCAAGGTTGTTTTACAAACCTCGTCAAAACAATGAAACCATAATAATGTCAAAGAGGTGTCCCTATTTCATCATGGTGTTGAAGCTTACCTCAAAATAATACATCATGAAGACATGCCGCCTTTAAATTCAAGCAGCCCTCATGTGAATGACATTTTTCTTTTTTCTTTTAGTCCTAAGACGTTTATAATGTCGGGTTCAGTACAAGATTAATTATCGGTCATTCGGGGACGTGTTCCGACATAGAAACTCCAAGTCGGTTATGTGACATAAAATATTTTTAACTTAACGTCACAGGTTAAGTTCAGGGGTGAAAGTTATAATAATCACTTCAACGGAATGTTCTCAGTTGTGTGGGGAATAGCTGGAAATCACTGGCAGATACGACATCGTAACTGATTTTGTGCATCGACTCATCATGTTTTAATGTGAATAATAGATGCTACATAATGAAAGTGTTCAACATCAGATTAGCTACTGAGGTCAAATGATTTGCCGCTTGCGCTATGATGTGATTATTTAATATCTATCTATCTATCTGTCTATTGCCAGACACCATAATCCCGTACGGGATGGCCATTTGACTCTGAGTTATTTGTTTTACAGGGAGGGGCACTAACCCTCCACCAACCCACTTGACACGTAAGGAGCACGTATGGTTTGGTTATATGGTTACCACCAGCGTTGTAAATGGTTTCTTGGCTTACAGGAAACCATTTGGCTTGTCACTGAATGTAAAGCCACCTGTAATGGAAAGAAAGGCATTAAGTAGTGACAGGAAAGATGGGAGAAATAGGAAGAGAGGATGGCAGGCACAGAAAAAGAATGATAAAGGCTAAGGAAGAAGTAGGCAGCACTACATCAAGTGAGTGGATGATGATCGCCACCACCTACCACTATCATTTAATATACAAAGCATTATTATGAAGAGCATTTCCCATTACTTAATATACAAAGCATTATTATGAAGAGCATTTCCGCACACGACATAGCTACATTAGTTCATCAGGAAATGAAGTTGAATTCTAGTTAGGGCTCACTAAGGCATGGTATCTCAAAGCCCAACTTGAATCACCTGAAGTTGTAAAGGTTACAGTGTTACCACACGAAACGCGGAGGGGTTGGCTAGCGAGGGATCACTTCTTTTATGAATGTCTACATTTGTCCAACTAAGATTTTTAGGGGAAGTCATCCCCCCCTAGCCAAACTGAAATTTCTAGGAAATAATGAAAGGACGGCAAATATGGCTTCGTTATCGTAGTGTATTTTGTAAAAATGTAGTCGTATCCATAAAAGGATAATTGGGTAGCATGACCCACCCAGTGATTTTTATGGCCTCATTTCCCTCCCTAAATACAAAAATGATCAGAAATAAGGGAAAGTGAGCAGATGGGTTTCAGCTCAACTTCTCACGTCAGTTCGGCTGGTTTACTTGATAATGTCCCCCACTATACAATTTTTTTTTACCGTTTTTTAAGGTGGTCAGCATCCCCTCCAAACTCTTATGAAGGATAAAAGTAGGGTAAATAGTTCAGATATGACTCTGACATCACTGTACATGTTATTCAATTGACTCTTATCCATAGTGCATTTTTGGGGAAACGTGACACCCCATTGATTCATGGGGGTTAGCCCCCCTCCCAAATATAAAAGCAATCAGAAATCGTGGAAATACTTGAATGAAATTTCTCAGGTGAATTCGTTTCGTTAATGGGAAGGTTCCACAATATACATTATTTCCAGTCCTGGCTTTTAAGGGGATCAGTCCCGTTCACCTAATTCAAACCTATCAAATAGTTAAAGAAGGGCAAATATGGCTTTGATATTAGTACGTGCTTCACAATTGACTTTCATCCGTAATGCTATATTTGGAGAGTGTGAACTCCCAGTGATTCTTGGAAGGGTCAGCCCCCTCCACAAAAAAAAAAAAAAAAAAAAAAAAAAAAAAAATCAGGCGTTGGGGAAACTGAGCACATGAATTTCAAGTAAATGGGCATACATATCGCAAAATTAGGTATGCAGTTTCCATGCTTTCTGTGTATGTACAAGAAGAAAATGCACATCGATGTTTGATGGGCATGACTCCCCGCAAGATTTTTGGTGGGGTCAGCCACTACCAAAAAAAATGAATAAAAAAAAATATACAAAATAAGAAATCGGAAAGATGTTTTAATGAAACTTCCCAGGTGAGTTCATTTGGTTATTGGGAAGGTCTTTCATTATATAGGCCTACGGTATTCCAACCATGATTTTTAGGGGGTCAGCCCTCCTCAGGAAATTAAAAACTAAGAATTTGTGATAGGAATGCAGATATGGCTTTGATATCCTAGTACATGTTGTACAAAGGATATTCATCTGTATCGCGATATTGGGGAACATGACCTCCCATTGAATCGGTTCAGCCTCCCCTCCCCCCCTTAGAAAAAAAAAAAAAAAAACAGAAACTGGGGAAAGTGAGTTTATTGATTTCAAAGTAGTCGGCATACATATTGCAGAACTGGGTATGCAGTTTCCATGATTTCTCTGAATGCACGGGAAGAAACTGCATATCAAGTTAATTTTTTAAATGATGAATAGATCTTGGTACTTACTCCATGTCAGGAAGGTTCCGATGCGACCATTTGGAATAAACATCATACTTCTTAATTCCCTTACAGTGGTTTTAATCCTTTTATGCCCAGCGTTGATCCTAGAGTATTCTTGTATTTGACCGGTCTTTCAAACTAGCTAAAACATAATGATAAAATGATAAAACCCAGTTGGTTCACAGCTCTCCTAAATTCTTCTCTCTTCGAATAATCTTGCTCTGAAATCGTATAACTTTTTTTTTTTTTTTTTTTTTAAGAAGTTTCATTCTCCACTGGGTATACAATATGTCAAATAATGTCCAAAAATGTCATACGTCACAGATACGGTCAGCTGTAGGATATGGTCAGCTTCTGCAGCTTTGATTTGAATTAAACCAAGCTTGTTGGATGAACTAAGGGTAAGATTTGTGTGAAGTGATTTAAGTGCAATCGATCAATGGTAAGGATCACAAGTCATTGTCAATGTGTCCGTCCTTTTACTAGAAAAAATATTAAGATGAGCTAAAAATGACTTTACTTTGAGAACAATTGGTCGAAGGTGAAAGCCACAGTTAAGTTTAACTTAAAGTACATTAAGTTTAAGTTAAAATACATTTAATCAAGTTTGTCCCAAACTTTATGGAGGGGTTGAGGATAACACAGGCATTAAGTATATCAAGTCTGAAAACAATGGATCAAAGGTGAAGGTCACAGGCCTGAGTCAAAATTTCCTTCTTGAGAGGCCTGTAAGATTCAAGTGTTGCACTCCCTGAGATATCACTTTCTTATCACCTCCGGACGAGTTTAGTTAACACAGGAACGATATTCTGAATGGGAGGGTCTTAGTTACGGTCTTGATATACGCCATCACTGACAGCTAAATTGCGTAGAAAAACCTTCGAAGCTTTTTAATACGAAAGGTTAAAAAAAAAAAAAAAAAAAGACATCATATAAAATATGAGTAATGTATAGACGGTACAGTACCGGAACGAGAGAAGCATGGTGAATGCAGTACAAACACATCTAACCCCACCTTAGCATTTTTTTCCACTTCAATTAGTGCCTACGGTGTAATAGGAATGCAAGAATAATGCATCCAAACAGTAAATGGCCTTGATTATGTTTTAATAATTATCAAGCCATACAATGCATTGAACACAGCCCTACCCCCCCGAAAAAAAAAGTTGTTGGGATGAAATTACTTGAGCATACATTACCTGGGCCATGTTCCAGTGGTTTTGTCCACTGTCCAATCTCAGAATTTTCTTACGTCACATATTATTTATCTGTCTATCTATCTATCTACTTATCTATCTTTCTATCTACCTATCTATCTATCTAGATAGATACAGATAGATATAGATATGTATTTCATTAGCCATTGAAAGACCTGTGCTGAACAAACGACTCCCCCAACCTTCCCCACGAATTCCATGGCTAGCCAGTTTCCGCCAGGTTTCGCCTGGAAACTTCTCTATCTCATCTCTCCCCCTCCTGCCCAGCCTTTTTCTCTTATGCTTCCAAACTCTTATAGTCCATTTAGTTATTCCTCATTCTTACTGCATGACCTGCCCTCCTTCATTTTCTTAAATAACTTCTATAATGAGTTTAATTTAGTCTGCAGTCTCATCCAAGTTGATCTTCTCGTTCCTTTCTAATATTTTCCCAACATTGACATTTCTGTTTTTCTTTGAAATTGGATTAGTCGGTTTTCCATCGATTTTCCAGGTCTCATAACCATACGTCATAGCTGGGATGATTCATTCATTATATGCCTTTCTTTTCATACAAAATGGCAAGCTACATTTCATGATTATGTTTACTGAAAACTTTCCATCCAATTGTAACGCATGTTTTTATTTCACTCTCGTGATTTTTCCTTAGTTTTAGTATTTGCCCCAAGCGATTGTATTTTGGTGTAATTAGGTAAAACAATAGTTTTGCTCCAGTTCATCTTTAGCTCTCCTTCAAAAGTCTCTGCTATTAGGTCACGTAATATTTGCAATATCTCTGCTGTTTCTGGGGTTAGGACATCTGTAAATCATTAATGGTTCGAGTTTTCTCCAACCATATTTACTCTTTTCTCCCAATTTAGTTTTCTTGAAATACTTTTGTAGCATATTGTAAATAATTTTTTTGAAACCATATCTCCATGATGCAAGCCTTTTCCATCCTTGATCTTTTGTGAGTCTTTATGACTTTAATTTAATTGTAGCACTTCCCTCTTTATTTCTGTTTTGGAGCAGTTAAACAATGTTCTTTACTTCTTGTTCCCACAATGAATGTGTAAATGCCATGTGCTCGAGTGAGTCGAAAGCCTTTTCATAATTGATAAAACCTAAGCACAGTGGGGTTTTTTATATACTGTAGTTTTCTCAGTAAAATGATTCGTTGTAAGTAGATGATCAGTAGTCGAATATCTACTTCGGAACCATGTTTACTCACGAGGATGGGTCACTTCCAAATTTCTTGTTACGAGTATTTTGTTCGAACGACTTAAGTGAAGAGTTTGCACAGCGAATAACTGACAAAAAGCAATTAAGTCGATAATTGATAAGATCCTTTGAGTCACCTTTCTTGTAAAGCATAATAACTACTGCATTACAACGTGTTTTGGGAATTTTCTTTTTCATTATGTATTTTGTAAATAAGTGGGCTACCCGGTTTGGAGCTTCTGCCCCCGCATCAGACAGTGAATCTGCTACTATTCAATCTTCTCCTGGGGCCTTTCTCTCTTTTCATACCTTTAAGAGAAATGTTTACTGTTTGGTGTAATCTGTTGTATTTTACTTGTGCCAAGTCAAACTTAGCTGTCTTTGATATATATATATATATATATATATATATATATATATATATATATATATATATATATATATATATATATATATTTATATATATTTATATATATATATATATATATATATATATATATATATATATATATATATATATATATATATATATATATATACACACACACGTTAGAGATGGTATCACAGTACTGTCACGGAGTAACTTTTTCACAACCATGCTCACTTCCTTGTTTCTTATCACTGCTTTTAAGGAATCAGCAACCTTTCTTTCTTGTTGTACCCTTTCAAGCACATCATCCTCCAAACTTCCATCCTTAATCAACACACTACCCAAGTACTTAAACGTACTCACATTTTCCATTTCCTCCTCATCCAGCCTCACTGTATATTCACTGACTTCACTACTCTCGAAGACCATCACTTTACTCTTCCCTACATTCACCTTGAGATTCCGTTTCATACACACTCTCCCAGACTCATCCACAGCCTTGCAGTTCCTTTTCGTCTCCACTTAACAACACAGTATCATCTGCAAGCAACAGTACAGGGAGTTTCCAAACACTGCCCTCTCTCACTAGGGCCACTCCAACATCCACTGCCCTACCTTGTATCTGTTTTATAACCCTATCCATGTACAGACTGAACAACCATGGAGACATGACATCCCTGTTTGAACCAAACCTTCAAATAGAAAAAATTTACTTAGTTGACTATCCACAGACACTGCAGCCTTAGCCTCCTCATACATACTCTTCACAGCATTCAACAACTTCCCATTTACTCCATATACTCTTAATACTTTCCACAATCCTTGTCTATCCACCCTGTCATATGCTTTCTCGAAATCCATGAATGCTGCATGCAACTTCTTTCCCTTCTCTAGAAACTTTTCCACAAAAGATCTAAGAATGAATTTCTGATCTTCACAACTTCTTCCTTTCCTAAAGCCTCCCCGTTCTTCTCCAACTAATTCCTGTTATTTCCCTAACTCTGTCAATAAGTATTCTACCATATACTTTTCCTGTTACAATAACAAGACAAAGGCCCTTATGATTACCACACATTTCTTTTTCCCCTTTCCCTCTGTACAAGGGATACGTTATACCTGACCTCCAATCCTTCGGAACTCTACCTTCCTCCCAGGCCAATCTGCACATCTTTCAAATCCATTCCGCAACTATCTCTCCTCCATGCTTCAGCAATTCACCACACACTCTATCAATTCCTGGGGCTTTCCACATTTTGACTTTCTTCATTGCATAGCACAACTTCGTCCCCCTTACAGTGTCAGTATTAGCCACTCGTAGGGAGGATGTGTCATGAGAGCTGATCTCACACTCATTGTTGCCTAGTTTGGGAAGCATTGGTAACCTTTCGAGTATTCTGGAATCTCTGATGACGAGCTTCTATGACCTGGAACAGGAATTGTGCTGCTTCTCGTTCAATGACAGGGATGAAGTCCTGCATTCAGCGCAACTCCTCACACACCGAAGTCGTTCGTGTCTTTCAGCGACTGACATTGTTTGGCTTTCTTGTATTGTCTCGTTCCACCCACATGCATGGGTCGACATCCAGGAGCCCATCAGAGGATTCAAGGAAGAAAGGAAGTTGGCAAGTGCTGCTTGTGACAAAATTAGGGGGAGTCTTTGCTCGAATGACAGTCACATTCAGCTCCAGAGGCCTTCTCTTCTCAGGCTCATCATCTCCCTAGTTCTACAGAGCTGCAATCATGGCCCTCTTCATTTCCAAGTCGAGGGACCCGAAGACCGCCAGGACAATCAGATCTCCAGAGAGGTATTAGAGATGACGGCTGAAGGCCTTCACAGCGCAGATGAGACATCCGAGTCACGGTAGCCCAGGATGTCTTGAAGGAACTTCAGGTAGTTTCGAGGAGGAGACGTGGTGACTGGCACTGTGAACCAGTACTGGATGTAAAGTGTGACTGCAGAGATGACGAACTGCTCGAGTGTGGTGAGCTTGAACTGCCCATGGAAGAGGCAAATCTTGGCTGAGTAAATTATTTTGTCCATCCAACAGGCAAGGTGGTAGACGCCAGACCACGAAATGTGGAACACATGAGGAGGACAGTCACCGAGAGCTCAAGCAACTCCTGAAAATCGTCTAGTGGCTGTTGGGCAGTGAGTTAAAGACAGCAGAAGGCGGTGACCTCATTGCAACGGGAAACAATGATGGTGAACATCTTCAATTGAACTGTTGCAGCAAAGGGGACGGATGTCCAGCTCTAATGTGATGATGCCAGTGCAGACTGTGAAGACTTTCTAGTTCATGATCTCGCCAATGTGCTTCCTAAAGGCTATGCATGGGAGCTCCTTCTCCATCTTCTGCTGCAGGAGAGTGCAGGCCCCAGAACGAGTCCAGTGTTGCTAGCAGTTGCGCTGAAGGCCATGCTTGTCACCAAATCCACCAAGTTCCATTCTTGCATTGTAGTGAAGATTGCCTCCATCATGGCATCTCCTGTTTCTGATTACAGCTTGAGGACTTTCAGCAGCTTGACAATTCCCTCTCCAGACACCAGGATTGGTAAACATACAGCTTTTCTTGGCCAGGTTCTTCAGCAACCAACTTACTGTCCCAGTGAACGGTGAGGGGAACACCAAGCTTGAAGGATGAGCACAGAGCTGCTGCTTTTTTGCCACGGGCCTTCATTTGTCCCTGACTAAAGCTCTGCCGGTTCAAAGCCCCTGTTGAAGGATCTTTGCCATACACAGATGCTGCAGCAGCTAAGATGTGGACAGAATTGCGGTCGCAGGTCTTCGTTTGATCCAGGGCATTAGACAAATCTGGAGTGATGATGAATGCACGAGATCGGGAACATTGTCGTTTGGGTTAAAATGTGGTCGCTGACGTGGATGGATGGGGAACAGATTCTTTGTTTTCTTTGCCCTCTTCTGTTCCTCCAGCTCAGTGGAAGCTTCTACCTCTGCTCATCGCTGCTGCTGTCATAATTCTCGAACTTGAGAATCCTCCTCTCTCTCATGCTTCTTTGCTTAAGCATCCAATAGCTTTCAGCTGACACCGAGCATGATGCCTTGGCAACCTTCCTCCCATTGAGCCTTCAGAAACTCCTTGTCCTTTTCGTTCTTCAGCAGCTTCATGGCATCTGTTTGCGCCAATTTGAAGAGGTTCCTCAGCTTCAGTATGAAGTCAGTTCGCTTTCCTTCTTCCACCTCCATCTTGTTGTCCTTCAGCTTGCTAAGGGAGTGCTCTTCCTATAACAGATTTTCAACTTTCGGGATCCTGTATCACTGGAATTCTGGCACAACAGAGTCGAACGACCTCCGAGTCCATGGTCATTGCAGCATCCCGCAGGATCTTCTTTTCCTTCTGCAGAAGATGGAACAGCTGCCAGAGGACCTCATCATTAGATTGCATCTTACCACCAATGAGCTGGGCGAGGGGGTCTCCAGCCAACCAGATCACGGTCTTCTTCATGGTTTTCTTCGCTTCCTTACATTTGTCGTGGTCATCCTCCTCCTAAGAAGATGGCTGTTCACCAGCTGAAGCCATTGCAATCAAACCTCGAGACTGACCTACCACCTGGAAGAATTCCTCGCATGAAAGACTGTTATTTACCTTCGTAATGCACAAAACAGCAGTTCGCTAAGCCAGTCAAAGGGGAAATGACACATTACTGATGGCCCAGCTCCCTCATCCCTCACCCTACCACAACCCTCCCAGGGGTCATCACGTCTTCTGTCCCCACTCCCCATCATTTTCCTGCCTTTCCTGCTGTGACTACATCCTTTTGTGGATCAGTGAGAGGCTCCCACGAATATTGTCCCATTCTCCTATCTATGGGGGAACTTCAGGGCCGTTGGGGTACCAGAATTCTTTGAGCAACACACACAAAAATTGTACATATCGTTACCCTCATAAAGAAATTGCCTAAATCGTTTTTTCTACTTTTCGAGAAATCGAAGAAAAGCTGTCTCATTTTCTTAACTCTCAATGACTTAGGCAGAAACTTGAGGTGCATTTTAGACCACTCACACCCTAGACCTGACAAAGGCAGCTATACCAATAGGTGAGCCATGTGATGAAGAATTGATTTCGGCAAAAAAACAGAAATCGCCGAAAAATGACTTAGGGAGTTTCTTTATGAGGGTGACTATATGTTGTTTTTATGTCAGTGGCACAATACTAGGGGTTGGCCATATATATATATATATATATATATATATATATATATATATATATATATATATATATATATATATATATATATATATATTGTTACGGAACAGAGAAAGATAATGTACACATTAAGTGAGAATACTAAGAGTCACTACTGTCCCGTAAAGTTCCAGGTTCAAAACAAAAGAGTTAGGTAACATTACAAGTTAAAGTTTAATGCTCAAACTAACAACAAAACATTCAGGACTCATAAGGATAATGTAATGGCAAAAAAACAGGTTAAATATATGGTTAACTGCAATAGCCTCTGTTAACACGAAATTAGCAAGTGTAAATTTATCTAAGTCAGCCCTGTTAAAATGAGATACCAGATAATACTCAGTGAATGCAAGATATATTATTACAGATACAAAATATTATTAATGATGACTGACATAAAGAACCCTACATGAATTACAAAAACCTTACTAGGCCTAAGAATTAACCTTATGCTACACAGTAGAAGAAAAAATGCAATAACAGTTATACTCAAATTACACACAGCTGCAAGATGGCTGGAGACTTCCTGAGCACTCACAATAACAACTGTATAGGGGAGGACAGAGATGTGAACAAAATGAGGAGCAGATCTAAGTGGTAATTAATGTAGAGACTGAGCTCATTATATAGGGGCCGGCAGAGCTTGATACAACTTGTAAGAAGGACGCGCAAATGAAGCCATGGGGACAAAGAGTTGACAATCCCGCTCTGAACAACAGAAAGAACGACTTACTCTACTATAACGGTAGAAGGGGGGAGTGAGGTAGAACACGCTCGTGATCAAACAGGCAGCACACTGTACGTTAGAATTACACAAAGGATGATGAAATCATAGGCTATGTAAAACCTCCCCACAAAGAAAAAAGAAATTTACAAAGAAAATTTCTTATTACTCTAAAACAATCTGTCTAAAGTCTAGATAAGCAATCTGCAATAACATTTTCTTTCCCCTTGACATGTTGTATGTCTAATGAATACTCCTGAAGAAGTAGACTCCATCTTGTCAATCTCTGATTTTTATCTTTAAACTTACTAAGGAATTTCAGTGGGTTATGATCGGTATAAATGACTATGGGGTCAAAACCAGAACACAAATAAAATGAAAACTGCTGTAAACCCAAAATCAAGGCCAAAAGCTCTTTCTCAATAGTTGAGTAGTTCTTTTGAGGTGGAGTGAACTTCTTACTGTAATAATATACAGGGTGTTCAATACCCTGATCATCCTCTTGTAGCAAAACAGCCCCAGCTCCTGTATCACTTGCGTCAACAGCCATCTTAAAAGGCTTAGCAAAATTTGGAGTAGCGAGCACTGGCTGACTTAATAGGATAGCTTTAAGTTTGTTGAAAGAGGATTCACAGTTATCGGTAAAGACAAATTTAACTCCTTTTTCAGTAGGTCTGTAAGTGGTGATACAAGTATTGAAAAGTTAAGAACAAATCTCCGATAATAACCTACCATTCCCAAAAATCTTTGTAGCTCTTTCCTACTTTTAGGTCTGGGAAGATCACTTATAACCTGAACCTTAGCTCCTGGTGGTGCAACATGTCCATCACCAATTACGTACCCAAGGTACTGAACTTTAGCTTAACCAAACTCACACTCTGATAAATTAGCTACAAGATTAGCATGAACCAAACGCTCAAGAAATTTACTGACATGGCATAGGTGATCTTTCCAGTTGTCACTGAAGATTAATACATCATCAATATAAACAACACACCCTGCCAAACCTTCTGTTACAACATTCATGAGCTTCTGAAAAGTGGCTGGTGCATTCTTCATACCATATGGCATTACGGAACATGCAAAAGTCTTTCCTAGTGTTACAAAACATGAGATCTCAATAGCACGTTCAGTCATAGGTCTATCTATCTATCTATTGCCAGACGCCTCAATCCCGTTTGGGGTGGCCACAAACAAATCACCTCCAAGTCGCCCTGTCCCCCGCCATTTCACTCCCCTGCTCCCAACTCACACCCCCCTCTCTCATATACTTCTCCACCCCATCTCTCCATCTCATCCTCGGCCTCCCCCTCCCTCTTTCCCCCTCCACCTCACTCACATACACTCTCTTCGTCAGTCATTCACCCTCCATCCTCTCTACATGGCCAAACCACCTCAGTGTGTTCCTCATAACGCTTCCTATCACATCCACATGAACACCACAACGCTCCTTTATATCCTCATTCGTCAGCCTGTCCCTCCATGTGACTCCACAGTCTCCTCTTAAATAACTCATTTCCACGGCTCTCACTCTTGACTTGTGTCCTTCCAACAACGTCCAAGCTTCACTTCCGTACGTTAGAGTTGGTATCACAATACTGTCATGTAGCAACTTTTTCACTTCCATGCTCACTTCCCTGTTTCTTATCACTGCTTTCAAAGAACCAGCAACCTTTCTTCCCTGCTGTACCCTTTCAAGCACTTCACCCTCCAAACCTCCATCCTTACTCATCACACTACCCAAGTACTTAAACGTACTCACATTTTCCAATTCCTCACCATCCAACCTCGCTTTACATTCACTGACTTCACCTCTCTCAAAGACCATCACTTTACACTTTCCTACATTCACCTTTAGATTCCGTTTCTTACACACTCTCCCAAACTCATCCACCAAGCCTTCCAGCTCCCCTTCGTCTTCACTCAACAACACAGTATCATCTGCAAACAACAGTACAGTGAGTTTCCAAACACTATCCTCTCTCACCAGGGTCACTCCAACACCCACTACCCTACCTCATACCTCTTCTATTACCCCATCCATGTACAGATTGAACAAACATGGAGACATGACACATCCCTGCTTCAACCCAACTTTCAAAGAGAAAAATTCACTTAGTTCACCATCCACATGCACTGCAGCCTTCGCACCATCGTACATACTCTTCACAGCATTCAACAACTTCCCATCTACTCCATATATTCTTAACACTTTCCACAATCCTAGTCTATCCACCCTGTCATATGCTTTCTCCAAATCCATGAAAGCCGCATACAACTTCTTTCCCTTCTCTAGAAACTTTTCCACTAAAGATCTGAGAATGAATATCTGATCTACACAACCTCTTCCCTTCCTAAAGCCTCCCTGTTCTTCTCTAACTAATTTCTCTGTTCTTTCTCTAACTCTGTCAATAAGTATCCTACCATACACTTTTCCTATTATACTAAGAAGACAAATGCCCCTATGATTACCACACACTTCTTTTTCCCCTTTTCCTTTGTACAAGGGAATAATTATACCTGACTTCCAATCCTCCGGGACTCTACCTTCTTCCCAGGCCAATCTGCATATCTTCCACATCCATTCTACTACTATCTCTCCCCCATGCTTCAGCATTTCACCACACACTCCATCAATTCCTGGGGCTTTCCCTGATTTAACTTTTTTCATTGCTTCCACAACTTCTATCCTACTGATTTCTTCCTGTCTTCTCACCTCCCTCCTTCTCCCAGCCATTCCCCAGCCACTTATACTCGCATTACTTCCATCCTCCACGTTCAACAATTCCTTAAAGTGTTCTCTCCATCTGCTCACTTTTTCTCCCTTCTCCACTAGTAATCTACCATTTATATCTTTCACTCCCCTGCTAACTTCACTTCCACCCTGTCTTACTCTTTACACCTCTTTCCAGAACATTTTCTTACAGTCCCTCCACTTTACACTCAAATTCCTTCCAAATTCCTCATCCACTCTCTTCTTACTCTCTCTTACTAATCTTTTCACCTCTCTCTTTCTTTCTACATATAACTCTCTCTTCCACCTCTCAACTTCTTCCACGCCCCTATTTCTCAGCCATTCATTGTATGCTTTCTTCTTTTGTGCCACAGCCCGTTTCACCTCTTCAGTCCACCACGCTGTTCCTTGCACCCCCCTCCGTCTTCTCTTCCTTCCACACACCACATCACATGCTGCACATATTTCTTCTGTAAATATTCTACACACACCTTCCACGTCCCCCATCTGCTCCAATTCATATTTGCCCAATCGTTCCTCCACTTTTCTCATATACTCTGCCTTTTTCTCATCCTCTTGTAACCTTTCCACTCTCCTTGCAACTACTCCTTCCTCTCGTCTTTCCCTTCTTCTATTCCTCCATCTTACTTGAACTTTAATTCTGGCCACCACCAAGTAGTGGTCAGAAAGTCCACTCCCCCAACCTCTATAAACTCTTGCATCCAATATACATCTTCGCATCCTTTCATCCACACACACATAATCAATCTTTGCCTTCCTTTCACTCAGTTCACCACCCACCCTTCTCATCACTCGCCATGTATACCTGTGGATCATTTTATGCCTGAAGAAGGTATTGGCTATCACCAACCCCCTCCCAGCACAAATGTCCACTAACGCACTCCCATTCTCATCTACCTCAGCAGGCACACCCCACTCACCAACTATTCCATCCACCTTCACATTCCCAACTTTACCATTCATATCACCAATCAAAAACACTCTCTCATTCCTTCCAAACTTTTCCATGCACACTTCTACATTTGTCCAGAACTCTTCTCTCACTCTTCTAGCACGATCTTGCATTGGCGCATACACACACACAATCGCCCACATTTGTATTCCAACTTTCAACTTTACCCACACAATCCTTGATCCAACTGACCCATACTGTCTTATGCTCCTCTTCCATCTTTTACTCACAACTATACATACTCCTTCCTTTGCCCTCTCATTCTCACCTACTCCTGCACATATACCCCATCCATACTCCCATTCTCTCACACTTTCTCCTCTCCATTTTGTTTCAGTTATTCCACATACATCCACTTTTGCATCCTCAAGCACCTGGACAATCTCTCTCTCTTTCACCTCATGATTTGCTCCCTTACATTCCAAGTTCCAATTGCAATGTCCTTTGTCCGGTCCTTGGTCGTCAATGTTTAGTCAGTCCTTGTCCGAGGCTTCTTGTTTGTTTTTTTAGTTAGTTGTTTTCCTGGGAGGGGCACTAACCCTCCGTCAACCCTTTTAGTCGCCTTTTACGACAAGCAGGGATACTGGGGGAGTATTCTTGAAAAAAAACCCTACCCCCGATCTTGTCTATGCAATCTTCCATACGAGGGAGAGGGTGTCTGTTTTGGTTATCTGATTAACACGTCTGTAGTCAATGCAAAGCCGCTGTGACCCACCTGGCTTAGGGACTAGAGTGACAGGAGAACTCCACTCGCTCTGACAGGGCTCAATCATCTTGTGGTCCAACAGGTATCCAAGCTCCTTCTCGATGAGAGGAACTTTCACTGGGTTCACACGGTAAGGAGGCAGTTTAATTGGCTTTGTGTCTCCAACATCGACATCATGCATCAACACAGGAGTTCTTCCTGGAGTGGCACGGAACACTTGCGGGTACTCCTGCAGTAATGCCAAAAACTCCTGCCTTTCCTCGGGAGGTAGATGAGAAAGCTTAGTCTGGAGATCATTCATGATATCAGGATTCTTCCCCAAACTATCACTCAGGCTCATACTGCTTGGGAGAACTTCACTTGCAGACTCGGGAGGAACAGCTACATTGCAGACTGGGTTATTTTCGTCCCGCCTGTGATATAACTTTAGCATGTTGATGTGACAAAGGTGCTTGTTCTTCCTACGATCTGGTGTGGCGATGACATAGTTGACATCACTGAGTTTCTTCTCCACGAAATAAGGACCACTAAACTTGGCTTGAAGAGGTTGCCCATGAACCGGTAGCAGAATCAAAACCTGATCTCCTGGCTGAAAGTGGCGTAACCTGGACTTCTTATCATACCAAGTCTTCATCTTCTCCTGAGCAGCTCCTAAATTCTCTCTCGCCAGCTGTAAAGCAGTGGACAGCCGTTCTTTGAACTTCATCACATACTCCAGCAGGTTGACGTCATCTTCCTCCGACAGCCAGCATTCCTTGAGTAGCTTAAGGGGTCCTCTTACTTCATGGCTAAACAGTAGTTCAAAAGGTGAGAAGCCCAGTGATTCATTTGGAGATTCTCTTGCGGCAAATACAACAAATGGAAGACCTTTATCCCGGTCTTTCTGATGTTCCAAACAGTATTTCTTGAGCATCGATTTGAGTGTTTGATGATATCTCTCCAACGCTCCTTGGGTCTGGGGATGGTAAGCTGAAGACGTGATCTGGGTGATGCCCAACTCTTTCAGAGACTGCTTGAAAACATTTGACATGAAATTACTTCCTCGGTCTGACTGTACCTCCTTGAGCAGACCAAACTTTGTGAAGAACCCTAGCATTTCCTTAACTACGTTCTTTGCTGAGATATTTCTAAGTGGAATGGCTTCAGGATAACGAGTAGCCATATCAATCAGGGTCAACACATAAGAAAATCCTGAAGAAGTCTTAGGAAGAGGGCCCACAATATCCACCAACACACGGGTGAATGGCGCCTCAAAAGGAGGAATTGGAACTAGAGGTGCAACCTTTTCGGTCTGATTACACTTCCCCACAATTTGACAGGTGTGACAAGACTTACAATACCAGGAAACATCCCTGAAGATACCTGGCCAGTAGAAGTGTTTCAAAATGCGTGCCACAGTCTTCCTCACTCCAAGGTGTCCTGCCAAATTGGAATCATGAGCCACTCTAATGATATCCTGCCTACAAACACGAGGGATGACAACTTGATGTACAACCTCCCATTCACAGTCGGCTGATGCTGTTGGGGGTCTCCACTTCCTCATAAATACTCCTGACTTTACATAATAACAAGTAGAGGCACCGGCTGACTCTTCTTCACTGTAAGCAGAGTTAGCTAGACCTTTCAACTCAGGGTCAGCAACCTGCAACTCAACCAACTCTTGACGAGACAAATTATCAACACTACGGGGTACTGCCTCATCTGGTGAGTGGTCTAAATTAGCAAGAAAAGTGTCAGCTAGGATAACATCATCATCATCATTATCCTCTAAGTCACCAGTAACTTTAGACTTAGCCCTAGTGAAAGCACATGCAGGGAACACATCAGGGACATCACAATTCTGGGCCGCAGCCACTGGCTCACTAGACAACTGAGGAGCTGGACACACTTGACTTCCACCAATATCATTTCCAAGTAAGACATTGGGAGTGTCTCAACCAACCCAACCATAACGGAACCATTAGCAAAACCCGACTCTAAATTCACTCTGCACAGAGGGACAGAGAAGTAATTATTCCCTACACCTTGTAAGATTACAGTTTCATCAGAGGAATTAACATTAGAGCCTAGAACACTGGTCAGCAAAAGGGATTGGCAAGCACCTGTATCACGATATATTTTAACTGATTTCCTGTCATTACTGTCCAGAGGACTGACAAAACCATCAGACAGGAAATTAGCACATGAACTCTTGAGAGTGTCACCCACGTTACTGCTCAAAAGAGGAGCTCCATCATGAGAATTTAAGTTACCCCTCAAAGCAGGTTCAGTTAACTCAGTTAAAGAATTCTGGGAACTCTCAAGGGTGGACACTAGACCAATTGACTGAATATTTAAAGACTCCTTTTTGTTCACATCACGCTGTCTCCTGAAACATTTCTCCGTAGTATGACCAAGCTTACTACAATAAGTACATTTACTTTTCTGAAATCTAGAGGTGAAGCTGGTATTTACTTCCTGAGAAACATCATCTTTATTCTCTTTCCTGTTACCTGTACTCTGAGTAGAGGCAACGTACTTACTCTCAGCTTTCCCTTTTCCTTTAGAATATCTCTTGTGAGTGAGAACATATTCATCAGCTAAAACTGCAGCATCAGACAAATTATCTATTCTTTTCTCATCAAGATATAGGCTTACATCTTTACTAATACACCTTTTGAAGTCCTCCAGCAAAATCATCTGCTTAAATTTACCGAAATCAAAATCCACATTCTTAGAATTTAACCACTGCTCTAACAGATCTTCTTTGATTTTTGCATACTCAACATGGGATTGCTTATCTTGCTTATAAGTTGTCCTAAATTTTACTCTATAGGCTTCAGGAACAAGCTCATAGGCCTTAAGAATCAAGCTCTTAACTACATCATAATTATCAGATTGATCCTGAGGCAAAGATGCATAAGTTACTTGAGCTTTACCGGTGAGAACAGTTTGAAGAAGTACTGGCCAATACTTTTTGGGCCAATTAAAACCTGTAGCTACCCTCTCAAACAACTGAAAATACTTTGTTAAATCAGATTCATTAAAAGGAGGGACAAGTTTAACATTTTTAGCCACATCAAAATCGTCAGAGCTAGATGATCCAGTTCCACCTTGTTTCATGCGATACTCATGGTCTGCCTGAATCCCAGGAATTTCAACTTGTGCCTCAGCCTCCTTAGAACGGGCCTGAAATTCAGCCTCCTTAGCACGAGACTCCGCCTCCTTAGCCTGAGCCTCCTGCAGGGCTAGCTGTAACTTAGCTAATTCAATCTGCGTTTGCTCATTTGGAGGAGTTACATTAAACAAGCTTTCATTAATGATGTCAACAATTTGATCTTTAGAATGATGAGAGCGAACAGCAGTTCCCAACTGTTGAGCAACAAGCTTAAGTTCTTTCATTGTTCTGTTTTCTACATCACACACTGTTTGCACATTTGACAAAAAATCTTTGGCTTCATCAAGTGTAGTAATAGTAGACATCATAAATAAGTAACAGTCACAAAATATCAAGCAATATCCTTATGATAATATCCTGAATATCCTGATGAGAGGTCGCCAAATTTATGTTACGGAACAGAGAAAGATAATGTACACATTAAGTAAGAATACTAAGAGTCACTACTGTCCCGTAAAGTTCCAGGTTCAAAACAAAAGAGTTAGGTAACATTACAAGTTAAAGTTTAATGCTCAAACTAACAACAAAACATTCAGGACTCATAAGGATAATGTAATGGCAAAAAAACAGGTTAAATATATGGTTAACTGCAATAGCCTCTATTAACACGAAATTAGCAAGTGTAAATTTATCTAAGTCAGTCCTGTTAAAATGAGATACCAGATAATACTCAGTGAATGCAAGATATATTATTACAGATACAAAATATTATTAATGATGACTGACATAAAGAACCCTACATGAATTACAAAAACCTTACTAGGCCTAAGAATTAACCTTATGCTACACAGTAGAAGAAAAAATGCAATAACAGTTATACTCAAATTACACACAGCTGCTAGATGGCTGGAGACTTCCTGAGCACTCACAATAACAACTGTACAGGGGAGGACAGAGATGTGAACAAAATGAGGAGCAGATCTAAGTGGCAATTAATGTAGAGACTGAGCTCATTATATAGGGGCCGGCAGAGCTTGATACAACTTGTAAGAAGGACGCGCAAATGAAGCCATGGGGACAAAGAGTTGACAATCCCGCTCTGAACAACAGAAAGAACGACTTACTCTACTATAACGGTAGAAGGGGGGAGTGAGGTAGAACACGCTCGTGATCAAACAGGCAGCACACTGTACGTTAGAATTACACAAAGGATGATGAAATCATAGGCTATGTAACAATATATATATATATATATATATATATATATATATATATATATATATATATATATATATATATATATATATATATATATATATATATATATATATATATATATATATATATATATATATATATATATATATATATATATATATATATATATATATATATATATATATATACGCTATATACGCTTGAATGAAAATGATTAAAGAAACCTTACGTGTTTAAATATCTAAGCTATTCCACACAGCTTTAATCTAAAACATGGGAGACACTCTTCACATAACACCGGATATTACTCTTACCTTTTGGCCAAGCTATCATTCGGAAATTTATATTAAGTACCATTCCTAACGTTGGCATGAACGAGTGTTCAGGTAACAAACGAGATATCCAGTGGAATTAGCGTTGTAAAATTATTTTCTCTCAAGTGGTTCACTTTTTTCAAAGAAAATCTTACTATGGCCAGAGATATTGGTGGTCTTGATTTAAAATTCATCGTTAGCATGTTAATCTTATTCCCTAAGAAAAAAATGAAACTTCTTTAGAACATGTGTATGATTATGATGGTCATTGTTTTATGAATGGAAAATCATAATAAAATGATCGACAGTCTGTTTCGACTTTACCGGTTTCACCATTCTGTCAGACAGGAGTTCCCATACTGAAAAAGTAATTACGTCAGTTCATTAATTCTCTCTCTCTCTCTCTCTCTCTCTCTCTCTCTCTCTCTCTCTCTCTCTCAAACACACTCACACACACACACACACACACACACACACACAAAACCCTACCTCCAACCCACCAACCCTACCCTCCCGTCTCCAACACCTTCCCTTTCCCACTGTCTACCCCTTCCCTCGAGGAAGACTGATATTCACTCTCAATTTATTGTGATAACCGGGCATTGTAAAATTTTAAATTACTTAGCATTATAAATTAATGACTGCTGTTTATGGAGCCCATATCATATTAACTTGTCTGATTCACAGAAATAATGGCCATTAACAGTCGTCACATACCACCGTTCCACCAATGAGAGGTTATGGCTGCAGTTTGCCTTCTTTCCGTTAATACAAGGTACTTGGCCACCTCATCGGATAGCTCATGGCAGTACATGGTTGTGTACAATATTTTAAGCCAACTGTATCTCCACAATAAACATACCTGCAATAAGTATAATTCTTGCAGTCTTTACTTTTAATGTAAAAAAAAAAATCTATACCCGACGATAAAACTTTTCACAATCACTGTTGTGACGTTTGTATTCTCCCCCTTTACTGTCGTCGTCGTCGTCATTCCCATTCTTTTCCTGATACCCAGGTAAACTAGGTGAAAGAGGATCCAGAAAACAGGACAGAAAAAAATGTATAATTAGGAGTACTATAAGTATCATGCTCAGCTGGTAGATAATTTCACGATGGGTGCTGTATCAACATGTTTCTATAGGATATATCTTTGACTGTAGTATGTATTTAGTATGCTTATTAAAATCTCTTTCTATAGTGTATTTTTAAAATAACTGGCGGACTTGGCTTTTTCTTAAGATAATTACTTTTGCAGTGAGTGTGTTTTGTATATTGTTATAGTTCCTTCTGATCCCTTTGTTGATAATGATTTCAAGTATACACACACACACACATGAAATAGTTCTTAATTTTTTTTTTCAGAATATTCGTTCGCTGTTCATAATTATATAATTGTAAATGTTGCATTTTCATCGGCTGTTTATCTGTAGGGCAAAAAGAGTGAAGACCATTCAAGTATCATATTCTAACTTTTCCTGTATTATACACAAGGCGATTTTCTAGCACTGAGAATGATAATACATATATATATATATATATATATATATATATATATATATATATATATATATATATATATATATATATATATATATATATATATATATATATATATATATATTTGTTGTTCTGGATAATAACAATTGATTTTCGTCGCCACCCCAGACCGCAGAAACAGGAATAATGCGTGACGTAGGAGACATGGACAAGCAGGGTCGCTATGAGACAGTTCAAAGGAATGAATTTGTGGAGGCCTTTGCTACGTTGGTGCGTCGAGGCGACCATGTCATTATTGTAAGGGACATGACAGCACGGAAAATGATGGCACAAGACTTTTCTAAAACAGGTGAAAAATGATGTTCATTAGTTTCAAGACAATGGTGTCATTAATTATTATATTTTTCTGTTGCTATCATGAGGTGATGTAACTGGAATAGGTAGGAATCTGTAGGTAATTTTTTTGCTGAGATTTACTATGCGTGTAAAAGTTTGGCCATTGTTATAGGGCGATTCCTAGGACCACTGGGGTCATCTTTAGGGGCGGGGCCAAGGTGACATTCATTAGGGAGGGTGGGGGTAGTCCCCTTTCCAGCAAGGGGGCAGCTTTCGTATTTCCGTAAATTTTTGTTGTACAAGGCTGATTTTGGGTAAAAAAAAAAAATCAGAACAAAGTGTATAAGAAGTTAAAAGAAGGTATTCTATATCTATGTCCCTTGTATCCCCAGATGTATTTAATACAAAGATGGTATTCTATATCTTTGGGACACCCCTGTCCCTTTCACTCCCAAATGTTTTTATTACATAATTTTTCCCTTTAGTGGTAGGTAGGGACACTCACCGTCCGCTCCCTCGATGTAGTGCTTTTTTGGGTGTCTGCCCTTTCCCCTCTTGCATCCTTCCTCTTCTGCCTTTCAATCTTTCCTCTTTCTTCTATCTACGGGTGACTTTACACTCCCTCTTCTGCCTTTTTTTCCTTTATTCTTTCCTCTTCCTTCTGCCTATGGGCAACTCTACACTGAGTGACAAACCAAATGGTTTCCTGTACACCAGAAAACAATTTACTATGTTGGGTGGTAACCATATAATCAAATCATGACGCCTGGTGGTTTAGTGGGTAACTAAGGTGCTCCAATCGGATTGAGCCTATGTAGGTTTATATCCAAGGGGTGGTTGGGGTTTATTGCTCACGTAATGTCATTCAGGGATGAGTGAGGCTGGTCACTCTCACCTTAAATGTCAGGACCAAATTCCCTAGCCCCGCGTTCCTACGCTACTTATGGGGCGACATAGGATTGAACGATGGATGGATGGATTTTCCCTTCTTTACAGGTTCCCATTTCCTGACTTGGCATCATGGTCTGGTCAAAGTGTGTAATACACCAACAAGTATCCGAAGAGGAATTAGTTTGTCCTGCAGGAAACTATTGTTTGTTGACAAAAACGAGTCATATGCACATTTTATTACAATGGTTGGTGCTTTCTAGGATACTGGACATCCATTGAACTTGACTACAGACCAAATTGTTGAAGAGTTAGTTCAAAATCAAGCAAAGTGGCAAAAGAACTGTCGACGGTAGGTCCGAATGGATCGTCTTGAGCTCCTTATAAAGAGAATAAGAATATTCACTTCTGTACCGGGACACATATTGACTACTATGGTTTCATCCCCAGTTACCAATATCAGCAGACAGTCAAGAAGAAAGAAGCAATCGTCTTGCCTCTTCTGCAATAAACCAATTGCGCATAGAAAGAAACTGCATGAATATCAAAAGGTGAGCAGTAACTAAATGTCTCATTATATTAAATATACTTCAGCATAGTGCAGAATCCTACGTACAAATTAATATCACTGTTTGTGATTCATTGTATAGTGTAATTAACAACTGAATTAATTGTATACTAAAATCCATTTTGCAGGTGGAGTTAACAGAAGAGCTCAAAGAAAAGGCTCTTGCAATGTGAGATGAGAATGTTTTGACAAGAGTTGGGGATGTCGTGGGCAACGAGCTCAAGTACCACTCTTCCTGCGTGATCGATTTTAGTAGAGGGTTTAATGATTCTGAAGCCAGTTCTGAAGATACCTTTCATGCTCTCAACACCAGATCACTAGAAGAAGTCATTTCACAGATTGATGAAGATATGTCTGAAGGGCAGAAGTGCTTTTCTCCCAAGGAAATTCACAGAGAGCTAACTCGGAGACAAAAAGTATAGATATGAAAGACAGTGCAATAGAACTCGATTAAGGGCAGCAATTCTTCAACGATTCCCGATTCTGAAAAAGGAAAGTGGATCTAGGAATAAAGTTATACTGGTCATCAAGGAATCAATGAAAAAAATCGTCTCTTCATGTCTTGCATTTAGTTCAAAGTCTTCAGATTCTTGAATCTTAGTAAAATCGGCCCTTATCTGTCGCAGAGAAATACAGCGCTTTTGGACTGAGGAAAATAATCATTCCATGCTGAAGAGCACGGTTTCGAGGAGAGGTGCCAACAAGAATCTATTCCTCATGCGCTCAGGTTTTTGATACGCAAGCACAGTTTATATTTTCATTCATACATTCACTGAGCAATGATATTATTGTATATAGTTCCTAAACACTGCAATATACAGTATATACATTCCATTCTAAACGCTTCCTTATTTGCTTTTTCATGCATTTTCGCAGGTGTGATAATTTTTAGTCCTTCCTGGGAAGAGGAAGTAGAAGAACAAGCCACTCTCAGCACTTACCAACTAATTACGTCAACTCAAAGATAAAGAATTGCAAAACCACTGAAACACTCTTGCCAGTTTACATAGGGCTATCTGCCCATTCTTTGTTTAGAAGCAGTCAGCTCATCGATGAACTGGCTGGCTTTGGTCTGTCTGTAAACTACATTAGGGTAAGTTACCTTGAGATGAAGATGGCACTTTCTGTCACAGCAGTTTTCAAAGGAAGGAGTAGTGACTCCACCTGGACCTCGCCTTGGTCTCCACACCGTCGGTGTATGTGATAATATCGACCACAGTCCTTCCTCATGCACAGCAAAAGAATCCTTTCACGGCCTACAGGGAGGTTAAAATGTACCACTCAAATAGGTCAGCCATTTAGGAGTGCATCCTCAACGCAAGGTGTGATGATGAACTTTGGATGGCTATGATGCAGTCATCTATGATGGAGGGGCCCTCATTCATTCTCTCATTCCTCGTGGACTTCACACCTTTCAGGACTACAGAGAAGGGCACACGAAACTGCACAAAGCCTCCCAAGTGGATGTTGTTTGGGAATGTTACCGAGAACACTCCATAAAGGAAGAGATTCGAAGAGACAGAGGTAAGGAATCACGGTTAAAAGTTTTTGCCAGGGTTCACATCCCTAAGAATTGGTACGAGTTTCTGCAGGACAGCAGGAACAAGCCTAAGTAGTTTCGTTGTCTTACAGAAACTGTGATGCACGAAGTCAGTCGCCTGGGAGATGTTTGCATCAGTGATACTAACAACAACACAGTGCGCCATGTTGGCCTCGAAGACGAAATGTTTGGCAAATTCAAACAGGAAGAAGCTGACACCAGAAATGTGGTACACATTCTCCATGACCTGAAGTCTTCATGCTTCTCCATCATTGTAAAGACGTCATATTTAGACACTGTGGTAATCCTTATTGGCTACCATGGCCGATTCTATGAAATCAGTGATGACTCAAATTCATGTTCTTTGTGGAACTGGGAAAAACAAAAGAATTACAAGCATCGAATCACTGAGTAATGCACTGGGTCCCGCCGGATCAGTTGCCCTCCCTCTTTTGGTCTCACTGACAGGCTGTGACACAACTTCTGGCTTCAAAGGGAGATCAAAAGGAATTTGCTTTAAAGCTTGGAAAAGATGTCCACCAGAAGTGACTGATGTCTTCTGTGATTTCATGCAAAATCCTTTAAGACCTTCAGTGAAGACTACTATTTTCAAAGCACTGAAATACTTCTTTGTTAATATATATGGAGGAAAATCAGGCCCTATCAGCGGCATTCACAACACAATATATTTATGAAAAATCAATATGTTATGCTTATTCCACCAATTCAGAATGCGCTATTTCAGCACTGTCTTCGAGCAGTGCTTCAGGGAAGTGTTTGGGGTACAGCTCATGACCCGAAAATTGAGGAGCCTGACTGCTGTTTCCACAGCTGGAAGAAGGCATCTGATGGAATATTAAAACCTATGTGGATGACAATTCCTGAATTGTTTCACATGTGCCAGGAAATTAAGTGTTGTCGAAAAGGCTGTTTTCTAAGGTGTACATGTGTGATATTGAATCTTCCATGCACAGGTTTATGCAAAGGTACACATGTTATGTAGGAAAATATTCTTTTTCTAACATATTGTGGTTCATTTTCGTGGCAGAGATCAGTGACTCAGTGTATCATTCCTAACAAAATGTCTACACAAGTATCTTAATATCTGTTATGCATTGTATGTCTATATAAAAATGTATATAATTTTATATTTTTTAAAATCAGTTTTGTACTTTATGCAAATGTACATATTACGTAGGATTATTTTTCTGACTTCGTTGATTTTCTTGGTAGACATCAGTGTATCATTTCCATCAAAATGTCTACAGAAGGATCATATTTGCTGTTAACATTGTTTCTTGCATTATATGTATATGAAACAAAATTTCTCAATTCTCTAAGATAATACGCTTTGTATTTTATTTCTTAGGGGTGTCTCAAAGATATAGAATATCATCTTTTATTAAATACATTTGGGGGTACAATGGACAAGAGTTTCCGAAAGATACAGCATACCTTCTTTTATGTTCTTATACACTTTATTCTTAATCGTCTGAACCCAAAATCAGCCTGAACAACAAAAACTAACGGAAATACGGAAGCTTCCCCCATGCGGGAAAGGGGGCTACCCCCCACCCCCCCTAATGGAATGTCACCTTGGCCTAACCCCTAGAGATAATCCAAGTGGTCCTAGGAATCGCCCTATAACAACGGCCAAATTTTTACACGCACAGTAAATAGCAGGGTATTTACACCTACTACTGATAGTCTTCGGAACACACACACACACACACACACACACACACACACACACACACACACACACACACACCACTCGCTGGTGCAGTGGTAACGTTCCCGCTTGCCAACTGGTGGACGGGAGTTCGCGCCTCGCTCAGGTTGCGAAAAGTTTCACTGACGAAGTGGGTGGTTACTGTCCCCCTTGAGCAAGGGGACGGGTGTGTGCGTGTGCGAAGGTCACAGCTTTGCCCTTAGATCGGACTATATGAGCTCTCAGCTCCCTTCCGGGAGGGTAAAATCTGACCATCACGACCATCAAGTGATCCTGACCAACCCGGTGAATAATTACACACACACACACACACACACACACACACACACACACATATATATATACCTTGTAAACATCAATATGGCGTTTCATTTCTATTTAGCTCACCACACTGTGGTGAAGAAATAATGTTTTTTTGCATAGTTACTTTCTTATTTTCTTCTTTTTCTTCTTCTTCTTCTCCTCTCATTCCTCCTCCTTATCCTCCTTCTCCTCCTCCTCCTCCTCTTCCTCCTCCTCCTCGTTCATCATCATCATCATTATCATCATCATCATCATCATCATCATATTATTATTATTATTATTATTATTATTAATCATGATTCTTTTTATAACACATTCCTTCATTACGGCGCCAGTTCACTTAAAACATGGCACAATTGTTCCTGGGACACATACCCACACACCTTTGTTTTTAGTACCCCCCCATTTCCTCGCTCGCTGTTGCCGTGGGGGGGCTTCGGAGACGTCGATTGGGTCTTGATGGGTGGGAACGCTGTGGTGGGGTCTCTACCCTACCCTCTCCTCTCTCCTTAGGTCCCTGTCGCTGCCTCAACTAATTTTCCTTATGTTATTACTTCTTCTTCTTCCCCTATCATCACCAAGTAGTGCAGGCCTTTGGTGATGATATTAGTCTCCACCCCTTTTGTCATCTCGGGTGAGACTATTCCCTTCCCAAGTGTTTGCCGTGCGTGGCGACCCGAATATTCCCTGGGCCCCTCTAACTGGGGGCTGAGTACACCATGGGGCAGGGTGCAGTTCCCTGTGGTGGGCAACACGCTCCTTTGTTAGGGGGTTGGGGTAAGACGGGCGGTCCAGTGTGGCCCCGTTGGGCAAACTGTCTGGCCGTATGTTGACTCGGTCAACCTCGGCTAGGGTCAAGCGGGCACTGTTTGGTGGGCACCACATTGGTCCGCGGCAGCCACTCCACACCAAACCGTGTCCGCTATACCTCTCCCTCTATCCCTGGGGCTGTTGGGTAAGTTGAACCCAACATCAGCCTTCCCTCTTTGGGCTCCGTGGTGGGTGAGGGGTCGGGTGGTGAAGTCTACCATTTCTTTGTATGAATACTGTTATCTCCTGTGACTTGATTATGGTGACGACCCAGGACTCCCTTTCGACTATGGCCTCAATCTCTTTCCCTCCTCCTACACATTCGATTGCATTAAACACCCCATCCTCCCCACCTACTGTGTCTTCCACTCCTCCAGCTTCTGCTCCGTCTACTTCAGTCAGCCCTTCTACTATCGTCACACTTCATCCTTACCTTCCTCCTTCACCTCTGCCTCTAATCCTTCCATGTCCTCTGTTTCCTTCTCCCAACGTTTTCATTCTTCCTACTGTATATCCCTGCCCCTTCCCTCATTTCCTCAATTTTCGGTGCGCAGACATGGTCAAAATTTTTCAACATATACAACACAACCGAAGACCTCTCACTCCACCTTTATGTCCATCGACATGTAGGCAGGGATGTCAAGTTCTCAGCCCATCCAAATGGTTCCCGCCTCCTTGTCGTTCACAGTGCTGCCCAAGCCGAGAAGGTTACATCCCTGGTCAACAATGCAGGACAACTCATCTCCGTGTCCCCAGACATCCAGCTCAATTCTACCACTGGCACTGTACGTTTATCATCTTTGATGTCCTTCGACCAGAGGGCTTTCCCAGATTGCGCTAATGATATTGAACTAATCCTTTCGGAACATCACCCAATACGTTCAGTTCATTGCTATACAATTCCTCCTCGTGGACGACGCCAAGAGCCTTCTAATATCGTTAAAATAGTTTTTGCCTCTTGCGATCTGCCCCCCACAGTCATCATTGGAAGCACTGTTCTCCCAGTACGTGAGTATATTCCATCTCCTCATCAGTGCACATCTTGCTGGCGCTTTGGCCATTCAGCCAAGTACTGCCGATTATCCACAGTCTGTGCCAACTTTGCACTGGCCAGTCATACCACCTCAGACTGCATTTCCACCATCCTATGCTGCCCTAATTGTCAGGGTGACCATTCTGCCTCCTACCGACATTGTTCTGCCTACCTCTTTGAAGCAGAAGTGTCTAGTGTCTGCTGGAAACTGGCCTCTCCCTTCGTGAGTCTCATCGCAGAGTTCATGGTCTTGGTCATCACCCTGTTACTTACGCACATGTAGGCCGTCCTCCTCCCATAGTAACTTCTAATCCCAGAACTATTCTTTTTCCCCTTCTGCGCCTGTCTCTGTATCTGCTGTCCTCTCTTCATCTCTCTCCTCTCGCCTTCCCACCTCTCACTCTATACCTACTCCTGTAACTGTTGTCTCCTCTTCCCTTCCTCCTAGCACTCCTATTTCCACCTATTCCTTCTCTCTACCTAAACCCCCTTCTACCTCAATCCCCCCCTTACAGACTCCTCTTGTTCCTGTCTCTAATTCTTTCTCTGTTTTAGATTCCTCTACCCCTACCTCCTCTTTATCCCCTTCCTTACCTATTCCCTTTCCTCGTCCTTCCCCCTATTCCCAACCCCGTCCCTCCTCTCATTCCAGTTCTGTCTCTCATACCTGCCGTTTGGCTCCTCTGGCCCATCGTACCATCCGACCTCCATCCTCCTATAGTGGTAAGCGCAGACTACCCATTGCGTCAGACTCTAAGACCTTTCCTGCCCATCATCCTGCTTCTCCGGCTCACAAAGTTCGTGCGACGAATACCCGCCCCTCTCGATCGATACACTCTCCCGTGTCGAAGTCTACATCTCAGCAGTCTCCTCAGCCACGTCCCCGGACTACTCCACAGCTGGCTAATTGTAACACAAAACCCTCTGGAGATGAAGACAGTGAAACAATTCCCAAGATTATGGATTTAATTTTAACTTCTACTACAGATTCAGCAGACAATAGTGTACCCTCTCCTGCCACCCACTCTGTTGAAGTTCATCCTGTGCCCCCTGACCTCCCTCCTACTCCTCTTTCTCCTTCATCTCCTCCTCCTTCACCTTCTGTCTCCTCCTTCTCTTTACCCCCCTCCTCTTTCATTTCTTCCAATACTCCATCCCCTCTATCTCTCCCCATGCCTCCAGGCTATGGTGACCGTCCTGTTCATCCACCAATTCCACCTTGTACCCCTATAACGACTTGATGATTTATGTTATTATTCTGTAATATATTTTACTTCCAGTGTAATATATTTTACTCCTAGTGTAATATATTTTATTTTCTATGTATTTATATTTTACTTCCTATGTATTATATTTTATCTTTAGTATTAATCTCCTTTATCTTTCCTAGACTCTATTTCTCTGTTAGGTTTTACTTTTACTTGGTATTTTAAAGTTTTAGTATGTCCGTTTTACAATGGAACATATGTAGCCTTACGGGCCACCGCAAACTTCCCGACCAGACCTCGTTCTTCCTAACAGTTATTAGTTTTTATTTTACACAATGGCTCCCATCATACAATGGAATATCTGCAGTTTTACTACACATCGGCCAGACCTCCGGTTTTTAATTTCTCGGCATAACCCACCGATTCTCTGCCTATGAGAGACACGCCTTACCACCCCCCCTCCCCCCATTCCATCTTATTCATGTCTGAGTCTACCCGATTAACAGTATGATACCTGTCTCCTGATACATGTTGACATTTCTTTTCAAACCCTTTTTGTTACCACTACTGTCAAATGTACCTTTGCCAGAGTGTTTCTATCTTGATGGATTACAGTGGTCTCACTGTATTTCTCCCCTTCAGTGCCTATCAGTTTTACTGACCTCGGTCAACTTTTATTAGCCCTTCCCTCTCCTGTCCTGCTTTTAGGTGATTTTAACAGTCAGAACCCCCTCTGGGGTGACTCTGTTTTAACTGTATGTGGGCACACCTTGGAGGATTTCTTCCTTGCCCATGATGTATACATTTTTAACTCTGATTCCCCAACCCATTTTGACAGCCGTACTCGAACTTTCTCTGCCATTGACCTGTCCGTTTGCACCAACACTTTCCTTGGACTTCATTTAGTCGGTCTTGAATGATTACCGTGTCACGGACCATTTCCTAATCCTCCTAACTCCCACTTCACACTGTCCGGTCCCCAGCCCTCCTTGATGGCGCTTTGATAGGGCAGATTGGGCAACCTTTACATCCCAAGCTGTTGCTCCCACTCCTCTTCCGCTCTCCCATGATCCAACTGCTATGTTCCTGTTTCCGTGCCTTTCTCCTTACAGCTGCCTGAGCCTCTATTCCGCGTACCTCCCATCCCGTGTCATCAAAATGTGTGCCATGGTGGAATAACCAATGCACTTCAGCCCTCCAGATCAAGAGGGCCAGGTGGAAGAGCTTCCGCAGGAAAAAGGGCACTGCTTTGGAGGTCCAAGCTTTTATACTTTTTCAACAAGCTAATGTTCTCCTTTGCCGCACAATCTGTTGAGCAAAAAAGGATAGCTGGATGTCTTATGTCTCTACTATCGTCTCAGACACACCTATTCCATGGATGTGGCTCTGCATCAGGAAAATAGTGGGTAAACGGTCACAAATGCCGACTCCAGTCCTCACCACCAATGATGGAGCCATAGGCGATGCTTTTCAGGTTGCCAATCTTCTAGGTCACCATTTTAGTCAGATTTGCAGTGGGTCCCATCTCCCCCCTACATTTTTAACAACCAAAAGACGTTTAGAACGGACGCCCTTACAGTTCACACTGTCGTCAGATGCGGCGTACAATGCCCCTTTCTCAAGCTCGGAACTCAATGTGGCTCTAACTGCTTGTGGTTCTACCTTTGAGGGACCTGATGGCATACACTACAACATAATAAAACATCTGTCCCAGACAGCCCTTCACTTTCTGCTTTGAATATATAATACTATATGGTTCACTGGGAACTTCCCTAATGAATACAGACAGGTCTACCTCCTATCATTCCTTAAACCTGGCAAATCTTGGTCATCACCTGGAGATTATTTCCCCATTGCTCTTGTTAGCTGTCTATGCAAACTAATGGAAAATATGGTAAACTCTCACCTAAGGTGGCATTTAGACTCAAGCGGTGCGATCTCCCCCTTACAATGTGGTTACCGCAAGGGGAGGAGTACCCTAGATCCCCTGATGAGGCTAACAACCTTCATCCAACAAGCCTTCACTAACTCAAAGGTGGTCATAGCTGTGTTTTTTTTTTTTTTTTTTATCTTGAAAAGGCTTATGATACAGTCTGGAGGTATAACATTCTCCGTGTTCTACAACACTCTGGAATTAATGGCAATATGGGTGTCTTCTTGCAGAACTTTCTTTGTAACCGGACCTTCTGTGTACACCTTCAGAATGTCTTATCTCGGTCTTATGTACAGCATGAGGGTGTCCCACAGGGATGTGTGCTTAGTACTACTCTTTTTATCCTTGCAATAAATGACATCGTTTCATCTCTCCCACATGGTGTTCATGCTTCATTGTATGTAGATAATTTTGCTATATATGCAACTGTAGCGGATGTCTTGGCCTTACGAGCCCTGCTTCAATCACCTATAGATGCCGCTGCAGGGTGGGCCACGGATCATGGCTTTAAATTCTCCCCCACGAAATCCTGTGCTATAACTTTTACAATCTGTCATTCAGTTCCTCAACCCCCTCTTACACTATATAGTGCCCCCCTGCCATATCGATTATCAGCCCCTTTCCTTGGCCTTATCTTTGCTTCTTGACTGACTTGGTCCCCGCATCTCACATCCCTTAAGACCTCTGCTTCCCTCAGACTTCGGTTATTACAAACTCTCAGTCATATGTCCTGGGGTGCAGACCGTACAACTCTGCCCCGTCTCCATACTGTCTTAGTTTTGTCGGAGATTGATTATGGCTGTCAGGTTTGTGCATCTGCCTCATCTTCCTCCCTTTGGCACCTAGATTCTGTTCACCATCATGGTTTACGTCTGGCATTGGGTCCTTTTCGCACCACCTTGGGTATGAGCCTGTATGTCGAGTCGGGTATGCCTGCTCTGTCCTCCAGCCATGACAAGTTAACTCTCTGTTACCATATTTGCCTTCTTCAACACCCATCTGCAGGTTTCCCTTCCTGTTATGCACCTCTCCCCTCCTTTTCCACCCTTGTTAGCTTCATCTTTTCCTTGTAGGGTCTCCAAGTTACTTGCATCTCTTTCTTTCCCAGCTATTTCAGTTCTCCCTCTGTGAGATTCTATGTTCTGCCTTGGCTTCTTCCTCGCCCTATTGTTTGTGATGCCCTGCTTTCTCGCCCAAAGTCCTCTTCCACCTCCCAGGAACTCTATCATCTTTTTATGGATCACGTGCATTGTCAATCCTCAGCGACCCCAGTGTACACAGACGGCTCTAAGTCTTCTGTGGGCTCGGGTTTTGCTGTTCTTTTTCCAGACCATACCTATCAGATCTGCCTTCCACCAGTTGCCAGTATTTTCAGTCCTGAACTGCTGGCCATTTTACTGGCCCTTCGTGTTATATACCGGTCAAGTTTACACACTTTCTTTATTTTCACAGATTCACCTAGTACACTACATGGTAATCAGTCTATCCCGGCCAGAAACCTGCTAGTGGTGGAGACACATGAATGGTTGTTCCATATTACCACCAAATTAAAGTCTGTCTCCTTCTGTTGGGTCCCAGGCCATGTTGGGATACCGGGTAATGAGAGGGTTGATTACCTGGCACGTACAGCTGTCACCTCTCACTCTGTCACACCTCATCCTATCCCGGCAACTGATTATTTCCCAATTGTTACCCGTCTCCTTGGCCAGTGGTGGCAAGCAGAATGGACATCTACAACTGATAACAAACTCCACTCCATCACACATACTGTCACTCCCTGGCAGTCGTCCTCTCATCGCAAGAGGCGTTGGGAAACAGCCATAGCCCGTTTGCGCCTTGGTCACATGCGGATCTCACATGGCTCTCTAATGTCAGGAGACACTCTTCCAATTGGTCAATGTTGTCAGGTTTCACTCACGGTCAACCATCTTTTGCTTGACTGCCCTCGGTTCTGCGCTGTGCACAGACAGACTCTCCTGTTCCTTTACTTCCTTGGACGTCCCCCTACCTTAGCTGATCTTCTTGGTGAATCCCCTGTGTTTTCCATCACACATCACATGCACTTCCTTTCTCAAACCTGTATCTTGCCTCACATTTAGTGTCTTCCCCGCCTTCCACTCTGCTTTTATTGCACCACAGCATACCCGTCATTTTTATGCAGCGGTTTTAGTGCCATATAGTCCTCTTGGGCTTGGTGCTAGTCCTTATTACTTACTTTGTTTTTCGTAACAATTAAAAAAAGTCTTTATAGGTATTGTGAGGTCATGAGCCCAAGCATAAAACAAATCGTACAGTATGTTCTATGCTGACTACTTATCGTGCCAGTTTGTACAGAAGTATGTCAATGTATTGTAGTTGTGTGGCCACCATCCTGCATTCACTTGGTAAAGTTGACAGTCTTTGATAATGAAAAATTTTGCCTAACAGTGTGAAGTGCCAGAAGACACTTTCATAATCCCTAAAGCTTGGATGTTGGCCATAGATGTCATGAAACAGGTGGCTGGGGTTTCTGAGATGAGTTCTGGAGCTACTTTGCCTTTCATAACACTGAATTCCTACCCATTTTCAGTGGTGCCCTGATAGTCATGTGGGCTTCTAGGAGTCTTGTGGCCACCCAGGCCAGTTTTCCATCAGGCACACTATTGAGAAGAACCATGAGTTCTTCATCTGCATGGTCCCATTCCTTACCTGCAGTGAGTGGCTGCCGAACCCCTACCATCTCCACCCTTGGCAAGCCTCCCAGGCATCCAAGGAAGAGGTTGGGTGCTAGTGTTATTGAGAGGGCATTAAAGGTGACGGTGTCATCATTATCGAGAGGAAAGACTACCATTGACAATGTGAGTGCCATGTGAAGAGTAACGTGCCCAGCTGCCTTCCAGTGCTTCCTTCCATTACGCTATCACACCACTTGAGAGGGACTCCGGGAACTCCACCGTGGTGGCCGATATTCCCGTAATGCATCGTGACATCTCCAGCCCATCCAACATGTCAGGAAACTGCTTTGAGACGTCAGACTCAAGCGCAGAGGCTCAAGCAGACAGAAATACATGTGTAGGAGAAACGCCATATTTCGGCAGCCCTACCCTCAGCTCCCACATCACCCCATCCTTGAACATTGAGGGTGATGCCTCCACAGTGTGGCCCTTCATTTGCGCCCTTACAACCACAAAGGCAACCACGTGGGCAGCCACAATAGGCAGCGTCACCTCCCATCACTCCTCAGGTTTTGCCGCACTGTGATTTTTTTTTTTATGCGAGGAAGAAGGAACCAAAGGCCATGAGCCAGCAATAAAAGTTTCCTCCAAGAGAAAAACAAAATACAAGAGAGAGCCAAATTCAAGATCCATTCATTTCGAGATGCCTGGAGACACTGTATTTGAAAGACTGGAGATCATAGGCAGCAGGAAATACAGACAGAGGGAGACATTTCCAGAGTTGACCTGTTGCATATATGAAGGACTGGGAGTAACGGATAACTCTTGCATTAGAGAGTTGGACAGAAAAGGGATGAGAGATGACTGCTAGACGGGTGCTAAGCGCCCGTCATAGGGGTGGAGGAATGCATGCAGACACTTCAGAGGAGCAGGGACCATTAAAGTAGCGATAGAAAAGAGATAAAGATGCAACAGTGCGGTGAAGAGACAGAGGTTGAAGGGAGTCAGTAAGAGGAGGAGAGTTAATGAGATGAAAAGCCTTTGACTCCACCCTATTGAGAAGAGCTGTATCTGGGGAGCCTCTCCACACATGAGAGTTTTACTCCACACAGGGGCGGATAAAACCCCTGTATAGGGTCAACATTTGTGCAGGGGTAAATAAAGAACGGAGTCGGCTTAGGACACCCAATCTCTTGGAAGCAGATTTTATAAGAGATGTAATATGATCTTTCCAAGATAAGTCCCGAGTAAATGAAACCCCAAGCATGTTCAAGGATGATGCAGGATTAAGCTGAATATTATGAAACATTAGTGGGTATACCTGTGGAAGCTTTTGATGGGTTGATAGGTGTAAGAACTGAGTCTTAGATGTAATAAAAACAACAAGATTATTTTTACCCCAGTCAGAGATACAAGCCAGGTCAGACATTAGGTGTCCCATAGCCTCATCCCTTGTTTGTTGAAGTAACTGCTGAGATGGGCGTTGCGGGAACCGAATGGAAAGGTGAAGGGTGGAGTCATCAGCATATGAGTGGATAGGGCTAGATATACAGCTTAGAAGGTCATTGATGAATAAAAGGAAGAGAGTTGGTGATAGGACAGAGCCCTGAGGAATACCACTGCTGATAGATCTAGAAGAATGATGGCTGTCTACAACAGCGACTATAGAACGACTAGAAAGGAAGTTAGCGTTGAAGGCACAGATAGGATAGAAACCGTAAGAGGGCAGTTTGGAAATTAAAGATTTATGCCAGACTCGATCGAAAGCCTTTGAGATGTCAAGTGCAATGGCAAAGCTTTCGCCAAAGTCCCGAAAGGAGGATGACCAGGAGTCTGAAAGGTAGGTGAGAAGACCGCCAGTGGAGCGTCCCTGACGGAACCCGTACTGACGATTAGAAAGAAGGTTGTGATAGGAAATATGCCTTAAAATTTTTCATTTGAGAATTGACTCAAAAACTTTTTAAATACAGGACGTTAAAGCAAATGGACGATAGTTGGAGGGTTGGGAGTGTTCACCGTTCTTTGGGACTGGCTGAATGAGAGCAAACTTCCAGCAAGAAGGAAAGGTACAAATTGACAAAGGCAAAAGAGTTTGCCTAGGCAGGGTGTAAGCACAGAAGCACAGTTCTTGAGAACAACAGGAGGGACTCCATCAGGCCCATATGCCTTGTTAGTATTGATGCCAGTGATGGCAGAAAATACATCAGCTGAAGAAATTTTAATGTCAGCCATGAGGAAGTCAGAGGGGGGAAGTGATGGGGGAACAGCACCGGAATCGTCTAAGGTGGAATTGGAGGAGAAAGTCTGTGTGAAGAGATCTGCTTTATCAGTAGAAGAAATAGCTACAGAACCATCAGAGTAGAAAACAGGAGGGAAGGATGAAAAGGTAAAGTTGTTAGAAAGGTTTTTGGCAAGGTGCCAGAAGGAGCGGGAAGAATTCGAGTTTGAGAGTTGAGAGCATTAATTTTAGTACAGATGAAATTATTTTTAGCAGAACGAAGAACAGACTTAGCACGATTCCGGGCAGAAACGTAAAGATGATGTGATTCAGGGATGAGTTGGCTCCGGTACCTTTTGTAGGCCCTCTCCTTGTTGCGGACAGCATTAGAACAAGAGTGCTTAAACCAAAGCTTTTTTGCGTTAGTCAAAGGATATGAGAAAGGAATGTATGCTTCCATGTCCGAGAGAATAACATCCGTAATGCATAAGGCACACTCAGATGGCTCCCGGACATGAAAGCAATAATCATTCCAGGGAAAATAAAAGAAGTTTTGCCTGAGGGCCTCCCAGTCTGCGGCTCCAAAATGCCACAGACGACATTTCCCTGGAGGGTCCACAGGCTGTACCGGAGTGATAGGACAGGTTAAGGTGATAAGATTGTGATCGAAGGAGCCCAACGGAGAGAAAAATTAACAGTGTAAGCAGAAGGATTAGTTGTAAGGACGAGGTCAAGTATGTTGGAGCTCTCTCCAAGGCGGTCAGGGATACGGGTAGGGTGCTGTACAAGCTGCTCTAGGTCATTAAGGATAGAAAAGATGAAGGCTTGTTCACCAGGTGGATCAGTGAAAGGAGAGGAGAGCCAAAGGTGGTGGTGGTGAACATTGAAATCTCCTAGAATGGAGATTTCAGAGAAAGGAGAAATGGATAGAATGTGTTACATCGTAGAAAGAAGATAGTCAAAGAATTTTTGATAGTAGAATTAGGGGATAAGTAAACAGCACAGATATATTTAGTCAGAGAATGACAGGAAAGCCGAAGCCAAAGTGTAGAGAATTCAGAAGAATCGAGTTCAGAAACACAAGAGCAAGATAAGTCATTGCGTATATATGCACAACAGCCATCTTTGGCTTTGAAATGAGTATAGAGAAAGTAGGAGAATACAGAAAAGGGTTTGCTGTCAATTGCCTCAGACAGCTGAGTCTCAGAAAAAGGTGAGGTTTAGAGGAGGAGAGGTGGTGCTGAACAGAGCGAAAGTTAGAGGAAAGGCGGCGAATGTTGCAGAAATTAAGAAGAGAGTCAGACAGTGGTTGCAGGTACCTCGAGTCGTCACCGGGAGAGGGGCAGAAGGTGGGGGGATTTATGGTCCCCCCCCCCAGGGACTCCGAGGCAGGGTGATGAGACGCCATGATTTTTTTTTTAATTTTGGAAAAGGAAGTATAGTGTGTACTGTGCATGTAGTTTGGTGTAGATAGAATTACCACCCACTGATTCATCCTATTGTCCCCCCACTCCTTGCCGCACAAGAGACCTTATATGTGGCCATGCTGACCGGCCAAGAGATCAGGGCGGACATCATGCATGTGGCCATCGCCCCAGGGCCATGTGTGGGGACTATGTAGTCCTTTGTGTGGGAGGAGGGGGAAGGATTTGAGTTTTAGGTTGCTGCCTCTAAGATGATTTGCAGGTAGGTGTCAGGGAGAATTTTTTTTTTTTTTTTAATGCGAGGAAGAAGGAACCAAAGGCTAGGAGCCAGCAAAATAGTTCCTTCCAAGAAACAAAACAAAGACAATACAATAAAGAGCCAAATTCAAGATCTATTAATTTCGAGATGCCTGGACACACTGTGTTTGAAACTCTTGAGATCATAGGAAGTAGGAAATACAGACAGAGGGAGACAGTTCCAGAGCTGACCCGTTGTATTAATGAAGGACTGGAAGTAACGGTTAACTCTTGCATTAGGGAAATGGACAGAAAAGGGATGAGAGTTTGTTGCTAGACGGGTGCTACCCACCCGTCGTAGAGGTGGAGGGATGCAAGCAGACAGTTCAGAGGAGCAGTGACCATTGAAGTAACGATAGAATAGAGATAAAGATGCAACAGTGTGGTGAAGAGACAGAGGTTGAAGGGAGCCAGTAAGAGGAGGAGAGTTAATGAGACGAAAAGCCTTTGACTCCACCCTATTGAGAAGAGCTGGATGTGGGGAGCCTCCCCACACATGAGAGTTGCACTCTACACAGGAGCGAATAAAACCCGTGTATAAAGTCAACAACTGTGCTGGGGTAAAGAAGGTACGAGTCAGCTTAGCACACCTAATCTCTTGGAAGCAGATTTTTCCAACAGATGTAAGATGATCTTTCCAAAATAAGTCTCGAGTGAATGAAACCCCAAGCATGTTCAAGGATGATGCAGGATTGAGCTGGATATCATTTATCGAGTACGGTGACCTTTCACATCTTGTATTTTTTCATTGGATTATTTCTGTCTCCATGAAGAAATACCTGTCGCACAAGATAAACTTTCACTAAGAAATCTCCCTACGTTGGCTTGAACTCACATTCCGTGACCACTCGAACCTGTGGAAGTGGGTGATTATACGAGTGATTAGCTCTGACACTGTTGATGGCATACTTAATAAAGCATGCCATCCACAAATGATTGTATCATGAACAATCTCACAGGCACGCGTCTTCTTTTTGGATATTCATGGTAATGGCAAGGGACCGGCGACCTGAACCCAATGAGAAGATGTGAAAAACTTGACCAATTTTGACCATGATCAAGGAATCTCACCAAATTTTTCCAGCCTGTTCAAAAGGTAGCTGTGGAGGAGTCACTTCTGTTGCTCCAGAGATGAGTGGCATTTATCTGTACATGTTGTCCAAACATCATCGTTTTGGCATCAAAGTCTTTGTCGTTTTTTACTGCAAGACTAGATATGTACTGGACTTTATAGTTTACTCTGCCTCACATGCGCATAGCCCTAGTGATGACCAGCACGGTTTCTCTGGAACTGTTGTGAAAATGCTAATAGGTATATACTTCAGGACTAACAAAATTCTGTTCACAGATAATGGTTGAATGTTCTTGAATGACAAGAACCTGCGGCACTGTAATGCCCAGTAGGAAGCACTACCCTGCCTTCCCTGCAGAGACTAAAAAGGGGAATTTACTCACTAGGAAATGTCCAAATATGTCGCAAAAAAAGGTTGACATTTACCATTTATTCCAACACAAAAGACACACTTTTAGTTTCGTAAGTGTTCAAAGTTTCCGCCCTCACCATTGACACATTCCTGGAGTCTGTCAGCCACACTTCAACACATAAGAGTTTTACATAACAAGACTTTTACAAACATAATAAAACACAATAATGTCAATCTACTTTTGCACCACCCTGTATGTTGGCCACCCACTGGCAGGACAAGCAGAAGGTCAACATGCTTACCACATATCATTAGGGTGCGAGGGAGGCCACTTTAAAGAAGGATCGTAGAACCAAGGAGTCCTTGATCAAGATTAATGCTGTCAGTGATTACGGCATCATGCAACTCGTAGATAAGTCAGATGTGCAGATAGGGGTCATCGACTGTCTCCAAAAATGCAGCAAGTTGAACAGGAAGGCGTTTTGACACCTTCCTGGTATTACTGTGCTAAATGCATATTATACTGTTCGGGCAGGTTGTTGGGACAGGTCTTTCTTTACATGAATTTGAGAAAGAACTTTTGCATGAGCTACTAGCAGAGTATGGAAGTGATCAGACACTAGCATCAATTAGAGACAGTGCTGCTGTTCTGCCGAAAATGGGTCACCCAGGGAGACTAAATCTTCCATCACTGCATGGTGAACTTGTGGTACACACCTGCAGGGAAAACAATACTGGGGATGCCAGGTGTGCTTGAGCAGTTAGGGATGGCAGCAATTTCCCAAGGAGATGCACTACTAGTGTAGTGAGTGCAAGGACTCACGGTGCACTGAGCGCTTGTTCAGTTTCCACAGTGAGGTGACGTATGAGGCATTGATATGTGGGAAAGTGTATACCGTGTACAATTAAATACAAAAGTCGTGTCCGGGTTTTGCCCTAAGATTAAATGAATCATGTGAGACTTTATGAGAGCTCCACCACGGCTACATATTCGTGGTTAGTGAGTGAGCCTGACTTTCCTCAAGCTTCATATCTGCTACTGATGGGGTGACCATATAAACGAACCCAGGATATTCTGAAACCTTAACATCCATTTGTCAAACTGTACGTCCAAAGGACGATATGTGAAACATATTCGGAGAGACAGCGGTCATAATTAGGTCGCAGTAGTGTTACCACACCAATACTGGATCAGGAAATAATCACAACGATGGAAGGTGGCACCTGAAAGCTGCTTTTACTAAGAGACGAACTGAACTTAAAATGAAGGAAGGACACAAACAGTTGCTCAAAGACTTCGGTCTTCTGAGTTATTTTCTCGAATTCCAGGCTGTGGGAAATATTTCGACACTCATATCAAAACATTCAATTGTCATTATAGAATAACTCTGTCATATATAACATTGCTGTTTAATAACAGATAATTGCAATCGCAGCTTACAGTTACCAACTTCAGCAAGGTAGAAATCAAATTAATGAAAAAAATCATCATCATCATCATCATCATCCGGACTTCCTTTCCCACCAAGGGCAAGGTGAGGAGTAGCAATTGTCCAGACAGCCCAAACTTGCCCAATCAAATGGGCCACGCTTCCATTCACTTATCATTCAAGCCTCCAGAATGAAAAAATACAACCAAAATTCCTACAAGTCCTTACTTAATTGAACTGCAGTGTTCCTTACAGGGTATTAAAAACATAAGCAATGATACGGTCTGGCAGCTCTCCACCTGATCAAGCACAGAATATACCCCCCACCTCCCTGCACACTAAATCAAGTGCATAACGCCCCCCCCCCATCTTTCCTTTTAAAGGTGGGTGTAAGGAGAACGCTTTGAGGACACATACCCTGGGCACATTAGATTCCTTGCACAGGGTGCATCAAAATCGCTGGATTTTTTTTTTATTATTAAATAAACACATAGCACACTACATATTAAAAGGCACCAGTTCACTAAAAGATATATAACTATGTGAGCGAATGATGAGGTGAAAGAGAGAGAGATTCTCCAGGTGCTTGAGGGTGCGAAAGTGGATGTATGTGGAATAACTGAAACAAAGTGGAGAGGAGAAAGTGTGAGAGAATGGGAGTATGGATGGGGTATATGTGCAGGGGTAGGTGAGAATGAGAGGGCAAAGGAAGGAGTATGTATAGTTGTGAGTAAAAGATGGAAGAAGAGCATAAGACAGTATGGATCAGTTGGGTCAAGGATTGTGTGGGTAAAGTTGAAAGTTGGAATACAAATGTGGGCGATTGTGTGTGTGTGTGCATGCGCCAACGCAAGATCGTGCTAGAAGAGTGAGAGAAGAGTTCTGGACAAATGTAGAAGTGTGCATGGAAAAGTTTGGAAGGAATGAGAGAGTATTTTTGATCGGTGATATGAATGGTAAAGTTGGGAATGTGAAGGTTGATGGAATAGTTGGTGAGTGGGGTGTGCCTGCTGAGATAGATGAGAATGGCAGTGCGTTAGTGGACATTTGTGCTGGGAAGGGGTTGGTGATAGCCAATACCCTCTTCAGGCATAAAATGATCCACAGGTGTACATGGCGAGTGATGAGAAGGGTGGGTGGTGAACTGAATGAAAGGAAGGCAATGATTGATTATGTGTGTGTGGATGAAAGGATGCGAAGATGTGTATGGATGCAAGAGCTTATAGAGGTTGAGGAAGTGGACTTTCTGACCACTACCTGGTGCTGGCCAGAATTAGGATTCAAGTAAGATGGAGGAATAGAAGAAGGGGAAGACGAGAGGAAGGAGTAGTTGCAAGGAGAGTGAAAAGGTTACAAGAGGATGAGAGAAAGGCAGAGTATAAGAGAGGAGTGGAGGAACGATTGGGCAAATATGAATTGGAGCAGATGGGAGATGTGGAAGGTGTGTGTAGGATATTTACAGAAGAAATATGTGCAGCATGTGATGTGGTGTGTGGAAGGAAGAGAAGATGGAGGGGGGGTGCAAGGAACAGCGTGGTGGACTGAAGAGGTGAGACAGGCTGTGGCACAAAAGAAGAAAACATACAATGAATGGATGAGAAATAGCGGCGTGGAAGAAGTTGAGAGGTGGAAGTGAGAGTTAAATGTAGAAAGAAAGAGAGAGGTGAAAAGATTAGTAAGAGAGAGTAAGAAGAGAGTGGATGACGAATTTGGAAGGAATTTGAGTGTAAAGTGGAGGGACTGTAAGAAAATGTTCTGGAAAGAGGTGAAAAGAGTAAGACAGGATGGAAGTGAAGTTAGCAGGGGAGTGAAAGATAAAAATGATAGATTACTAGTGGAGAAGGGAGAAAAAGTGAGCAGATGGAGAGAACACTTTAAGGAATTGTTGAACATAGAGGATGGAAGTAATGCGAGTATAAGTGGCTGGGGAATGGCTGGGAGAAGGAGGGAGGTGAGAAGACAGGAAGAAATCAGTAGGATAGAAGTTGTGGAAGCAATGAAGAAAGTTAAATCAGGGAAGGCCCCAGGAATTGATGGAGTGTGTGGTGAAATGCTGAAGCACGTGGGAGAGATAATAGTAGAAAGGATGTGGAAGATGTGAAGATTGGCCTGGGAGGAAGGTAGAGTCCCGGAGGATTGGATGTCAGGTATAATTATTCCCTTATACAAAGGAAAAGGGGAAAAAGAAATGTGTGGTAATCATAGGGGCATTTGTCTTTTTAGTATAATAGGAAAAGTGTATGGTATGATACTTTTTGACAGAGTTAGAGAAAGAACAGAGAAATTAGTTGGAGAAGAGCAGGTAGGCTTGAGGAAGGGAAGAGGTTGTGTAGATCAGATATTCATTCTTAGATCTTTAGTAGAAAAGTTTCTAGAGAAGAGAAAGAAGTTGTATGCGGCTTTCATGGATTTGGAGAAAGCATATGATAGGGTGGATAGACAAGGATTGTGGAAAGTTTTAAGAATGTAGATGGGAAGTTGTTGAATGCTGTGAAGAGTATGTACGATGGTGCGAAGGCTGCAGTGCGTGTGGATGGTGAACTAAGTGAATTTTTCTCTTTGAAAGTTGGGTTGAAACAGGGATGTGTCATGTCTCCATGGTTGTTCAATCTGTACATGGATGGGGTAATAAAAGAGGTACAAGGTAGGGTAGTGGATGTTGGAGTGGCCCTGGTGAGAGAGGATAGTGTTTGGAGACTCCCTGTACTGTTGTTTGCAGATGATACTGTGTTGTTGAGTGAAGACGAAGAGGAGCTGCAGGGCTTGGTGGATGAGTTTGGGAGAGTGTGTAAGAAACGGAATCTAAAGGTGAATGTAGGGAAGAGTAAAGTGATGGTCTTTGACAGAGGTGAAGTCAGTGAATGTACAGCGAGGTTGGATGGTGAGGAATTGGAAAATGTGAGTACATTTAAGTACCTGGGTAGTGTGATGAGTAAGGATGGAGGTTTGGAGGGTGAAGTGCTTGAAAGGATACAGCAGGGAAGAAAGGTTGCTGCTTCTTTGAAAGCAGTAATAAGAAACAGGGAAGTGAGCATGGAAGTGAAAAAGTTACTACATGACGATATTGTGATACCAACTCTAACGTATGGAAGTGAAGCTTGGACGTTGTTGAAGGACACAAGTCAAGAGTGAGAGCAGTGGAAATGAGTTTTTTAAGAGGAGCCTGTGGAGTCACATGGAGAGACAGGCTGACGAATGAGGATATAAAAGAGCGTTGTGGTGTGGATGTGGATGTGATAGGAAGCGTTATGAGGAACACATTGAGGTGGTTTGGCCATGTGGAGAGGATGGAGGGTGAAAGACTGACGAAGAGAGTGTATGTGAGTGAGGTGGAGGGGGGAAGAGGGAGGGGGAGGCCGAGGATGAGATGGAGGGATGGGGTGGAGAGGTATATGAGAGAGGGGTGTGTGAGTTGGGAGCAGGGCAGTGAAATGGCGGGGGACAGGGCGACTTGGAGGCGATTTGTTTGTGGCCACCTCAAACGGGATTGAGACGTCTGGCAATAGATAGATAGATAGATAGAAATACCTTCTGTGTTCAGGCCCAGAAAAGAAATCTCTGCTCCCTGCAAGGAGTCCTGCTGCCCAGCTCTACGGACAAACGCCTATTGATCCCAGTGATAACAACGCCCTCCATTGGCTTTGTCAGGTGGAAAGTAAAAAGATAAAGTTGAGAAACAGTTCATATATATATATATATATATATATATATATATATATATATATATATATATATATATATATATATATATATATATATATATATATATATATATATATATGTGTGTGTGTGTGTGTGTGTGTGTGTGTGTGTGTGTGTGTATTTATTAAAACTGTGTCCGCCTTCAAAGTCTCGTCACCTGGATGAAATGGCAACTCCTGTTAGCACTTCCAATCATCCAGATGACACAAAGTAGAACGTACAAGAACCTGAACTTTTCAGCAGATGCTTATACCAGATTTAACGACACGTCTTTTGTCTTTGATTGTACATATTGGGAATGCTACAGAAGAAATTAAAATATCAGGAAAAATATAGGTATAATAAAACCTTCTCAGGTTACATTGTAAGTAAGCTCACAGTACAAGTGCAAAAATGCTTGGCTGTGATAATAAATAGAAAATACTCTAGTGCAGCAAGAACTTAGCTGAGTACGTGATTTTTTTTTTTTATGAATTTATAAATAAGGTAAAACATAGAAGTAAGAAAACGATTTCAGGATACAACTAGAGCAAAGTGACCACAGGTTACAACACACCACCCACGTCCCAAAATTGACCCCCCCCCCTCCTCCCACCCTTACTCCTGGTGGGTTCCCACTCCCACCCATATACCTGGTGGATTTTCACCAAAATCGAACCACTTCCTCAGTTCCTCATACCCAATAACTGTGCAAAGTTCATTGGATCAAGAGTCAATCACCAAGTGAAGGCGTCCAACAGCACTCTGACAGTACCATGTGACGCAAGAAAAAACATACTGGAATGATTTGCTCTGCTTTTAGATAGCCCTCGCTTTTTAGTGCATTCATGTTGCTTCTAATTAATTTTATTCTGATAGGGAGAAACTCTGAAAACTGGCGAGAAATATTGTGAACGGCTACGAACCTTACGCATGTTATTAGGGCGTTTTAGTAGTGGATAGTTCAGTGAAGGCTGGATCTTTTGTTGGTAAAAAGGAATAAAGTTGAAAAAAAAGTACTTCATGTCGCACAGAGTCAATCGTTGTTATATATAAGCTGAATATTCATACCTTTCTCGGCAACTGAACCTACTTATTATTTAAAAAGATTGTCAGTTAACATTCCATTTCTGCATATAAATCAAAATTATCTACATCCAATTTTCAATGCCGTTTTTTTTTCTTTAATTAAAAAATGTTATTTCGTGGAAGAAATGCCTAACACATAATGAGAGTTTACTTTATCTAGGTGCTGAAGACTGGCACATTCCAGTGGTGGTAGTTATGTAACTGGACGGTGAAGCTTGTAAATATCCCTAAACACCTGATCCCAAGAAAGGGTAACGATGGACTGCAGCAGGGCCTCTTTAGATCTCTTTCCACTGCATTTACATCCATATGAACCTGAGACAGCAACAACAGTAACAATAACAAGACTAACACCAGCAACAATAAAAATGATAATAGCAATAATTATAACAACAACAATTTTATCCAACAGGGAGATGTGATTACTACATTGGCCGTGAAGGGTTCCTGCCTATGATGTTCTCCATGATTGGTTCCAAGGGTAGTCCTCTGGTAGCCTCACTCAGCCACAGGTGAAAGTCCTGAGCCGTATTCTCATCAGTTAGGGAGGCTTTCTAACATCTTTTCATTTGCTCTCTATTTTGAATATTATGTCTTGCTAATCTTTTCCTGTTATTTCGGATCTTTCGTTATTGACTTTCATAGGAAATATACCAGATATAATTACTATCCTTTATATAGACAAAAAATGGTAATAAAAAAGCTACCAGGGAACTTCCTTAAGCAACGACGAAAATTCAGTCTCTTCGGTTGATTGGACCAAAGTACGTACACTAAATAATCAGTTCTCTGTAGTATCTCAGGACTGTTCTTACAGGAAGAACAAGAGGCATACTAAGGTTCTGCTTTTTTCCTTACCTATTCATTGATATGAAAAAATAACATACGATAATCTTCTCTAGTATCTAAGATTTATTTTTTCAGGAAGAACATAAGACACAAGACTGCCAACCATCCCAAAGGAATGCAAAATCATCTTCACACAGCAACAGTGCCCTGAAGAACCTCTGTGCAAATGACAATAATTAATAATGAGGACACAAAATCAATGTAGCTCAAAATTTCCTTGTTAACATGGCTTGGGGTTTGATCCCATAAATTCCTTCATACAGTAATGCCCAAATTAACATAAATGAATATGGTGTAAGTTGTCTGCAATTAATTGCCAGAGGAACAGTTGTGCCAAGTTTCATGCAAAATGAAAAAAAGTAATGCGGCGAGGTTGAAAAAGCGTTGGGGAGAAAGGGGAAGCTAGAAAGCGTTTACAGAGCGCATACCTCTGCCAATGGTATTACCATTAAAAAAGGATCCGGATCCGGGTCCGTGGATATAGGATCAGGATCCGGTTCAATATTTAATCAATTCTTTCTTGGTCCATGGCACACCATTCCACGGAATTTCATTAACATTCATTGAGAACTTTTGGATATGTTGTGCATGATACTCCGGATCCAACCTAAAATTTAATTATTTCTTCATTGGCCCATAGCCCGCCCTTCCACCAAATTTCCTTAAAATCCGTTCACAACTTTTTAAGCAATCACGGATCCTTATCCGTGGATATACGATCCGGGACCGTATCCTCCCCCAAATTTAATCAATTCTTTCTTGGTCCATGACGCACCTTTCCACAAAATATCGTTGAAATTCATTGAGAACTGCTGCAGATATTTTGCGGGATGATTCAAAACCGGATCCGGATCCAGTTTCGGATCCAGCCCTAAATTTAATCATTTATTCCTTGAACCATGGCCCACCCTTCCACAAAATTTCCTCAAAATCCGTTCATAACTTTATGAGTAATCCTGCTAACAGACAGATAGACAGACAGACAGACAAACAAGCAAATCAATGCAGGGTAAAACACAACCTCCTTGTCGGAGGTAAAAGAAACAGAAGAAACACAGTAGCTCTTCACACGCTGATGTGGAAACCTCAAAGATGAATCAGCACTTTCTTATTCCTCCTGCCCCTCCCCCCCCCCCCGTTGCCCCACTTGCTGTCGTCGTGGAGGGGTTGATTGGGTTTTGATAAGTGGAGGAGATATGGCGAGGTTTCTACTCTGCCCTCTCCTTGGGTCCCTGCCACTGCCTCAACTAATTTTTGCAGGGCTCTTTTTCTTATTCAATATCTTTTTCCTTCCTTTTTCTCTATCATTGCCCAATAGTGGAGGCCTTCTAGTGATGTTACTAGTCTCTACCTCCTTTTGTCATCTCTGGCAAGACTGTTTCCTCCCCACGTGTTTGCCGTGCGTGGCATTCTGTGTATTTCCTGCACCCCTCTATCTGGGAGTCCGTCATGGGGCAGGGTGCAGTTCCCTGTGGTGGGCAACACACTTGTTTGGTAGGGGAGTTGGGGTAAGACGGGTGGTCTAGTGTGACTGCTGGGCAAATCGGCTGGCCTTGTATTGGTTCAGTCAACCTCAGCTAGGGTCAAGCGAACACTGTTTGGTGGGCACCGCCTTGGTCCGCGGCTGCCATTCCACACCAGTGTGCATGTATATCTCTTCCACTGTCCCTGGGTATGTTGGGTGAGTCTGATCCAACATCAGCCTCCCCTCATTGGGCTCCGCGGTGGGTGGGGGATGGGCTGGTGAAATCTACCATTTTAAATTATAAGGATAAAGTTAACTCTTCTGGCCTGATTATGGTGACAACCCAGGACTCCCCTTTGACTGTGGCCTCAACTTCCTCCCCTCCTCCCACACGTTCAGTTACATGAAACAACCCATCCTCCTTCTCTACTGTGTCTTCCACCTATCCAGTTTCTTTTCTGTCTACTTCAGTGAGTCCCTCTACTATCGTCACACTTCACCTTTACCTTCCTCCTTCACCTCCTGTCTATTCCTTCTGTGTCCTCTGTCCCTCTCTCCCGACCTCGTCCCTCTCCCTAGGTGCCTGCCCCTTCCCTCACCTCCTCTCTATTCGGTTCACATACATGGTCGAAAATTTTCAATATCCACGAGACGACTGACGACCTTTCACTCCACCTCTCCCTACTTTGACAGGTAGGCAGGGATGTCACCTTCTCAGCCTGCATGAATGGCTGCTCAAGCCGAGAAGGTAGCATCCCTAGTCAACAGTTCAGGACAACCCATCTCCATGTCCCCAGATATCCAGCTAAATTCTGCCTCTGGCACCGTCCCTTTACCATCATCAATGTCCTTCGACCAGAGGATTTTTACAGAATGCTCTAATGACATTTGAGCTAATTCTTTTTGAATATCATCACCCAATACGCTCAGCACATTGTTAACCGATTCCCCCTCTTGGACGCCAACAAGCACCAGCCAATATCATAAAAATAGTCTTCAACTCTTGTGATCTGCCTCCTGCGGTCATTACTGGGGGTACTGTTCTTAAAGTGCGTCAGTTTATTCCATTTCCTCGCCAATGCACATCATGTTGGTATTTTGGCAACCCTGCCAAATACTGATGATCATCTAGAGTCTGTGCCAACTGTGCACTGACTAGTCATGCTTCCTCAGACTGCACTTCCACCATCCGTTTCTGTCCCAACTGTCAGGGCAGCAATTTTGCCACCTACCGGCAATGTCCCGTCTACCTCTTTGGGGCAGAGTGTCTAGTATCCACTGGAAAACTGGCCTCTCCCTTTGTGGGGCACATTGCAGAGTTTGTGGCCTCGGTCATCATCCTACCATTACCTATACACGTGTAGCCCGTCCTCCTCCTGTAGTGACATCTAGTACCAGTACTATTTCTTCCTCCCCCTCTGCACCTGTCTCTGTATCTGTTGTCCCCCTTTCCTCTCCGCCCATTTCTCATCTTCTCACCTCTCACTCTGTCCTTACCCCTGTGACTGTTGTCTCCCCATCCCTTCCTCCCAATACTCCCATTTCCACCTCTCCCTCCTCTCTACCTAAATCCCCCTTTACTTCAATCCCCTCCTTATGGACTTCTCTTGTTCCTGTCTCAAATTCTTTCTCTGTTTTAGATTCCTCTACCTCTACTTCCTCTCCATCCCCTTCCTTACCTGTTCCCTCTCCTCGTCCTTCCTCCCTTTCCCAATCTCGTCCCTCCTCTCACTCCTCCAGTTCTGTTTCTCATACCCGCCGTTTGGCACCTCTTGCCCAACGTATTATCTGACCCCCATCCTCCTCTAGCGGTAAGTGCAGACTGTCCATTGCATTGGACTCTAAGGCCTGTACTACCCATCCTTCTACTTCTGCAGCTCGTAAAGTCCGTGCGACAAATACCAGCCCCTCCAGACCTATACATTCTGCCTCATTGAAATCCACATCTCAGCAGTCTCCTCAGTCACGTCTCCGGACCACTCCATTGCCAGCTACTTGTGACACGAAACCCTTTGACGATGACGACAGTGAAACCATCCCCAAGATTGTGGATTATAATTTAACTTCCACGCCAGATTCAGTAGACAATGCTGTACTCTCTCCTTCCACCCTCTCTATTGAATTTCATCCTGTGCTGCCTGACCTCCCGCCCACTCCTCTCCCTCCTTCATTTCTCCCTCCTTCACGTTCTGTCCCCTCCTCCTCTTTGCCCCTCTCCTTTTCCACTTCTGTCAGAACTCCTTTCCCTCTACTTCTCCCCATGCCACCAGGCTATAGTGACCATCCCACTCGTCCACCAATTTCACCTTCTGCCCCTGTTCGTACTATCATAACGACTAGGTAATATAAGTTACTATTCTGTATTATATTTTACTTCCTGAGTATTATATTTTATCTTTAGTATTTGTTTCCTTTTGTCTTTCCCAGATTCTACTATTCTGTTGAGTTTTTACTTTTATTTGATGTTCTAAAGTTTTAGTATGTCTATTTTACAATGGAACATTCGAAGTTTTACGGCCCATCACAATGATTTCCGCTATCTTCTTTCGGTTCACTGTCTCTCCTTGGTCTGTTTACAAGAACCTCGTTTGTCTTCTCCTCCAGTATCTATACCTGGCTATTGTTTCTTCTCCTTCTCTGCTTCTCTTTCTGTTTCAGCTATCTTAGTCCACCATACATTTCCTCATGAACATCTGTCCCTTAACACCACTGTTCCATGTCATTTTGTTCGTGTTTTTCTCGGTCGTTAGGTTACTGGAATTTCCATTTATTTCTTTCCCCCACAACCTATTGATTTTCATGCCTTATCTCTCTTATCTCTTTTATTGTCCTAGTTGCGCACCCCAGTTTTACTGTTAGGTGAATTTAATTGCCTCCATGCTTTACGGGGCGATACTGTTACTAATTCTCGTGGCCGCCACCTTGAGACATTTGTTTTTACTAATGATTTGTCTTTATTGAATACAGGAGCATCAACACATTTTGATGCCAGAACTCAGACATTCTAATGTCTCGATCTCTCTCTTTCTGTTCCCCCTTTCTTTCTTTAGTTTTTCATTGGTCTGTTCTTTCCGATGCTGTGTAGGCTATAGCAATCAGTTTCCTATTAAACTTACTCTTACTTCCTATTTTCCTGTGCTCGGACCTCCCCGGTGGTGTTTTCTAAAAGCTGACTGGACGTTTTTTACTTCTCTGTCGGTTCCCTCCATACCCCCTGCCTCTTTTCCTACTGTTTTAAATATGTTTTAGTTCTGCGTGCAGTTTTGACTGCGATTTCTAGGTCGTCTCATCCTTTTTCTTCTAAATGTGTCCCTTGGTGTGACTCGGATTGCACTGTGGCACTCCGTGTCAAACGGGCATGTTGGAAAAGGTACCTGCGCAAACGCAACTCCCCGGATGAACAGAGTGCATTTCTTTTGTTTAAAAAGTCCTACGCTTCTCTTCACAGGATTGTTAAACAGGCTACACGCCGTAGCTGGAGGTTAGACGTTTCACTATTACTACCAATACACCCATTGGTTCCATCTGGAAACGTATTTGCAAAATAGCCGGTAAGCATAATTATTCCCGTGCCTTCCCCTGTCCTTCATTTAGTCAGTAGCAGATGCGCATCTTGTCACTAACAGTTTGGGTCTTCATTTTAGAAATGTCAGTAGTAGTTCTCATCTCTCCCCTGAATTCCATGCCCTTAAAGCTGTTTCTGAATGTACGCCTGTTGTCTTCCAGCTGTCGTCTAGTCAGTCATATAATGCACTTTTCACACTCCATGAATTGTCCTCCCCCCTTCATCTCTGTAAGAACACTTGAGAAGGTCCCAGTGGCATATATTGAAATATGCTCCTGCACCTTTCACCCCGCGGCAATGTCCTTTTTATTAGCTATTTACAATCGTATCTGGACCGAGGGCATTTTCCCCCCTGTTTTCATAACGCCATCATTTTCCCATTTCTAGGCCATATTCCTCAGGATTATCATCCCACTGCTCTCACCAGCTGTCTCTGCAAGTTGTTCGAGCGTATGATAAATCACCGTCTTATATGGCTTCTAGAATCCAAACAGCTTTTGTCATCCTCTCAGTTTGGTTTTCGAAAAGCCCATGGTACATTAACGCCTCTCCTTAATATAGAAGCTTATATCCACTCTGCCTTTGCCACCCACCAATCTGTTATCGCAGTTTTCTTTGGCCTTGAGAAGGCATATGATACTACCTGGTGCATTCATATTCTGGCCACAGTTCATTTTTGTGGTATTGATGGTAACCTTGGTGTTTTCTTGAAGAATTTTCTGTCAGCCCGTTTCTTTCAGGTCTGTGTTCAGCATATTTATTTGGATCCCTTTCCACAATTTGAAGGTGTCCTCCAAGGCAGTGGTCTTAGCACTACTGTCATTTTATTGGCAATTAATGAGATTGTTTCTTGCCTCCTAGTTGGTGTTTGCTCTTCTTTACATGTGGGTGACTTTGCAATAAATGCAGGAGATTCTGACATCTCTGCTCTTAGTGGTCTTATTCACCATGCAGTTTCTGCTTCCTCAAAATGGGCTACTACCCATGGTTTTCGTTTCCGTTTCTCTCCTCATAAGTCTCATGCCACCACTTTTACCCACTCTCGTCTTATTCCTCACCCGATTCTTTTTCTTTATGGCTCTCCTCTCCCATATAAAACCTGTTTCCTTTCTTGGCCTTATTTTTTACTCTCGTCTTACTTGGAAGGACCATATTGCCTCCTTAAAAATTTGACCTTTGCCGCACCTCCATCTCTTAAAAACTTTGTCTCATGTGTTGTAGGTGCCGATCGAAGTACTCTCCTTGACCTCCATACTGTTCTTCTTCTCTCCAAACTTGATTATAGTTGCCAGGTTTATTCTTCTGCCTCAGATACTACCCTCCAACAACATGATTCTGTGCATCATCACGGTTTGCGTCTGGCTATTGGCGCTTTTAAATCTTCCCCAGTTGAAGGTTTCTATGCTGAATCAGGAATTCCTTCACTTTTCTGTCGTCGTGCTTTACTCACTCTTCGTACCTATGCTAAGTTGCACTGTTTCCCAAATACCCCATCCCTGTTTCCCCCCGGGTCCTGTCTTGAGCACCCTTTCCTCAGATCCTAGGATCAAACCACCTTATCCAATTCGAGCTCGTACCCTCCTCTCACACTCCTCCTTTACCATTAGTAATGCTTTCTCTTTCTCTTTCCGCACGAGTCTTTTTCCTCCATGACTTCTCCCTCGCCCCAACGTTTGTTCTTCCATTTTCCCTTATTCCAAGTCCAATTCTTATCACTCATTCTCCGTTCCCGGTTTTTAGAGCATTTTTCCCGCCATTCTTCTGCAGTCCTTGTATACACAGCTGGTTCCAAAACCTCAGAAGGTGTCGGGTTTGCAGTTCTCTTTCCTGACACCTTTTATAACTTTAGCTTTCCTGTTTGTGCAAGTGTTTTAACAGCCGAGTTGTATGCCCTCTTGCTTATGTTATGGTATATTCATCGCTCCTCCTCTTCCTCATTTCTGATGTTCTCTGACTCTTTTGGTGCTCTATCCCTTCTTCAGTCACCTTCTCCTTCTCACCATTTAGTCCTTCGTATCTTAGAATGGTTGTTCCGTATTTCTTCTCGTCATAAAACTGTTCAGTTCTGTTGGGTTCCAGGACATGTAGGCATCGCAGGCAATGAACGTGCGGATCAGTTGGCTCGCCCAGCTGTTGCCAAAGATGCTTCTCCTTTCTTACTCATTCCAGTCTATGATTTCCTTCCTGCCTTATCTTCCTTCCTTAAACATCGATGGCAGTCTTGCTGGGACTCTGTCACTAATAATAAACTCCGTACTGTTCAACCCTGTATTTCTCCTTGGTTGACCCCTTGCCACCGTAATAGGAAGTGGGAGACTTCTTGAGCTCGTCTTAGAATTGGTCATACTAGACTTACCCAGTCTTATTTGATGTCTGGTGACCGCCTTCCTCTCCGTACGCCATCCTCTCCGTATGCTATATTTTCCTTGATTGTCCTCTTTACACTCTACAGCAACACATTTCTTTTCTTTTCCTGTCTCACCTCCAACGTTCCCCCTTTCTTGCAGACTTTCACCGAGAATCACCGTACTTTTCCATCGATAATAACATGTCCTTCCTTAAGTCAATTGGTCTACTTCCTGACATCTAATTCCGTTCCCTACTTCAGTAACCCCATCCGTAATGTGATATACTTCTTCCACTGACCCTGTTCAGCATGCCGCGTCTGTGCTCATGGACTACCCAGTATAAGCATCTTGTAGCCGATGATCGGGCTTTGTGCTGGATTTTGGCACTAGGTTTTTATTGCTCTTCTTCTTGTTCTTCCTGTGAAAACAAATGATATTTATAACAGACACTTGATCACAAACTTGTTTGTAAATCCGGATTTACTACATGATCTGACTGAGGAGGAGTCTATTCTTGAAAAGAGCCAGGTATCCTTAATCCTTTGGCTGCGGTGTGCTAGTGCGAGCTGAATTAAATCATCAGTTGTGGGCCAGTATTATATATATATATATATATATATATATATATATATATATATATATATATATATATATATATATATATATATATATAATATAAATAGATAGATAGATAGATAGATAGATATAATATATATATACATATATAGATCGATAGATAGATAGATAGATATATATAATATATATATATATATATATATATATAGATAGATAGATAGATAGATATAATATATATATATATATATATATATATATATATATATATATATATATCATCATCGTTAGCCATTTGAGTATCATCGTTAGCCATTTGAGTATCCACTGCAGGACCGGCGTATCCCGACTAAAGTCGGGATGATACAGCCAATGTATCTCTACCAAGTGGCATAGGCTGTCTGGTAGAGATTGCATGTAGGGTGAGAAGTGCTTGCAAGTGTAACTGTAGTGTTGGAGTGGCTTTGGCTGTGTGTATAGTCCGTGAACCAAGTGTAATCGGCCCGCGCAAGCCGACTGGGTGCAAGCATACTATATAGTACGCGACACTGGTTCAACCACAGCACCCCTTGTGTCCGCCAATGTTCTGTAGTACGTGGTCGGGTGAACACTCCCAAAGTTTATTACCCTGGCGGGGTGCGAACCCTGGTTCACCCGTGTACGAAACGCACACTCTACCACTGTACCACAGAGGCTCCATATATATATATATATATATATATATATATATATATATATATATATATATATATATATATATATATATATATATATATATATATATATATATATATATATATATATATATATATATCTTTCCCTCGACAGAACGTTAATCGCACTAGCTTTTATTTGTTTGGTATTGCTGTGGCTGATGTTCCATTTGGGAACTGTAAATTTGTCTTTATTTGCCAAAAAATTTGACCAAATTTAGTCACATTCTTGAGTAGATATAGCAACATTTTAGAACGAAATTAGAGCACATGGGTTAAAGGATTTTTCTTATTATTTACGTGTATCAAACCGATAATACTCGCAGTATATTATCGATCATTCCCTACCCGATCCCGAGATCGAACTGAAGCTCTTTTCGTTTCCTATCTAAGCAGTCTACTAGTTTGCCACCGAGACGTGTTTAGTCGTTATCACTACTTACTTCTGCCAGTATTAACACCTACCATTGCCTCTACCATCTGTTTTATCATGGCATTTTGAACAGTGTTCTCGGCATGGGAGACATTGTAGGCTACCACTTTGTCCATACTAGTTTATAACGTAAACCTCACCTGAATATTTTACGTTATATTTATATAACTTCAGTTATTACTGACATAACTTGTATCAGTATTATGCATAAGGAACAGGAACTTTTCAGTATGATGACGTCTGTACAATCAGCCAAGCGATTGAACCTACTTGGAGGTGACAAGAATTAAAGTCATCGATTGAACGACTTGGTGTTATAGTCTCTCTTTTATTTTTTTTAATACCGGCAGTGTTTGTATTAGTAACACAATAGGATTACCATTCTCTTCAATGCAGTGACGTCTTGTCTTATTCCTGTTTTTACCAGACAACTGTATTTAGAGTAGTCAAGTGTTCTTGCACCGAAGAGGTTATTGAAGGTTAAAATCATATTTCCCTCACAAAGATTGCCCCTTACTTGTTATCACCCTACTTTCAGACGGTTGTTTCAGGTTTCAGGAGATCTTCAGTAACACCTTCAATACTGACACCTTAGCTATGTAAAATTTTCACAAAACGGCTATACCAAGAGGAAATTAACTCTTCCTTATTTTTCCTTCCATCATAAAAAAAAAAAAACCTACCTTCTTCAGAATCAGGTTTGCCACCGACTGGGTACAAAAGTACACAATTAATGTTCCTTTTTTGTTTGTCTCCCATATATATATATATATATATATATATATATATATATATATATATATATATATATATATTGTAACCGCCTGCACTCTTGGAGGGGGAAACGGGTTATGAAACCCGACCAGCTGGACTCGACTATTTATTCGGTCATACCTGGAATTGCAATTTTACTCTCTCAGTACGCTATAATGGCATCACTCGTCATTGTTATAACACTGGGTCATACACAGAATTACAATTTACCAAAGTTTACCTCGTATACACGTATCGCTTTAATTCTCGTCCTTACTTTCCTACATTTATAACTGGATTATGTCATGACATCAACCAAGCGCAGATCAATAAGCATTCTTAAAGTAAGCAAGGGCAACTCACTTGTGGCGGGTCCAATTTTCGTCTTACAGTATAAGTGTGTGGGTAGAGGTGTGAAGTACACAACACTAGTCCCTCACGGGCGTAATATTCTCACAACAGTAACACTTTCACGGGATGGACGTGGAGTCGCAAATCGCTTGAACTCCCCTCTTTTGGAGTCTCCGTCTAGAAAATCTAAGGATCGACGTCACTTCGTCCCTCACTCGTCCCTTACTACCCACATGCCCCCACACTCGCCCATAGCGTCTATTCTAAGGCCTGGTGTTCATTATAGCTAGGCTAATGGATGTTATACTGACGCGACCGTACATACATTTAAACACCGTGTCAGGATCCTTGTGCCTCTCTCTCTCTCCTATACTCTCTCTCTCACTCTCTCTCTCTTTCTCTCTTTACCGCGTTAGATGCGGTAAGACTCCCCCCGTTAGTCGGTTACAACCAATACCATATACACTTTCACTCACAGCTCCCTTCCAGCAGACACAGCTTGTTCGCAGGTCGTGTTTAGGGTTTTGCGTATGGACATCCTGACCTTGACGTGCCTCACCACGCCATCGTCACCGGGATTCGCCTCTACCAGTCTTCCCAGAACCCAGTGATGACGGGGTACATTCGTATCCGTCACCAATACCAGGTCCCCCACTTGGAAATTACGCAGCCACTTGAAATGCTTCTGGCGTTGTCGTAAGGATGGTAAGTACACTTTCAAACATCGCTTCCAGAACTGGTCCACTAGGAACTGTGCATGCTTCCAACTCTTCCGATAGATGTCCCCTACAGGCTCTTCTGCCTTACCTCCTAACGGGCAGTGAGGTACAGTCTTAGTGCGCAGAATATGCAGTGGGGTAAGTGCTTCGAGGTCACTGACATGATTGGAGGTCGGGGCGATGGGCCTTCCGTTGACTATCTCCTCCACTTTGCAAAAGAATGTGTGGAGTAGCTCATTGTCCACAACTTGTGTGCCTACTATCGCTTGCAAGACCTTCCTGACTGTCCGGATCTGTCGCTCCCATACACCGCCCATGTGCAATGCATGCAGTGGGTTGAACTCCCACTCAATTCCCTTCCTCAACAGTGCATTGTGGACCTTGTCATTCTTCTCCCAGCTGAGAACTGTAGCCCAGAGCTCCTTATTTGCTCTAATCATGTTTGTTCCATTGTCGGAACGAATGCACTCCGGTACACCCTTCCTTGGCGAGAAGCGCGTTATTGCATTGAAGAATGAATCAGCGTCTAGTCCATCAAGAATCTCCAGGTGTATGGCTCTTGAGTTCAGGCAAGTGAAGAGACAACCCCACCTCTTCACCCGTTTCCTACCCTGCTTTACGATGAATGGTCCAAAGCAGTCCACACCAGTATGTGTGAATGGTGCCTTCACCACGCATACCCTGTCAGCAGGGAGGTTAGCTTGTCTTTGCAGTGACTCCTTCCAATTGACTCAGCGACAAACGAGACACCGTTTAGCACAGGGTAAATCAGCCTTCGTCCCTTGGGCACCCAGAACTCCTGGCGCATTACTGCTAGTGTATGTTCTCTTCCTGAGTGTCCAGCCTTGTTCTCATAGGTTTCTCGTACTATAAGCTCCGTGACATGGTGGTCCCGTGGCAACAGCACGGGGTATTTCCTGTCGGTCATCAAGGGGGCTTTCTCTATCCGTCCTCCAGCATGAAGGAGTCCGTCCTCCCCCAGGTGCGGCTCAAGCGGGAACAGTAGGCTCGTTTTCCTAAGTGCACCCTGCTCCTTCAGGTCCTTTTTTTCGGGTTCATAATATTCCCGTTGTACACAACCCAACACTGCTGCTCGAGACGCTTGGAACTCACTCTCCCTCAGTCTTGATTTGTCAACTTGCCTTGGTCCTCCCATTTGCCTCCAATACAAAAACCTTCTAATCCATGAAACTCCCCGCAGCAGCCTGTGCCAGGACGAGTATCTGGACCACGATCTCGCCAGTGGGTCTTCTCCATGCTTAGCCCCTATTGCCATAGTTGTAGCATCCCGCTTTTCCTCTGGGTCCGTCCGCAGGTCGAGTATAAGTCAAGGCTCTTGCGGCCAGTGATTGTTCTCTTGCCGGAGAAAGTCGGGCCCTTCCATACATCTACACCCTCTGTTCAGTTTGTAGCAACTCATTCCTCGTGTCACGTCATCTGCTGGGTTCAGTATTGAACCCATATGTCTCCACTGGGTCACTTCTGATTGTTCGTGTATGGCCGCTACTCGATTGGCTACGAACGTGTGAAACCGCCACTCTGTGTTACGTATATACTGTAGTACTATCACGCTGTCTGTCCAGAAGATGGACCCTCCCACGTCGACCGACAGCTCGTGCCTTAATGTCTCGTCAACCTTGACAGCCAACGCAGCAGCGCATAACTCCAGACGGGATATAGTTAGTTGTTTTGGCAGGGCCAGCTTGGCCTTTGTGTAGATGAAGGCACAGTGAACGTCTCCGGTCTCATCAGAGATCCTCAGGTTTGATACTACTCCATATGCCACTTGGGAAGCATTACGGAAGTGATGTAGTTGAAATGACATTCCCCTTGCACTTCTTGGGTCATATCACCGTGGTATCCTGAAATCTGCGAGGTGAGTTAATTCTACCAGCCACCATCGCCACTGCACCTCATTGCTGTCAGATATAGCCTCGTCCCACCCTTTTTTCCTCCTGCATTCCTCTTGGAAGATGACCTTGGCACGAATGAGGAATGGTGCAAGGAATCCAAGCGGGTCATATACTGAGCTGATTACACGCAAGAGATCCCTCCTTGTAACTGACCCCCCTTGCTCAAAGTGTTTCATGACCACTCCATTTGGTCCTTCTCTAGGTCCCACCTTACTCCAAGGGCTCGTTCTGCAGGAAGAGGCTTGCGTTCTATGTTGATCTCCTTTACTTCCTTATGCCTCTCTGATTTGAGAATGGATTCAAGTACTTCCTTACTGTTGCTCGCCCACTTGGCGAGTCTGAAGCCTCCCAGTGAGGTGATGTGTCGCAGTTGTTCTGCCAACCTTATTCCTTCGTCAGCAGATTGCATTGAGATAAGCAGGTCGTCCACATAAAAATTCTGCTGGGCATCCACCACGTTGTCAGGACACACATCTCTGTGATCTAGAAAGGTTCGTTTTAAAGCATACGAGGCACATGATGGACTCCAGACCCCACCGAAAAGGTGCACCGTCATCCGGTATGTCAGGGGGGGTCTGCTGTACATCCCCTTCCAGCCACGAAAGAAATCGTAGGGTGTCCGTGTGTTCCGGAGCTACCTTGACCTGGTGAAACATAGCCTCTCTGTCCGCCATGAGGGCCACTAACCCTTGGCAAAACCGGAGGAGTACCTCCAGGAGTTTGTTATTTAGATCAGGCCTTTGTAGCACCTGGCTGTTTAAAGACACCGACCCATATTCTGCTGCAAGGTCGAATATGATGCGCACCTTTCTGGGCTTGTTTGAGTTTAACACAGGAAGGTGTGGCAGATACCAGGACACGTGAGGCCTTGTGTGAAATTCATTATAAGGCACCAATTCAGCGTAGCCTTTATCTAACAGCAGTTGCATCTCTTCTGCGTAGCGCTGGCATAAGGGCGGTTCTCTGAGCAGCCTCTTCTTCAGGCTCTCTAACCTCCTCAGTGCCATTAACTTGTTGTCTGGGAGCTTGGGTGGATTTCGTCTGAATGGCATAGGGAGCTGGTAGTGCCCCATCGCCTATGTCACCGTGCTTGACCACAATTTTATCACCCTATTGTCAACGGACAGGCCATCCCCCTTCTTCCAGTAACTTGCATCCAGTTCCCAAAACAGTCGCAATTGCTCCTCCAATCGTGTTTCCTGGGAATTGTTGTCCACTACAGCCACACATCCTACCTCCTCTGGTCTGTCTTCTACCTCAGCACGAGGTCGTACAGGTCCGCTGACGGTCCATCCCAGCGGCGTCCTTATTGCAAAGGGTTCTCCACTGTTCCCTGCCCTGACCTCCAAGGGCGTCAATGCTTGTGGAGCATCAAGACCAATCAATAGTTGCACCTCACCTTCGTATGTGTTCAGTGGCTCTATTCCCGCCAAATGACTCCATCGTGCCATGTCCTGTACAGAGGGTACTGAATCCTTCAGCGTTGCAGGGAGTCGCTGAGTGACAATCACCCCATGCGGCGATATCTTTTGGTTCAGTTTACGGGAATGCCCGCTGCTAACTACTAAGTCTATCTCCTCAGTTCGCTACACCGTCACCTGAGTTATAGTGTCTAGTGTTACCCATACAGTTCTCCATGGTGCCCCCAGCCTGCTTGCCAATTGGGTCATACAGAAGGTTCGGTTGCTGCCAAAGTCCAAAAGTGCTCTCGTCCAGACTACGGCATCCGAGCCTTTACTAGCCACCTTCACTTCAATAATGGGCAACGCCACCTTGCGAAGCTGCCCATGTATCTGCGTTGTTCCTGCTGTAGCGGTGAGTCATTAATTCCCGCCTTTGTCCCTTTCGAGCTTGGGCCTCTTAAGTGTTCCCTCCATTCTTGCCTCATCACGTTTGTCGGTCTGTCCACAGGAAGCACTTCTCTTCTCTGGCTCTGCTCGATGTACTCCCTGCTTGTTTCCATTTGCCTCCTCCTGCTGAGTGTATCAACGACGATCATCTCTCGGCTTCCTCTCACCCTCCATCCGTGGCTCTGCTCCGTCTCCCTTCCTGGGTTCCCAATGGTACAGGGACTCCTGCCTTTGCCTTACAGGGACGGTCGGGTGTATCCATCGTGAATGCTTCCCAGTGCAACCCTCTATGTCACACCATACTGAGGCCCTACACTCAGCTGCCAAGTGGGTACCATTCAAGCAAACATAACAGTATTTGAGCCATCTGACCGTGGACCTCCTTTCTTCAGCTCTCATGGCACGGAATCTCTTGCAACCCACCAGGGTGTGTAGCGCCCCGCACAGCTGACACAAGTCTCTCTCGCTCGCAGGTTCATCATCACCAATGGTGGCCAAGCCGATCACACGCCCATCTGGATTCCTTCTAACACCAACCTCAGTGGATCGCTTGGTGGTTGCTCCCCTTTCCTTGGTTCTCCTCCTCACACACACTCTGTCCGCTTCCTCCAGGATAAAGGTTTTCAACTATTTAACGCTGGAATAATACCCGTTTCGTTTGTTGTGGGCATAAGTTTCATTCTCATACCGCATAAGTGCCCTTTCAGGCAACCGATGTGACAGCACGTCCATCGGGCGAACGGTGTCCAACCCCTGCAATCTCCCGACGGTCTCCAGACTCAGAATACAAGACCCCAACTCGTCAGTGAATTTTCTAAGGCCACTCTCATCCTCACCTTTGATCATGGGCCCTTCAAGTATTCCTTCCACAATCTCTCGGATGTAATGATGTGTGTCTCCGTATCTGTCTTCCAATATGGCCATCGCCATCTCATAACCCTCTCTTGGGTCCAAATAGTTGCGTGTTTGTAGCATGTTTCTGACAGGCACTGCACATGCTTGCATGAGCGTCTGCAGCTTATATTCCTCTGGGACTGCGGCCCTCCCTATGTGTTGTTCGAATGCACGAATGAACTCCCAATACTCCCTTCGGTTATTCCCTTCAAAGGTTGGTAGTTGGGTCTGTGGATACCTCATGGCTGCAATCAATTCCTTCAAGCCAGAAGCTATCACCTCCATGCCCATAGGGGCAACGCATGTCAGCTCTTACGTTCCTGATCTAGTCAGTTTTGGATTCCCTGACCTTTGCCACCCTGGCCCTGGTCCACTAACTGTTGACTCTTCTTGATGTAGAGTCACTGCTTCTTGCATCTGTTCCTGCTCCCCCCACTGGGTTCCCCCAGTCTCCCACATTCGTTTGTCTCCCATGCCATCACCATATCTTTACCGATCCTTCATGTACTACTATAGTCTCTGGCTGCACCTGTGGCCTCAAGCTCATCTCCTTCCTCCCTTCCATTCCCATCAAGTTCTCCAACTGTGTCAAATGATCATGGATCGCCTTGTTCTGTTCTTGCAGGGTTTGCAGAGTCGGCAGGAGGGCTTTCATGCACACGTTCTTACGTGCCTCAGCCAGTCTGCCTTCAATTGCCGGCCACTTCTCTAAGCATTCTTTCAGCCCAGATTCGGCCCTCTCCTCCTCTCTTTGTTCCATCATCGTCCCCGCAGTCTCCGTCTCGTACTGCTCTCCCCCCGTTGCTTCCTTTGCCTCCTTGACTATCCTTTGAGCCGTTCCATGGGTTATGTTCTGCCCATCATGTTCCGCACGTTCCTTTCCTTCTGGGTTGTCCATGCCGATATGTTCCGCCTGGTATGCTCCGCCCGGTATGTTAGATTGGGTTCCGCCCAGTATGTTAGGTTGGGTTCCACCCGGTACGTTAGGTTGGGTTCCGCCCGGTATGTTCGGTTCGGCTCCCACTTCCTTTTTTTTTTTTTTTTTTAACTCTCTTAGTCACACTCTCGTTCATGCAACGTTTATCCCATCACACTCCAAACAGCCAGACAGCGAGCGCTAAGCTTAGTCTTTAAAGTATAGTGGCACACCAGAACATTCTCTATGACAGCCTAGTATCAATCACAACTCTTAATATCCAAGGTGCACTAATTAGTTTTAATTCACAACATTATAGCATACAAGCGACGTTACGATATCAATACCGACCTGCTCAATATTACACTTACATTTCTCACTCAGAACCTAGTATCAATAACAAATCTTAATATCCAAGGTGCACTAATTAGTTTTAATTCACAACATTATTGCATGTGAGCAACGTTACGATGTCAATACCGACCTCCTGAATATTACACTCACATTTCTCATTGAGAGCCTAGTATCAATCACAACTCTTAATATCCAAGGTGCACTAGTTAGTTTTATTTCACAACATTATAGCATATGAGCGACATTACGATATCAGTACCGACCTCCTGAATATTACACTCACATTTCTCACATTTAATGTGTCACAATTATATAACATCATCTGGCACACGGGCAAGAAGTTCCTACGAAGTACGTAAACTAACGTATTTTTCTTTACAATGCACCAGACGTAACGTATCAGCTCCCGGCTTTCAATCGCGTGAGTAAAGTTGCTTATCAACACTCGTGGTCCTGTAGGGTCTTCCCGCTCACAACCCAGGATAACCTGAGTGACGGTGTCACCGATCGTAGGTAGGCCACCTCCGTAGACTTTAACACACCCAGCGCTGTCGTAGATCTGGCCGGGCTCGCTCCCCACACCAACGGACCCCAAGTATGACTGTAACCGCCTGCACTCTCGGAGGGGGAATCGGGTAATGAAACCCGCCCAGCTGGACTCGACTATTTATTCGGTCATACCTGGAATTGCAATTTTACTCTCTCAGTATGCAATAATGACATCCCTCGTCATTATTATAATACTGGGTCATACAGAGAATTACAATTTATCAAAGTTTACCTCGTATACACATATCGCTTTAATTCTCGTCCTTACTTTCCTACATTTATAATTGGATTATGTCGTGACATCAACCACACGCAGATTAATAAGCATTCTTAACGTAACCAAGGGCAACTCTCTTGTGGCGGGTCCAATTCTCGTCTTACAGTATCAGTGTGTGGGTAGAAGTGTGAAGTACACAACACTAGTCCCTCACGGGAGTAATATTCTCACAGCAGTAACACTTTCAAGGGATGGACGTGGAGTCGCACATCGCTTGAACTCCCCCCTTTTGGAGTCTCCGTCTAGTAAATCCAAGGATCGACGTCACTTCGTCCCTCACTCGTCCCTGACTACCCACACACTGCCCCCACACTCGTCCATAGCGTCTATTCTAAGGCCTGGTGTTCATTATAGCTAGGCTAATGGATGTTATACTGATGCGACCGTACATACAGATAAACACTGTGTCAGCGTCCTTGTGCCTCTCTCTCTCTCTCCTATACGGTACTCTCTCTCTCACTCTCTCTCTCTTTCTCTCTTTACCGCGTTAGATGAGGTAAGACTGCCCCCGTTAGTCGGTTACAACCAATACCATATACACTTTCACTCACAGCTCCCTTCCAGCAGACACAGCTTGTTCGCAGGTCGTGTTTAGGGTTTTGTGTGTGGACGTCCTGACCTTGACGTGCCTCACCACGCCATCGTCACCGGGATTCGACTCTACCAGTCTTCCCAGAACCCAGTGATGACGGGGTACATTCGTATCCGTCACCAATACCAGGTCCCCCACTTGGAAATTACGCAGCCACTTGAAATGCTTCTGGCGTTGTCGTAAGGATGGTAAGTACACTTTCAAACATCGCTTCCAGAACTGGTCCACTAGGAACTGTGCATGCTTCCAACTCTTCCGATAGATGTCCCCTACAGGCTCTTCTGCCTTACCTCCTAACGGGCAGTGAGGTACAGTCTTAGTGCGCAGAATATGCAGTGGGGTAAGTGCTTCGAGGTCACTGACATGATTGGAGGTCGGGGCGATGGGCCTTCCGTTGACTATCTCCTCCACTTTGCAAAAGAATGTGTGGAGTAGCTCATTGTCCACAACTTGTGTGCCTACTATCGCTTGCAAGACCTTCCTGACTGTCCGGATCTGTCGCTCCCATACACCACCCATGTGCGATGCATGCTTTGGGTTGAACTCCCACTCAATTTCCTTCCTCAACAGTGCATTGTGGACCTTGTCATTCTTCTTCTAGCTGAGAATTGTAGCCCAGAGCTCCTTATTTGCTCTAATCATGTTTGTTCCATTGTCGGAACGAATGCACTCCGGTACACCCTTCCTTGCCGAGAAGCGCGTTATTGCATTGAGGAATGAATCAGCGTCTAGTCCATCAAGAATCTCCAGGTGTATGGCTCTTGAGTTCAGGCAAGTGAAGAGACAACCCCACCGCTTCACCCGTTTCCTACCCTGCTTTGCGATGAATAGTCCAAAGCAGTCCACACCAGTATGTGTGAACAGTGCCTTCACCACGCATACCCTGTCGGCAGGGAGGTTAGCTTGTCTTTGCAGTGACTCCTTCCAATTGACTCGGCGACAAACGAGACACCGTTTTAGCACACGGTAGATCAGCCTTCGTCCCTTGGGCACCCAGAACTCTTGGCGCTTTACTGCTAGTGTATGTTCTCTTCCTGAGTGTCCAGCCTTGTTCTCATGGGTTTCTCTTACTATAAGCTCCGTGACATGGTGGTCCCGTGGCAACAGCATGGGGTATTTCCTGTCGGTCATCAAGGGGGCTTTCTCTATCCGTCCTCCAGCATGAAGGAGTCCGTCCTCCCCCAGGTGCGGCTCAAGCGGGAACAGTAGGCTCGTTTTCCTAAGTGCACCCTGCTCCTTCAGGTCCTTTTTTTCGGGTTCATAATATTCCCGTAGTACACAACCCAACACTGCTGCTCGAGACGCTTGGAACTCACTCTCCCTCAGTCTTGATTTGTCAACTTGCCTTGGTCCTCCCATTTGCCTCCAATACAAAAACCTTCTAATCCATGAAACTCCCCGCAGCAGCCTGTGCCAGGACGAGTATCTGGACCACGATCTCGCCAGTGGGTCTTCTCCATGCTTAGCCCCTATTGCCATAGTTGTAGCATCCCGCTTTACCTCTGGGTCCGTCCCCAGGTCGAGTATAAGTCAAGGCTCTTGCGGCCAGTGATTGTTCTCTTGCCGGAGAAAGTCGGGCCCTTCCAATACATCTACACCCTCTGTTCAGTTTGTAGCAACTCATTCCTCGTGTCACGTCATCCTGCTGGGTTTCAGTATTGAACCCACGTGCCTCCACTGGGTCACTTCTGATTGTTCGTGTATGGCCGCTACTCGATTGGCTACGAACGTGTGAAACCGCCACTCTGTGTTACGTATATACTGTAGTACTATCACGCTGTCTGTCCAGAAGATGGACCCTCCCACGTCGACCGACAGCTCGTGCCTTAATGTCTCGTCAACCTTGACAGCCAACGCAGCAGCGCATAACTCCAGACGGGATATAGTTAGTTGTTTTGGCAGGGCCAGCTTGGCCTTTGTGTAGATGAAGGCACAGTGAACGTCTCCGGTCTCATCAGAGATCCTCAGGTTTGATACTACTCCATATGCCACTTGGGAAGCATTACGGAAGTGATGTAGTTGAAATGACATTCCCCTTGCACTTCTTGGGTCATATCACCGTGGTATCCTGAAATCTGCGAGGTGAGTTAATTCTACCAGCCACCATCGCCACTGCACCTCATTGCTGTCAGATATAGCCTTGTTCCACCCTTTCTTCCTCCTGCATTCCTCTTGGAAGATGACCTTGGCACGAATGAGGAATGGTGCAAGGAATCCAAGCGGGTCATATACTGAGCTGATTACACGCAAGAGATCCCTCCTTGTAACTGAACCCCCTTGCTCAAAGTGTTTCATGACCACTCCATTTGGTCCTTCTCTAGGTCCCACCTTACTCCAAGGGCTCGTTCTGCAGGAAGAGGCTTGCGTTCTATGTTGATCTCCTTTACTTCCTTATGCCTCTCTGATTTGAGAATGGATTCAAGTACTTCCTTACTGTTGCTCGCCCACTTGGTGAGTCTGAAGCCTCCCAGTGAGGTGATGTGTCGCAGTTGTTCTGCCAACCTTATTCCTTCGTCAGCAGATTGCATTGAGATAAGCAGGTCGTCCACATAAAAATTCTGCTGGGCATCCACCACGTTGTCAGGACACACATCTCTGTGATCTAGAAAGGTTCGTTTTAAAGCATACGAGGCACATGATGGACTCCAGACCCCACCGAAAAGGTGCACCGTCATCCGGTATGTCAGGGGGGGTCTGCTGTACATCCCCTTCCAGCCACGAAAGAAATCGTAGGGTGTCCGAGTGTTCCGGAGCTACCTTGACCTGGTGAAACATAGCCTCTCTGTCCGCCATGAGGGCCACTAACCCTTGGCAAAACCGGAGGAGTACCTCCAGGAGTTTGTTATTTAGATCAGGCCCTTGTAGCACCTGGCTGTTTAACCCGCGCTGTGCCGGCGAAGTGAATTAATGTGGCAACATTGCAAGGTCCCTAATTTGCACAATTTTCAATTTTCGCGAGTGATTTTGCAAGTGATTTTTGGCACGTATACAGGGGACACCTTCCTGTATTCCTCTACAAGATGCCAAGCAGTAACAATGCCTTACACCGCATAACGTCTCCCCCCCTCTGCACGCCATTGTCTCGGCAATTCACCTGTTACTAGTGACCTGGACAATAAAGACATTCAGGGCCAGAGTGATTCCCCAATCGATGACAATGTGGAGGCCAAGTTTACATAGCACTAGAGGAAGAAACAGTCAGAAATGATGATCAGGTAATGTGGGAAAAAAAAGGTCATGCATGGTGATGAGTTAGTGAGTGAAACAACGCTTATAATCCCTATATTACTGTTTGAAAACCAATATACTCTTGTACTACATATAACTTCGTACCAAGTAAATAAATATATACTGTTTATGAGTGGATAAAATAGTTTCCTTCCCATAAAACTCGTTTTCTTTGGTGCCAGCCTGTTAGAAAACCCAGTCAGGTAAGGAAGTACTCGTACCTAGAGCGGGTATTTTAAACCACAGGTGAGCAATTTCTCTATGAATTTTCGATGTTTCTCACCAAAAGCGGATGTTTGAGCCAAAAAAAAAAAAGGTCCAAAAACGTCGGGATGGGGCGGGTTAAAGACACCGACACACATTCTGCTGCACAGTCGAATACGATTAGCACCTCTCCGGGCTTGTTTGGGTTTAACACTGGTTGGTGTGGCAGATACCAGGACACGTGAGACCTTGTGTGAAATTCATTATGAGGCACCAATTCAATGTAGCCTCTATCTAGCAGCAGTTGCATCTCTTCTGCGTAGCGCTGGCGTAAGGGCGGGTCTCTGACCAGCCTCTTCTTCAGGCCCTCTAACCTCCTCAGTGCCATTAACTTGTTGTCTGAGAGCTTCGGTGGATTTCGTCTGAATGGTATAGGGAGCTGGTAGTGCCCCATCACCTTTGTCACCGTGCTTGACCACAATTTTATCACCCTATTGTCTTCAACGGACAGGCCATCTCCCTTCTTCAAGTAACTTGCATCCAGTTCCCAAAACTGTCGTGCTTGCTCCTCCAATCGTGTTTCCTGGGAAATGTTGTCCACTACAGCCACACATCCTACCTCCTCTAGTCTCTCTTCTACCTCAGCACGAGGTTGTACAGGTCCGCTGACGGTCCATCCCAGCAGCGTCCTTATTGCAAAGGGTTCTCCACTGTTCCCTGCCCTGACCTCCAAGGGCGTCAATGCTTGTGGAGCATCAAGACCAATCAATAATTGCTCCTCCCCTTCGCATGTGTTCAGTGGCTCTATTCCCGCCAAATGACTCCATCGTGCCATGTCCTGTACAGAGGGTACTGAATCCTTCAGCGTTGCAGGGAGTCGCTGAGTGACAATCACCCCATGCGGCGATATCTTTTGGTTCGGTTTACGGGAATGCCCGCTGCTAACTACTAAGTCTATCTCCTCAGTTCGCTACACCGTCACCTGAGTTATAGTGTCTAGTGTTACCCATACAGTTCTCCATGGTGCCCCCAGCCTGCTTGCCAATTGGGTCATACAGAAGGTTCGGTTGCTGCCAAAGTCCAAAAGTGCTCTCGTCCAGACTACGGCATCCGAGCCTTTACTAGCCACCTTCACTTCAATAATGGGCAACGCCACCTTGCGAAGCTGCCCATGTATCTGCGTTGTTCCTGCCGTAGCGGTGAGTCATTAATTCCCGCCTTTGTCCTTTTCGAGCTTGGGCCTCTTAAGTGTTCCCTCCATTCTTGCCTCATCACGTTTGTCGGTCTGTCCACAGGAAGCACTTCTCTTCTCTGGCTCTGCTCGATGTACTCCCTGCTTGTTTCCATGTGCCTCCTCCTGCTGAGTGTATCAACGACGATCATCTCTCGGCTTCCTCTCACCCTCCATCCGTGACTCTGCTCCGTCTCCCTTCCTGGGTTCCCAATGGTACAGGGACTCCTGCCTTTGCCTTACAGGGACGGTCGGGTGTATCCATCATGAATGCTTCCCAGTGCAACCCTCTATGTCACACCATACTGAGGCCCTACGCTCAGCTGCCAAGTGGGTACCATTCAAGCAAACATAACAGTATTGAGCCATCTGACCGTGGACCTCCTTTCTTCAGCTCTCATGGCACGGAATCTCTTGCAACCCACCAAGGTGTGTAGCACCCCGCACAGCTGACACAAGTCTCTCTCGCTCACAGGTTCATCATCACCAATGGTGGCCAAGCCGATCACACGCCCATCTGGATTCCTTCTAACACCAGCCTCGGTGGATCGCTTGGTGGTTGCTCCCCTTTCCTTGGTTCTCCTCCTCACACACACTCTGTCCGCTTCCTCCAGGATAAATTTTTTCAACCATTTAACGTTGGAATAATACCCGTTTCGTTTGTTGTGGGCATAAGTTTCATTCTCATACCGCATAAGTGCCCTTTCAGGCAAGCGATGTGACAGCACGTCCATCGGGCGAACAGTGTCCAACCCCTGCAATCTCCCGATGGTCTCCAGACTCAGAATACAAGACCCCAACTCGTCAGTGAATTTTCTAAGGCCACTCTCATCCTCACCTTTGATCATGGGCCCTTCAAGTACTCCTTCCACAATCTCTGGGATGTAATGATGTGTGTCTCCATATCTGTCTTCCAATATGGCCATCGCCTTCTCATAACCCTCTCTTGGGTCCAAATAGTTGCATGTTTGTAGCATGTTTCTGACAGGCACTGCACATGCTTGCATGAGCGTCTGCAGCTTATATTCCTCTGGGACTGCGGCCCTCCCTATGTGTTGTTCGAATGCACAAATGAACTCCCAATACTCCCTTCGGTTATTCCCTTCAAAGGTTGGTAGTTGGGTCTGTGGATACCTCATGGCTGCAATCAATTCCTTCAAGCCAGAAGCTATCACCTCCATGCCCATAGGGGCAACGCATGTCAGCTGTTATGTTCCTGATCTAGTCAGTTTTGGATTCCCTGACCTTTGCCCCCCTGGCCCTGGTCCACTAACTGTTGACTCTTCTTGAGGTAGAGTCACTGCTTCTTGCATCTGTTCCTGCTCCCCCCACTGGGTTCCCCCAGTCTCCCACATTTGTTTGTCTCCCATGCCATCACCATAGCTTTACCGATCCTTCATGTACTGCTATAGTCTCTCGCTGCACCTGTGGCCTCAAGCTCATCTCCTTCCTCCCTTCCATTCCCATCAAGTTCTCCAACTGTGTCAAATGATCATGGATCGCCTTGTTCTGTTCTTGCAGGGTTTGCAGAGTCGGCAGGAGGGCTTTCATGCACACGTTCTCACGTGCCTCAGCCAGTCTGCCTTCAATTGCCGGCCACTTCTCTAAGCATTCTATCAGCCCAGATTCGGCCCTCTCCTCCTCACTTTGTTCCATCATCGTCCCCGCAGTCTCCGTCTCGTACTGCTCTCCCCCCGTTGCTTCCTTTGCCTCCTTGACTATCCTTTGAGCCGTTCCATGGGTTCTGTTCTGCCCGTCATGTTCCGCACGTTCCTTTCCTTCTGGGTTGTCCATGCCGATATGTTCCGCCTGGTATGCTCCGCCCGGAATGTTAGGTTGGGTTCCGCCCAGTATGTTAGGTTGGGTTCCACCCGGTGCGTTAAGTTGTATGTTCGGTTCGGCTCCCACTTCCTTTTTTTTTTTTTTTTTTTTAACTCTCTTAGTCACACTCTCGTTCATGCAACGTTTATCCCATCACACTCCAAACAGCCAGACAGCGAGCGCTAAGCTTAGCCTTTAAAGTATAGTGGCACACCAGAACCTTCTCTATGACAGCCTAGTATCATTCACAACTCTTAAAATCCAAGGTGCACTAATTAGTTTTAATTCACAACATTATAGCATATAAGCGACGTTACGATATCAATACCGACCTCCTGAATATTACACTTACATTTCTCACTGAGAGCCTTGTATCAATAACAAATCTTAATATCCAAGGTGCACTAATTAGTTTTAATTCACAACATTACAGCATGTGAGCAACGTTACGATGTCAATACGGACCTCCTGAATATTACACTCACATTTCTCATTGAGAGCCTAGTATCAATCACAACTCTTAATATCCAAGGTGCACTAATTAGTTTTATTTCACAACATTATAGCATATAAGCGACGTTACGATATCAATAACGAACTGAATATTACACTCACATTTCTCATTGACAGCCTAGTATCAATCACAACTCTTAATATCCAAGGTGCACTAACTAGTTTTAATTCACAACATTATAGCATATAAGCGACGTTATGATATCAGTACCGACCTCCTCAATATTACACTCACATTTCTCACATTATATGTGTCACAATTATATAACATCATCTGGCACACGGGCAAGAAGTTCCTACGAAGTACGTAAACTAACGTATTTTTCTTTACAATGCACCAGACGTAACGTATCAGCTCCCGGCTTTCAATCCCGTGAGTAAAGTTGCTTATCAACACTCGTGGTCCTGTAGGGTCTTCCCGCTCACAACCCAGGATAACCTGAGTGACGGTGTCACCGATCGTAGGTAGGCCACCTCCGTAGACTTTAACACACCCAGCGCTGTCGTTGATCTGGTCGGGCTCGCTCCCCACACCAACGGACCCCAAGTATGACTGTAACCGCCTGCACTCTTGGAGGGGGAAACGGGTAATGAAACCCGCCCAGCTGGACTCGACTATTTATTCGGTCATACCTGGAATTGCAATTTTACTCTCTCAGTATGCAATAATGGCATCACTCGTCATTATTATAAAACTGGGTCATACACAGAATTACAATTTACCAAAGTTTACCTCGTATACACATGTTGCTTTAATTCTCGTCCTTACTTTCCTACATTTATAATTGGATTATGTCGTGACATGAAACACGCGCAGATTAATAAGCATTCTTAATGTAACCAAGGGCAACTCTCTTGTGGCGGGTCCAATTCTCGTCTTACAGTATCAGTGTGTGGGTAGAAGTGTGAAGTACACAACACTAGTCCCTCACGGGCGTAATATTCTCACAGCAGTAACACTTTCACGGGATGGACGTGGAGTCGCACATCGCTTGAACTCCCCCCTTTTGGAGTCTTCGTCTAGTAAATCCGAGGATCGACGTCACTTCGTCCCTCACTCGTCCCTGACTACCCACACACTGCCCCCACACTCGTCCATAGCATCTATTCTAAGGCCTGGTGTTCATTATAGCTAGGCTAATGGATGTTATACTGATGCGACCGTACATACAGATAAACACTGTGTCAGCGTCCTTGTGCCTCTCTCTCTCTCTCCTATACTCTCTCTCTCACTCTCTCTCTCTTTCTCTCTTTACCGCGTTAGATGAGGTAAGACTGCCCCCGTTAGTCAGTTACAACCAGTACTATATACAATTTCACTCGCAGCTCTCTTCAAGCAGGCACAGCTTGTTCGCAGGTCGTGTTTAGGGTTTTGCGTGTGGACGTCCTGACCTTGACATGCCTCACCACGCCATCATCACCGGGATTCGCCTCTATCAGTCTTCCCAGAACCCAGTGATGACGGTGTACATTCCAATCCGTCACCAATACCAGGTCCCCCACTTGGAGATTACGCAACCACTTGAAATGCTTCTGTCGTTGTCGTAAGGATGGTAAGTACACCTTCAACCATCTCTTCCAGAACTGGTCCACTAGGAACTTTGCATGCTTCCAACTCTTCCGGTAGATGTCCGCTACAGGCTCTTCTGCCTTACCTCCTAACGGGCAGTGAAGTACAGTCTTAGGGTGCAGAATATGCAGTGGGGTAAGTGCTTTGAGGTCACTGACTTGATTGGAGGTCGGGGTGATGGGCCTTCCGTTGACTATCTCCTCCACTTCGCAAAAGAATGTGTGGAGTCGCTCATCATCCACAACTTGTGCGCCTACTATCGCTTACAAGACCTTCCTGGCTGTCCGGATCTGTCGCTCCCATACACTACCCATGTGCGATGCATGCGGTGGGTTGAACTCCCACTCAATTCCCTTCATCAACAGTGCATTGTGGACCTTGTCATTCTTCTTCTAGCTGAGAATTGTAGCCCAGAGCTCCTTATTTGCTCTAATCATGTTTGTTCCATTGTCGGAACGAATGCACTCCGGTACACCCCTCCTTGCCGAGAAGCGCGTTATTGCATTGAGGAATGAATCAGCGTCTAGTCCATCAAGAATCGCCAGGTGTATGGCTCTTGAGTTCAGGCAAGTGAAGAGACAACCCCACCGCTTCACCCGTTTCCTACCCTGCTTTGCGATGAATAGTCCAAAGCAGTCCACACCAGTATGTGTGAACAGTGCCTTCACCACACATACCCTGTCGGCAGGGAGGTTAGCTTGTCTTTGCAGTGACTCCTTCCAATTGACTCGGCGACAAACGAGACACCGTTTTAGCACACGGTAGATCAGCCTTCTTCCCTTGGGCACCCAGAACTCTTGGCGCTTTACTGCTAGTGTATGTTCTCTTCCTGAGTGTCCAGCCTTGTTCTCATGGGTTTCTCTTACTATAAGCTCCGTGACATGGTGGTCCCGTGGCAACAGCACGGGGTATTTGCTGTTGGTCATCAAGGGGGCTTTCTCCAACCGTCCTCCAGCACAGAGGAGTCTGTCCTCCCCCAGGTGCAGCTCCAACGGGAACAGTGGGCTCGTTTTCCTAAGTGCACCTTGCTCCTTCAGGTCCTTTATTTTGGGTTCATAATATTCCCGTTGTACATAACCCAACACTGCCCATCGAGATGCTCGGAGCTCACTCACCCTCAGTCTTGATTTGTCAACTTGCCTTGGTCCTCCCATTTGCCTCCAATACAAAAACCTTCTAATCCATGAAACTCCCCGCAGCAGGCTGTGCCAGGACGAGTATCTGGACCACAATCTCGCCAGCGGGTCTTATCCATGCTTAGCCCCTATTGCCATAGTTGTAGCATCCCCCGTTACCTCTGGGTCCGTCCCCAGGTCGAGTATAAGTCGAGGCTCTTGCGGCCAGTGATTGTTCTCTTTCCGGAGAAAGTCGGGCCCTTCAATTCATCAACACAATCTGTTCAGTGTGTAGCAACTCAGTCCTCGTGTCGCTTCACCTGCTGCTTTCAGTATTGAACCCATGTGCCTCCATTGGGTCACTTCTAGTTGTTCGTGTATGGCCGCTACTCGACTGACTACGAACGTGTGAAACCGCCTCTCTGTGTTACGTATATACTGTAGTACTATCACGCTGTCAGTCCAGGAGATGGACCCTCCCACGTCGACCGACAGCTCGTGCCTTAATGTCTCGTCAACCTTGACAGCCAACGCAGCAGCACATAACTCCAGACGGGATATAGTCAGTTGTTTTAGCTGGGCCAGCTTGTCCTTTCTGTAGACGAAGGCACAGTGAAAGTCTCCGGTCTCATCAGAGATCCTCAGGTATGATACTACTCCATATGCCACTTGTGAAGCATCACAGAAGTGATGTAGTTGAAATGACATTCCCCTTGCACTTCTTGGGTCATAGCACCGTGGTATCCTGAAATCTGCGAGGTGAGTTAATTCTACCAGCCACCGTCGCCACTGCTCCTCATTGCTGTCAGATATAGCCTTGTTCCACCCTTTCTTCCTCCTGCAATCTGACCTTGGCACAAACGAGGAATGGTGCAAGGAATCCAAGCGGATCATATACTGAGCTGATTACACGCAAGAGATCCCTCCTTGTAACTGAACCCCCTTGCTCAAAGTGTTTGATGACCACTGCCATTTGGTCCTTCTCTAGGTCCCACCTTACTCCAAGGGCTCGTTCTGTAGGAAGAGGCTTGCGTTCTATGTCGATCTCCTTTACTTCCTTATGCCTCTCTGATTCGGGAATGGATTCGAGTACTTCCTTACTGTTGCTCTCCCACTTGGTGAGTCTGAAGCCGCCCAGCGAGGTGACGTGTCGCAGGTGTTCTGCCAACCTTATTCCTTCGTCAGCAGATTGCATTGAGATAAGCAGGTCATCCACATATAAATTCTGCTGAGCATCCACCACGTTGGCAGGACACACATCTATGTGATCTAGAAAGGTTCGTTTTAAAGCATATGAGGCACATGATGGACTCCAGACCCCACCGAAAAGGTGCACTATCATCCGGTATGTCAGGGGGGTTTGCTGTACATCCCCTTCCGGCCACGAAAGAAATCGTAGGGCGTCCGTGTGTTCCGGAGCTACCTTGACCTGGTGAAACATAGCCTCTATGTCCGCCATGAGGGCCACTAACCCTTGGCGAAACTGGAGGAGTACCCCTAGCAGTTTCTTATTTAGATCAGGCCCTTGTAGCACCTGGCTGTTTAACCCGCGCCGTGCCGGCGACGTGAATTAATGTGGCAACATTGCAAGGTCCCTAATTTGCACAATTTTCAATTTTCGCGAGTGATTTTGCAAGTGATTTTTGGCACGTATACAGGGGACACCTTCCTGTATTCCTCTACAAGATGCCAAGCAGTAACAATGCCTTACACCGCATAACGTCTCCCCCCCTCTGCACGCCATTGTCTCGGCAATTCACCTGTTACTAGTGACCTGGACAATAAAGACATTCAGGGCCAGAGTGATTCCCCAATCGATGACAATGTGGAGGCCAAGTTTACATAGCACTAGAGGAAGAAACAGTCAGAAATGATGATCAGGTAATGTGGGAAAAAAAAGGTCATGCATGGTGATGAGTTAGTGAGTGAAACAACGCTTATAATCCCTATATTACTGTTTGAAAACCAATATACTCTTGTACTACATATAAATTCGTACCAAGTAAATAAATATATACTGTTTATGAGTGGATAAAATAGTTTCCTTCCCATAAAACTCGTTTTCTTTGGTGCCAGCCTGTTAGAAAACCCAGTCAGGTAAGGAAGTACTCGTACCTAAAGCGGGTATTTTAAACCACAGGTGAGCAATTTCTCTATGAATTTTCGATGTTTCTCACCAAAAGCGGATGTTTGAGCCAAAAAAAAAAAAGGTCCAAAAACGTCGGGATGGGGCGGGTTAAAGACACCGACACACATTCTGCTGCACAGTCGAATACGATTAGCACCTCTCCGGGCTTGTTTGGGTTTAACACTGGTTGGTGTGGCAGATACCAGGACACGTGAGGCCTTGTGTGAAATTCATTATGAGGCACCAATTCAATGTAGCCTCTATCTAGCAGCAGTTGCATCTCTTCTGCGTAGCGCTGGCGTAAGGGCGGGTCTCTGACCAGCCTCTTCTTCAGGCCCTCTAACCTCCTCAGTGCCATTAACTTGTTGTCTGAGAGCTTGGGTGGATTTTGTCTGAATGGTATAGGGAGCTGGTAGTGCCCCATCACCTTTGTCACCGTGCTTGACCACAATTTTATCACCCTATTGTCTTCAACGGACAGGCCATCTCCCTTCTTCAAGTAACTTGCATCCAGTTCCCAAAACTGTCGTGCTTGCTCCTCCAATCGTGTTTCCTGGGAAATGTTGTCCACTACAGCCACACATCCTACCTCCTCTAGTCTCTCTTCTACCTCAGCACGAGGTTGTACAGGTCCGCTGACGGTCCATCCCAGCAGCGTCCTTATTGCAAAGGGTTCTCCACTGTTCCCTGCCCTGACCTCCAAGGGCGTCAATGCTTGTGGAGCATCAAGACCAATCAATAATTGCTCCTCCCCTTCGTATGTGTTCAGTGGCTCTATTCCCGCCAAATGACTCCATCGTGCCATGTCCTGTACAGAGGGTACTGAATCCTTCAGCGTTGCAGGGAGTCGCTGAGTGACAATCACCCCATGCGGCGATATCTTTTGGTTCGGTTTACGGGAATGCCCGCTGCTAACTACTAAGTCTATCTCCTCAGTTCGCTACACCGTCACCTGAGTTATAGTGTCTAGTGTTACCCATACAGTTCTCCATGGTGCCCCCAGCCTGCTTGCCAATTGGGTCATACAGAAGGTTCGGTTGCTGCCAAAGTCCAAAAGTGCTCTCGTCCAGACTACGGCATCCGAGCCTTTACTAGCCACCTTCACTTCAATAATGGGCAACGCCACCTTGCGAAGCTGCCCATGTATCTGCGTTGTTCCTGCCGTAGCGGTGAGTCATTAATTCCCGCCTTTGTCCTTTTCGAGCTTGGGCCTCTTAAGTGTTCCCTCCATTCTTGCCTCATCACGTTTGTCGGTCTGTCCACAGGAAGCACTTCTCTTCTCTGGCTCTGCTCGATGTACTCCCTGCTTGTTTCCATTTGCCTCCTCCTGCTGAGTGTATCAACGACGATCATCTCTCGGCTTCCTCTCACCCTCCATCCGTGGCTCTGCTCCGTCTCACTTCCTGGGTTCCCAATGGTACAGGGACTCCTGCCTTTGCCTTACAGGGACAGTCGGCTGTATCCATCATGAATGCTTCCCAGTGCAACCCTCTATGTCACACCATACTGAGGCCCTACGCTCAGCTGCCAAGTGGGTACCATTCAAGCAAACATAACAGTATTGAGCCATCTGACCGTGGACCTCCTTTCTTCAGCTCTCATGGCACGGAATCTCTTGCAACCCACCAGGGTGTGTAGCGCCCCGCACAGCTGACACAAGTCTCTCTCGCTCGCAGGTTCATCATCACCAATGGTTGCCAAGCCGATCACACGCCCATCTGGATTCCTTCTAACACCAACCTCGGTGGATCGCTTGGTGGTTGCTCCCCTTTCCTTGGTTCTCCTCCTCACACACACTCTGTCCGCTTCCTCCAGGATAAAGGTTTTCAACCATTTAACGTTGGAATAATACCCGTTTCGTTTGTTGTGGGCATAAGTTTCATTCTCATACCGCATAAGTGCCCTTTCAGGCAAGCGATGTGACAGCACGTCCATCGGGCGAACAGTGTCCAAACCCTGCAATCTCCCGATGGTCTCCAGACTCAGAATACAAGACCCCAAATCGTCAGTGAATTTTCTAAGGCCACTCTCATCCTCACCTTTGATCATGGGCCCTTCAAGTACTCCTTCCACAATCTCTGGGATGTAATGATGTGTGTCTCCGTATCTGTCTTCCAATATGGCCATCGCCTTCTCATAACCCTCTCTTGGGTCCAAATAGTTGCATGTTTGTAGCATGTTTCTGACAGGCACTGCACATGCTTGCATGAGCGTCTGCAGCTTATATTCCTCTGGGACTGCGGCCCTCCCGATGTGTTGTTCGAATGCACAAATGAACTCCCAATACTCCCTTCGGTTATTCCCTTCAAAGGTTGGTAGTTGGGTCTGTGGATACCTCATGGCTGCAATCAATTCCTTCAAGCCAGAAGCTATCACCTCCATGCCCATAGGGGCAACGCATGTCAGCTGTTATGTTCCTGATCTAGTCAGTTTTGGATTCCCTGACCTTTGCCACCCTGGCCCTGGTCCGCTAACTGTTGACTCTTCTTGATGTAGAGTCACTGCTTCTTGCATCTGTTCCTGCTCCCCCCACTGGGTTCCCCCAGTCTCCCACATTTGTTTGTCTCCCATGCCATCACCATATCTTTACCGATCCTTCATGTACTGCTATAGAATCTCGCTGCACCTGTGGCCTCAAGCTCATCTCCTTCCTCCCTTCCATTCCCATCAAGTTCTCCAACTGTGTCAAATGATCATGGATCGCCTTGTTCTGTTCTTGCAGGGTTTGCAGAGTCGGCAGGAGGGCTTTCATGCACACGTTCTCACGTGCCTCAGCCAGTCTGCCTTCAATTGCCGGCCACTTCTCTAAGCATTCTATCAGCCCAGATTCGGCCCTCTCCTCCTCTCTTTGTTCCATCATCGTCCCCGCAGTCTCCTTCTCGTACTGCTCTCCCCCCGTTGCTTCCTTTGCCTCCTTGACTATCCTTTGAGCCGTTCCATGGGTTCTGTTCTGCCCGTCATGTTCCGCACGTTCCTTTCCTTCTGGGTTGTCCATGCCGATATGTTCCGCCTGGTATGCTCCGCCCGGAATGTTAGGTTGGGTTCCGCCCAGTATGTTAGGTTGGGTTCCACCCGGTACGTTAGGCTGTATGTTCGGTTCGGCTCCCACTTCCTTTTTTTTTTTTTTTTTTTTAACTCTCTTAGTCACACTCTCGTTCATGCAACGTTTATCCCATCACACTCCAAACAGCCAGACAGCGAGCGCTAAGCTTAGCCTTTAAAGTATAGTGGCACACCAGAACCTTCTCTATGACAGCCTAGTATCATTCACAACTCTTAATATCCAAGGTGCACTAATTAGTTTTAATTCACAACATTATAGCATGTGAGCAACGTTACGATGTCAATACGGACCTCCTGAATATTACACTCACATTTCTCATTGAGAGCCTAGTATCAATCACAACTCTTAATATCCAAGGTGCACTAATTAGTTTTATTTCACAACATTATAGCATATGAGCGACGTTACGATATCAATAACGAACTGAATATTACACTCACATTTCTCATTGACAGCCTAGTATCAATCACAACTCTTAATATCCAAGGTGCACTAACTAGTTTTAATTCACAACATTATAGCATATAAGCGACGTTATGATATCAGTACCGACCTCCTCAATATTACACTCACATTTCTCACATTATATGTGTCACAATTATATAACATCATCTGGCACACGGGCAAGAAGTTCCTACGAAGTACGTAAACTAACGTATTTTTCTTTACAATGGACCAGACGTAACGTATCAGCTCCCGGCTTTCAATCCCGTGAGTAAAGTTGCTTATCAACACTCGTGGTCCTGTAGGGTCTTCCCGCTCACAACCCAGGATAACCTGAGTGACGGTGTCACCGATCGTAGGTAGGCCACCTCCGTAGACTTTAACACACCCAGCGCTGTCGTTGATCTGGTCGGGCTCGCTCCCCACACCAACGGACCCCAAGTATGACTGTAACCGCCTGCACTCTTGGAGGGGGAAACGGGTAATGAAACCCGCCCAGCTGGACTCGACTATTTATTCGGTCATACCTGGAATTGCAATTTTACTCTCTCAGTATGCAATAATGGCATCACTCGTCATTATTATAAAACTGGGTCATACACAGAATTACAATTTACCAAAGTTTACCTCGTATACACATGTTGCTTTAATTCTCGTCCTTACTTTCCTACATTTATAATTGGATTATGTCGTGACATGAAACACGCGCAGATTAATAAGCATTCTTAATGTAACCAAGGGCAACTCTCTTGTGGCGGGTCCAATTCTCGTCTTACAGTATCAGTGTGTGGGTAGAAGTGTGAAGTACACAACACTAGTCCCTCACGGGCGTAATATTCTCACAGCAGTAACACTTTCACGGGATGGACGTGGAGTCGCACATCGCTTGAACTCCCCCCTTTTGGAGTCTTCGTCTAGTAAATCCGAGGATCGACGTCACTTCGTCCCTCACTCGTCCCTGACTACCCACACACTGCCCCCACACTCGTCCATAGCATCTATTCTAAGGCCTGGTGTTCATTATAGCTAGGCTAATGGATGTTATACTGATGCGACCGTACATACAGATAAACACTGTGTCAGCGTCCTTGTGCCTCTCTCTCTCTCTCCTATACTCTCTCTCTCACTCTCTCTCTATTTCTCTCTTTACCGCGTTAGATGAGGTAAGACTGCTCCCGTTAGTCAGTTACGACCAGTACCATATACATTTTCACTCGCAGCTCCCTTCAAGCAGGCACAGCTTGTTCGCAGGTCGTGTTTAGGGTTTTGCGTGTGGACGTCCTGACCTTGACATGCCTCACCACGCCATCGTCACCGGGATTCGCCTCTACCAGTCTTCCCAGAACCCAGTGATGACGGTGTACATTCCAATCCGTCACCAATACCAGGTCCCCCACTTGGAGATTACGCAACCACTTGAAATGCTTCTGGCGTTGTCGTAAGGATGGTAAGTACACCTTCAACCATCTCTTCCAGAACTGGTCCACTAGGAACTTTGCATGCTTCCAACTCTTCCGGTAGATGTCCGCTACAGGCTCTTCTGCCTTACCTCCTAACGGGCAGTGAAGTAGTCTTAGGGTGCAGAATATGCAGTGGGGTAAGTGCTTTGAGGTCACTGACTTGATTGGAGGTCGGGGTGATGGGCCTTCCGTTGACTATCTCCTCCACTTCGCAAAAGAATGTGTGGAGTCGCTCATCATCCACAACTTGTGCGCCTACTATCGCTTACAAGACCTTCCTGGCTGTCCGGATCTGTCGCTCCCATACACTACCCATGTGCGATGCATGCGGTGGGTTGAACTCCCACTCAATTCCCTTCATCAACAGTGCATTGTGGACCTTGTCATTCTTCTTCTAGCTGAGAATTGTAGCCCAGAGCTCCTTATTTGCTCTAATCATGTTTGTTCCATTGTCGGAACGAATGCACTCCGGTACACCCCTCCTTGCCGAGAAGCGCGTTATTGCATTGAGGAATGAATCAGCGTCTAGTCCATCAAGAATCGCCAGGTGTATGGCTTTTGAGTTCAGGCAAGTGAAGAGACAACCCCACCGCTTCACCCGTTTCCTACCCTGCTTTGCGATGAATAGTCCAAAGCAGTCCACACCAGTATGTGTGAACAGTGCCTTCACCACACATACCCTGTCGGCAGGGAGGTTAGCTTGTCTTTGCAGTGACTCCTTCCAATTGACTCGGCGACAAACGAGACACCGTTTTAGCACACGGTAGATCAGCCTTCTTCCCTTGGGCACCCAGAACTCTTGGCACTTTACTGCTAGTGTATGTTCTCTTCCTGAGTGTCCAGCCTTGTTCTCATGGGTTTCTCTTACTATAAGCTCCGTGACATGGTGGTCCCGTGGCAACAGCACGGGGTATTTGCTGTTGGTCATCAAGGGGGCTTTCTCCATAACCCAACACTGCCCCTCGAGATGCTCGGAGCTCACTCACCCTCAGTCTTGATTTGTCAACTTGCCTAGGTCCTCCCATTTGCCTCCAATACAAAAACCTTCTAAGCCATGAAACTCCCGCAGCAGGCTGTGCCAGGACGAGGATCTGGACCATAATCTCGCCAGCGGGTCTTCTCCGTGCTTAGCCCCTATTGCCATAGTTGTAGCATCCCCCGTTACCTCTGGGTCCGTCCCCAGGTCGAGTATAAGTCGAGGCTCTTGCGGCCAATGATTGTTCTCTTTCCGGAGAAAGTCGGGCCCTTCAATTCATCAACACAATCTGTTCGGTGTGTAGCAACTCAGTCCTCGTGTCGCTTCACCTGCTGCTTTCAGTATTGAACCCATGTGCCTCCATTGGGTCACTTCTAGTTGTTCGTGTATGGCCGCTACTCGACTGACTACGAACGTGTGAAACCGCCTCTCTGTGTTACGTATATACTGTAGTACTATCACGCTGTCTGTCCAGGAGATGGACCCTCCCACGTCGACCGACAGCTCGTGCCTTAATGTCTCGTCAACCTTGAAAGCCAACGCAGCAGCACATAACTCCAGACGGGATATAGTCAGTTGTTTTAGCTGGGCCAGCTTGTCCTTTCTGTAGACGAAGGCAAAGTGAAAGTCTCCGGTCTCATCAGAGATCCTCAGGTATGATACTACTCCATATGCCACTTGTGAAGAATCACAGAAGTGATGTAGTTGAAATGACATTCCCCTTGCACTTTTTGGGGCATAGCACCGTGGTATCCTTAAATCTGCGAGGTGAGTTAATTCTTCCAGCCACCGTCCACTGCACCTCATTGCTGTCAGATATAGCCTTGTTCCACCCTTTCTTCCTCCTGTAATCTGACCTTGGCACAAACGAGGAATGGTGCAAGGAATCCAAGCAGATCATATACTGAGCTGATTACACGCAAGAGATCCCTCCTTGTAACTGACCCCCCTTGCTCAAAGTGTTTGATGACCACTGCCATTTGGTCCTTCTCTAGGTCACACCTTACTCCAAGGGCTCGTTCTGTAGGAAGAGGCTTGCATTCTATGTCGATCTCCTTTACTTCCTTATGCCTCTCTGATTCGGGAATGGATTCGAGTACTTCCTTACTGTTGCTCTCCCACTTGGTGAGTCTGAAGCCGCCCAGCGAGGTGACGTGTCGCAGGTGTTCTGCCAACCTTATTCCTTCGTCAGCAGATTGCATTGAGATAAGCAGGTCATCCACATATAAATTCTGCTGAGCATCCACCACGTTGGCAGGACACACATCTATGTGATCTAGAAAGGTTCGTTTTAAAGCATATGAGGCGCATGATGGACCCCAGACCCCACCGAAAAGGTGCACCATGATCCGGTATGTCAGGGGGGTCTGCTGTACATCCCCTTCCGGCCAGGAAAGAAATCGTAGGGCGTCCGTGTGTTCCGGAGCTACCTTGACCTGGTGAAACATAGCCTCTATGTCCGCCATGAGGGCCACTAACCCTTGGCGAAACTGGAGGAGTACCCCTAGCAGTTTCTTATTTAGATCAGGCCCTTGTAGCACCTGGCTGTTTAACCCACGCCGTCCCGGCGACGTGAATTAATGCGGCAACATTGCAAGGTCCCTAATTTGCACAATTTTCAATTTTCACGAGTGATTTTGCAAGTGATTTTTGGCACATATACAGGGGACACCTTCCTCTATTTCTCTACAAGATGCCAAGCAGTAACAATGCCTTACACCGCATAACCTCTCCCCCCTCTGCACGCCATTGTCTCGGCAATTCACCTGTGACTAGTGACCTGGCCAATAAAGACATTCAGGGCCAGAGTGATTCCCCAATCGATGACAATATGGAGGCCAAGTTTACATAGCACTAGAGGAAGAAACAGTCAGAAATGATGATCAGGTAATGTGGGAAAAAAAAAGTCATGCATGGTGATGAGTTAGTGAGTGAAACAACGCTTATAATCCCTATATTACTGTTTGAAAACCAATATACTCTTGTACTACATATAAATTCGTACCAAGTAAATAAATATATACTGTTTATGAGTGGATAAAATAGTTTCCTTCCCATAAAACTTGTTTTCTTTGGTGCCAGCCTGTTAGAAAACCCAGTCAGGTAAGGAAGTACTCGTACCTAAAGCGGGTATTTTAAACCACAGGTGAGCAATTTCTCTATGAATTTTCGATGTTTCTCACCAAAAGCGGATGTTTGAGCAAAAAAAAAAAAAGGTCCAAAAACGTCGGGATGGGGCGGGTTAAAGACACCTACACGCATTCTGCTGCACAGTCGAATACGATGAGCACCTCTCCCGGCTTGTTTGGGTTTAACACTGGTTGGTGTGGCAGATACCAGGACACGTGAGGCTTTGTGTGAAATTCATTATGAGGCACCAGTTCAGCGTAGCCTCTATCTAGCAGCAGTTGCATCTCTTCTGCGTAGCGCTGGCGTAAGGGCGGGTCTCTGACCAGCCTCTTCTTCAGGCCCTCTAACCTCCTCAGTGCCATTAACTTGTTGTCTGGGAGCTTGGGTGGATTTCGTCTGAATGGTATAGGGAGCTGGTAGTGCCCCATCACCTTTGTCACCGTGCTTGACCACAATTTTATCGCCCTATTGTCTTCAACGAACAGGCCATCTCCCTTCTTCAAGTAACTTGCATCCAGTTCCCAAAGCTGTCGCGCTTGCTCCTCCAATCGTGTTTCCTGGGAAATGTTGTCCACTACAGCCACACATCCTACCTCCTCTGGTCTCTCTTCTACCTCAGCACGAGGTTGTACAGGTCCGCTGACGGTCCATCCCAGCAGCGTCCTTATCGCAAAGGGTTCTCCACTGTTCCCTGCCCTGACCTCCAAGGGCGTCAATGCTTGTGGAGCATCAAGACCAATCAATAATTGCTCCTCACCTTCGTATGTGTTCAGTGGCTCTATTCCCGCCAAATGACTCCATCGTGCCATGTCCTGTACAGAGGGTACTGAATCCTTCAGCGTTGCAGGGAGTCGCTGAGTGACAATCACCCCATGCGGCGATATCTTTTGGTTCGATTTATGGGAATGCCCGCTGCTAACTACTAAGTCTATCTCCTCAGTTCGCTACACCGTCACCTGAGTTATAGTGTCTAGTGTTACCCATACAGTTCTCCATGGTGCCCCCAGCCTGCTTGCCAATTGGGTCATACAGAAGGTCCGGTTGCTGCCAAAGTCCAAAAGTGCTCTCGTCCAGACTACGGCATCCGAGCCTTTACTAGCTACCTTCACTTCAATAATGGGCAACGCCACCTTGCGAAGCTGCCCATGTATCTGCATTGTTCCTGCCGTAGCGGTGAGTCATTAATTCCCGCCTTTGTCCCTTTCGAGCTTGGGCCTCTTAAGTGTTCCCTCCATTCTTGTCTCATCACGTTTGTCGGTCTGTCCACAGGAAGGACTTCTCTTCTCTGGCTCTGCTCGATGTACTCCCTGCTTGTTTCCATTTGCCTCCTCCTGCTGAGTGTATCAACGACGATCATCTCTCGGCTTCCTCTCACCCTCCATCCGTGGCTCTGCTCCGTCTCCCTTCCTGGGTTCCCAATGGTACGGGGACTCCTGCCTTTGCCTTACAGGGATGGTCGGGTGTATCCATCATGAATGCTTCCCAGTGCAACCCTCTATGTCACACCACACTGAGGCCCGGCACTCAGATGCCAAGTGGGTATCATACAAGCAATCATAACAGTATTTGAGCCATCTGACCATGGACCTCCTTTCTTCAGCTCTCATGGCACGGAATCTCTTGCAACCCACCAGGTGTGTAGCCCCCCGCACAGCTGACACAAGTCTCTTTCGCTCGCAGGTTCATCATGACCAATGGTGGCCAAGCCGATCACATGCCCATCTGGATTCCTTCTAAGTCCAACCTCGGTGGATCGCTTGGTGGTTGCTCCCTTTCCTTGGTTCTCCTCCTCACACACACTCTGTCTGCTTCCTCCAGGATAAAGGTTTTCAACCATTTAACGCTGGGATAATACCCGTTTTGTTTGTTGTGGGCATAAGTTACATCCTCATACCGCATAAATGCCCTTTCAGGCAACCGATGCGACAGCACATCCATCGGGCGAACGGTGTCCAACTCCTGCAACCTCCCGATGGTCTCCAGACTCAGAATACAAGACCCCAACTCGTCGGCGAATTTTCTAAGGCCACCCTCATCCTCACCTTTGATCATTGGCCCTTCAAGTATTCCTTCCACAATCTCTCGAATGTAGTGATGTGTGTCTCCGTATCTGTCCCCCAATATGGCCATCGCCTTCTCATAACCCTCTCTTGGGTCCAAATAGTTGCATGTTTTTAGCATGTTCCTGACAGGCACTGCACAGGCTTGCATGAGCATCTGCAGCTTATATTCCTCTGGGACTGCGGCCCTCCCTATGTGTTGTTCGAATGCACAAATGAACTCCCAATACTACCCTCGGCTATTGCCTTCGAAGGTTGGTAGTTGGGTCTGTGGCAACCTCATGGCTGCAATCAATTCCTTCAAGCCAGAAGCTATCACCTCCATGCCCATAGAGGCAACGCATGTCAGCTCTTCCGTTCCTGATCTAGTCAGTTTCAGATTCCCTGACCTTTGCCACCTTGGCCCTAGTCTGCTAATTGTTGACTCTTCTTGATGTAGAGTCACTGCTTCTTGCAACTGTTCCTGCTCCCCCCACTGGGTTCCCCCAGTCTCCCACATTTGTTTGTCTCCAATGCCATCACCATATCTTGGCCTCTTTGCCGATCCTTCGTCCCCGCAGCCTCCGTCTCGTACTCGTCTCCCCCCGTTGCTTCCCTTGCCTCCTTGACTATCCTTTGAGTCGTTCCATGGGTTACGTTCTGCCCGTCATGTTCCGCACGTTTCTTTCCTTCTGGGTTGTCCATGCCGATATGTTCCGCCTGGTATGCTCTGCCCGGTATGTTAGGTTGGGTTCCGTCCAGTATGTTAGGTTGGGTTCCGTCCAGTATGTTAGGTTGGGTTCTGCCCAGTATGTTAGGTTGGGTTCCACCTGGTATGTTAGGTTGGGTTCCGCCCGGTATGTTCAGTTCCGCTCCCTCTTCCTTTTTTTTTTTTTTTTTTTTAACTCTCTTAGTCACACTCTCGTTCATGCAACGTTTACCCCATCACACTCCAAACAGCCAGACAGCGAGCGCTAAGCTTAGCCCTTAAAGTATAGTGGCACACCAGAACCTTCTCTATGACAGCCTAGTATCATTCACAACTCTTAATATCCAAGGTGCACTAATTAGTTTTAATTCACAACATTATAGCATATGAGCGACATTACGATATCAATACCGACCTCCTGAATATTACACTCACATTTCTCACTGAGAGCCTAGTATCAATCACAACTCTTAATATCCAAGGTGCACTAATTAGTTTTAATTCACAACATTATAGCATATAAGTGATGTTACGATATCAGTACCGACCTCCTGAATATTACACTCACATTTCTCACTGAGAGCCTAGTATCAATCAAAACTCTTAATATCCAAGGTGCACTAATTAGTTTTAATTCACAACATTATAGCATGCAGTTGCCTTGATATCTCTAAAACTTTCGACAGAGTATCGCACCGTTCTCTGCTGTCCAAACTCCCTTGCTATGGACTAACGTCTTTTGTTCCTTTGATTTCTTCTTATCTTAGTGACAGGAAAATAAGAGTAAAAGTAGATGATGTATATTCAAATTTCCGCTCAATTAACGCCGGCGTGCCGCAGGGATCAGTTCTGGCGCCAACCCTATTTCTGGTTCATATTAATGATCTCTTATTTGTCACTCACAATCCCATTCACTCATATGCAGATGACTCAACACTACGTAGTTTATGCACACTCAGACATCCATTTACAAAGTCTAATATCTCTACCTCTCAACTCAGTACAGCCATCTCCATAAATCAAGATCTATCTACAATCAGTGAATGGGGACAAAACAACCTTGTCTCTTTTAATGCTAGTAAAACTAAATATATACAGTTTACTAATAGACAGATATTGCCAGATTCGTACATTACCTTCAGTGCTACTAATATTCCCAACTCCAAAAGTATTGAAATTCTTGGTGTCTCACTTAACAGTGCCCTCAGCTGGACCTCTCATGTCAGATCACTTGCTAAAACCGCCTCAAAGAAACTTGGATTATTCTACAGAGTCCGTAACTTCTTCGCCAATGAGCAGTTAGCTATAATTTAGAAGAGTCATGTGCGCTCTCAGCTTGAATGTTGCTCACCCTTGTGGTATGGTTGTGGAGAGGTTGCATTAAGACAACTAGACAAAATTCAGAATAAAGCTGTTAGAATCATTAACAACCCTACCATTACATATAAACTACCTCCCCTGCAAGTAAGAAGGAATGTTGCCTCCCTTGGATTATTTTACAGATATTTTTTTGGCAAATGCTCAGGCGAAGTTGCGTCCATGGTGCCACCTCTCCATGCCTTCCCTCGTGCTACACGGGCATCTCGTAGCGCTCATGACTAGAATGTCACTCAACCATATTGCAGAACTTCTACTTATCAAATTCTTTCATTCCCCGAACTGCATCTCTCTGAAACTCACTTCCCCAGAGTTGCTTTCCTCCAAATTTCAACCCACAACTGTTCAAGTCTAACTGTTACAGATATTTTATGAACAGAGGACACCAGTAATCTGGTGTATGGATTATTTTTTTTTTTACCCATTTGTTTTTCCTTCCTTCGTTCTGTTATTTATAAAAAATATATATATATATATATAAGCGACGTTACGATATCAGTACCGACCTCCTGAATATTACACTCACATTTCTCACATTTAATGTGTCACGATTATATAACATCGTCTGGCAAACGGGCAATAAGTTCCTATTAAGTACGTAAACTAACGTATTTTTCTTTATGATGCACCAGACGTAACGTATCGGCTCCCGGCTTTCAATCGCCTGAGTAAAGTTGCCTATCAACACTCGTGGTCCTGTGGAGTCTTCCCGCTCACAACCCAGGATACCCTGAGTGACGGTGTCACCGATCGTAGGTAGGCCGCCTCTGTAGACTTTAACACACCCAGCGCTGTTGTAGGTCTGGTTGGGCCCGCTCCCCCCACCAACGGACCCCAAGTATGACTGTAACCGCCTGCACTCTTGGAGGGGGAAACGGGTAATGAAACCCGCCCAGCTGGACTCGACTATTTATTCGGTCATACCTGGAATTGCAATTTTACTCTCTCAGTATGCCATAATGGCATCACTCATCATTGTTATAACACTGGGTCATACACAGAATTACAATTTACCAAAGTTTACCTCGTATACACATATCGCTTTAATTCTCGTCCTTAGTTTCCTACATTTATAATTGGATTATGTCGTGACATCAGCCACGCACAGATCAATAAGCATTCTTAAAGTAAGCAAGGGCAACTCACTTGTGGCGGGTCCAATTCTCGTCTTACAGTATCAGTGTGTGGGTAGGGGTGTGAAGTACACAACACTAGTCCCTCACGGGCGTAATATTCTCACAGCAGTAACACTTTCACGGGATGGACGTGGAGTCGCACATTGCTTGAACTCCCCCCTTTTGGAGTCTCCGCCTAGTAAATCCAAGGATTGACGTCACTTCGTCCCTCACTCGTCCCTGACTACCAACACACTGCCCCCACACTCGCCCATAGCATCTATTCTAAGGCCTTGTGTTCATTATAGCTAGGCTAATGGATTTTATACTGATGCGACCGTACATACATATAAACACCGTGTCAGCGTCCTTGTGCCTCTCTCTCTCTCCTATACTCTCTCTCTCACTCTCTCTCTCTCTTTCTCTCTTTACTGCGTTAGATGAGGTAAGATTGCCCCCGTTAGTCGGTTACGACCAATACCGTATACACTTTCACTCGCAGCTCCCTTCCAGCAGACACAGCTTGTTCGCAGGGCATGTTTTAGGGTTTTGCGTGTGGACGTCCTGACCTTGACATGCCTCACGACGCCATAGTCACCGGGTTCGCCTCTACCAGTCTTCCCAGAACCCAGTGATGACGGGGTACATTCCAATCCGTCACCAATATCAGGTCCCCCACTTGGAGATTACGCAACCACTTGAAATGCTTCTGGCATTGTCGTAAGGATGGTAAGTACACCTTCAACCATCGTTTCCAGAACCGATCCACTAGGAACTGTGCATGCTTCCAACTCTTCCGATAGATGTCCGCTACAGGCTCTTCTGCCTTACCTCCTAACGGGCAGTGAAGTACAGTCTTAGGGCGCAGAATATGCGGTGGGGTAAGTGCTTCGATGTCACTGACGTGACTGGAGGTATGCGTGATGGGCCTTCCATTGACCATCTCCTCCACTTCGCAAAAGAATGTGTGGCGTCACTCATCATCCACAACTTGTGCGCCTACTATCGCCTGCAAGACCTTCCTGGCTGTCCAGATCTGTCGCTTCCATACACCACCCATGTGCGATGCTTGCGGTGGGTTGAACTCCTACTCAATTCCCTTCCTCAACAGTGCATTGTGGACCTTGTCATTCTTCTTGTAGCTGAGAACTGTAGCCCAGAGCTCCTTATTTGCTCTAATCATGTTTGTTCCATTGTCGGAACGAATGCACTCCGGTACACCCCTCCTTGCCGAAAAGTGCGTTATTGCATTGAGGAATGAATCAGCGTCTAGTCCATCAAGAATCTCCAGGTGTATGGCTCTTGAGTTCAGGCAAGTGAAGAGACAACCCCACCGCTTCACTCGTTTCCTACCCTGCTTTGCGATGAATGGTCCAAAGCAGTCCACACCAGTATGTGTGAACAGTGCCTTCACCACGCATACCCTGTCAGCAGGGAGGTTAGCTTGTCTTTGCAGTGACTCCTTCCAACTGACTCGGCGACAAACGAGACACCGTTTTAGCACACGGTAAATCAGCCTTCGTCCCTTGGGCACCCAGAACTCTTGGCGCATTACTGCTAGTGTATGTTCTCTTCCTGAGTGTCCAGGCTTGTTCTCATGGGTTTCTCTTACTATAAGCTCCGTGACATGGTGGTCCCGTGACAACAGCACGGGGTATTTGCTGTCGGTCATCAAGGGGGCTTTCTCCAACCGTCCTCCAGCACAGAGGAGTCCGTCTTCCCCCAGGTGCATCTCCAACGGGAACAGTGGGCTCATTTTCCTAAGTGCACCCTGCTCCTTCAGGTCCTTTATTTCGGGTTCATAATATTCCCGTTGTACACAACCCAACACTGCCGCTCGAGACCCTCGGAGCTCACTCACCCTCAGTTTTGATTTGTCAACTTGCCTTGGTCCTCCCATTTGCCTCCAATACAAAAACCTTCTAATCCATGAAACTCCTCGCAGCAGCCTGTGCCAGGACGAGTATCTGGACCACAATCTCGCCAGCGGGTCTTCTCCATGCTTAGCCCCTATTGCCATAGTTGTAGCATCCCCCTTTGCCTCTGGGTCCGTCCCCAGGTCGAGTATAAGTCGAGGCTCTTGCGGCCAGTGATTGTTCTCTTTCCGGAGAAAGTCGGGCCCTTCAATTCATCTACACCCTCTGTTCAGTTTGTAGCAACTCAGTCCTCGTGTCGCTTCACCTGCTGCGTTCAGTATTGAACCCATGTGCCTCCATTGGGTCACTTCTGATTGTTCGTGTATGGCCGCTACTCGACTGACTTTGAACGTGTGAAACCACCTCTCTGTGTTACGTATATACTGTAGTACTATCACGCTGTCTGTCCAGGAGATGGACCCTCCCACGTCGACCGACAGCTCGTGCCTTAATGTCTCGTCAACCTTGACAGCCAACGCAGCAGCATAACTCCAGACGGGATATAGTCAGTTGTTTTAGCGAGACCAGCTTGGCCTTTCTGTAGACGAAGGCACAGTGAACGTCTCCGGTCCCATCAGAGATCCTCAGGTATGATACTACTCCACATGCCACTTGTGAAGCATCACAGAAGTGATGTAGTTGAAATGACATTCCCCTTGCACTTCTTGGGCCATAGCACCGTGGTATCCTGAAATCTGCGAGGTGAGTTAATTCTACCAGCCACCGTAGCCACTGCACCTCATTGCTGTCAGATATAGCCTCGTCCCACCCTTTCTTCCTCCTGCAATCTGACCATGGCACGAACGAAGAGTGGTGCAAGGAATCCAAGCGGATCATATACTGAGCTGATTACACGCAAGAGATCCCTCCTTGTAACTGACCCCCCTTGCTCAAAGTGTTTCATGACCACTGCCATTTGGTCCTTCTCTAGGTCCCACCTTACTCCAAGGACTCGTTCTGCAGGAAGAGGCTTGCGTTCTATGTCGATCTCCTTTACTTCCTTATGCCTCTCTGATTCGGGAATGGATTCGAGTACTTCCTTACTGTTGCTCACCCACTTGGTGAGTCTGAAGCCCCCCAGCGAGGTGACGTGTCGCAGTTGTTCTACCAACCTTATTCCTTCGTCAGCAGATTGCATTGAGATAAGCAGGTCATCCACATATAAATTCTGCTGGGCATCCACCACGTTGGCAGGACACACATCTCTGTGATCTAGAAAGGTTCGTTTTAAAGCATACAAGACATATGACGGACTGCAGACCCCACCAAAAAGGTGCACCATCATCCGGTATGTCAGGGGGGTCTGCTGTACATCCCCTTCCGGCCACGAAAGAAATCGTAGGGCGTCCGTGTGTTCCGGAGCTACCTTGACCTGGTGAAACATAGCCTCTATGTCCGCCATGAGGGCCACTAACCCTTGGCGAAACTGGAGGAGTACCCCTAGCAGTTTGTTATTTAGATCAGGCCCTTGTAGCTCTGGCTGTTTAACCCGCGCCGTCCCAGCGACGTGAATTAATGCGGGAAAATTGCAAGGTCCCTAATTTGCACAATTTCCAATTTTCGCGAGTGATTTTGCGAGTGATTTTTGGCATGTATACACGGAACACCTTCCTCTATTCCTCTACAAGATGTCAAGCAGTAACAATGCCTTACAGCACATAACCTCTCACCCCCCCCTGCACGCAATTGTCTCGGCAATTCACCTGTTACCAGTGACCTGGCCAATAAAGACATTCAGGGCCAGAGTGATTCCCCAATCGATGACAATGTGGAGGACAAGTTTACATAGCACTAGAGGAAGAAACAGTCAGAAATGATGATCAGGTAATGTGGGAAAAAAAAGGTCATGAATGGTGATGAGTTAGTGAGTGAAACAACGCTTATAATCCCTATATTACTGTTTGAAAACCATTATACTCTTGTACTACATATAAATTCGTACCAAGTAAATAAATAAATACTGTTTATGAGTGGATAAAATAGTTTCCCTTCCATAGAACTCGTTTTCTTTGGTACCAGCCTGTTAGAAAACCCAGTCAGGTAAGGAAGTACTCGTACCTAAAGCGGGTATTTTTAACCTCAGGTGAGCGATTTCTCTATGAATTTTCGATGTTTCTCACCAAAAGCGGATGTTTGAGCCAAAAAAAAAAGGCCGAAAAACGTCGGGATGGGGCGGGTTAAAGACACCGACACACATTCTGCTGAGGAGCCGAATACGATGCGCACCTCTCCGGGCTTGTTTGGCTTTTAACACTGGATGGTGTAGCAGATACCAGGACACGCGAGGCCTTGTGTGAAATTCATTATGAGGCACCAATTCAGCGTAGCCTTTATCTAGCAGCAGTTGCATCTCTTCTGTGTAGCGCGGTCGTAAGGGCAAGTCTCTGACCAGCCTCTTCTTCAGGCTCTCTAACCTCCTCAGTGCCATTAACTTGTTGTCTGGGAGCTTGGGTGGATTTCGTCTGCATGGTATAGGGAGCTGGTAGTGCCCCATCACCTTTGTCACCGTGCTTGACCACAATTTTATCACCCTATTGTCTTCAACAGACAGGCCATCTCCCTTCTTCAAGTAACTTGCATCCAGTTCCCAAAGCTGTCGCACTTGCTCCTCCAATCGTGTTTCCTGGGAAATGTTGTCCACTACAGCCACACATCCTACCTCCTCTGGTCTGTCTTCTACCTCAGCACGAGGTCGTATAGGTCCGCTGACGGTCCATCCCAGCGGCGTCCTTATCGCAAAGGGTTCTCCACTGTTCCCTGCCTTGACCTCCAAGGGCGTCAATGCTTGTGGAGCATCAAGACCAATCAATAGTTGCTCCTCACCTTCGTATGTGTTCAGTGGCTCTATTCCCGCCAAATGACTCCATCGTGCCATGTCCTGTACAGAGGGTACTGAATCCTTCAGCGTTGAAAGGAGTCGCTGAGTGACAATCACCCCATGTTGCGATATCTTCTGGTTCGGTTTACGGGAATGCCCACTGCTAACTACTAAGTCTATCTCCTCAGTTCACTGCACTGTCACCTGAGTTATAGAGTCTAGTGTTACCCATACGGTTCTCCGTGGTGCCCCCAGCCTGCTTGCCAATTGGGTCGTACAGAAAATTCGGTTGCTGCCAAAGTCCAAAAGTGCTCTCATCCAGACTACGGCATCCGAGCCTTTACTAGCCACCTTCACTTCAATAATGGGCAACGCCACCTTGCGAAGCTGCCCATGTATTCGCGTTGTTCCTGCCATAGCAGTGAGTCATTAATTCCCGCCTTTGCCCCTTTCGAGCTTGGGCCTCTAAAGTGTTCCCTCCATTCTTGCCTCATCACGTTTGTCGGTCTGTCCACAGGAAGCACTTCTCTTCTCTGGCTCTGCTCAATGTACTCCCTGCTTGTTTCCATGTGCCTCCTCCTGCTCAGTGTATCAACGACGATCATCTCTCAGTTTCCTCTGACCCTCCATTCATGGTTCTGCTCCGTCTCTTTTCCTGGGTTCCCAATGGTACAGAGACTCCTGCCTTTGCCTTACAGGGATGGTCGGGTGTATCCATCATGAATGTTTCCCAGTGCAACCCTCTATGTCACACCATACTGAGGCCCGGCACTCAGCTGCCAAGTGGGTATCATTGAAGCAAACATAACAGTATTTAAGCCATCTGACCGTAGACCTCCTTTCTTCAACTCTCATGGCACGGAATCTCTTGCAACCCACCAGGTGTGTAGCCCCCAGCACAGCTGACAAAAGTCTCTCTCGCTCGCAGGTTCGTCATCACCAATGGTGGCCAAGCTGATCACGCGCCCATCTGGATTCCTTCTAACACCAACCTCGGTGGATCGCTTGGTGGTTGCTCCCCTTTCCTTGGTTCTCCTCCTCACACACACTCTGTCCGCTTCCTCCATGATAATGGTTTTCAACCATTTAACGCTGAGATAATATCCGTTTCGTTTGTTGTGGGCATAAGTTTCATCCTTATACCGCATAAATGCTCTTTCAGGCAACCGATGCGACAGCATGTCCATCGGGCGAACGGTGTCCAACTCCTGCAATCTCCCGATGGTCTCCAGACTCAGAATACAAGACCCCAACTTGTCGGCGAATTTTCTAAGGCCACCCTCATCCTCACCTTTGATCATTGGCCCTTCAAGTATTCCTTCCACAATCTCTCGGATGTACTGATGTGTGTCTCCGTATCTGTCCTCCAATATGGCCACCGCCTTCTCATAACCCTCTCTTGGGTCCAAATAGTTGCATGTTTGTAGCATGTTCCTGACAGACACTGCACATGCTTGCATGAGCATCTGCAGCTTATATTCCTCTGGGACTGCGGCCCTCCCTATGTGTTGTTCGAATGCACGAATGAACTCCCAATACTCCCTTCGGCTATTCCCTTCGAAGGTTGGTAGTTGGGTCTGTGGCAACCTCATGGCTGCAATCAATTCCTTCAAGCCAGAAACTATCACCTCCATGCCCATAGAGGCAACGCATGTCAGCTCTTCTGTTCCTGATCTAGTCAGTTTCGGATTCCCTGACCTTTGCCACCTTGGCCCTAGTCTGCTAACTGTTGACTCTTCCTGATGTAGACTCACTGCTTCTTGCATTTGTTCCTGCTCCCCCCACTGAGTTCCCCCAGTCTCCCACATTTGTTTGTCTCCAATGCCATCACCATATCTTGGCCTCTTTGCCGATCCTTCGTGTACTGCTATAGTCTCTGGCTGCACCTGTGGCCTCAAGCTCATCTCCTTCCTCCCTTCCATTCCCATGAAGTTCTCCAGCTGTGTCAAGTGATCATGGATCGCCTTGTTCTGTTCTTGCAGGGTTTGCAGAGTCGGCAGGAGTGCTCTCATGAACACGTTCTCACGTGCCTCAGCCAGTCTGCCTTCAATTGCCAGCCACTTCTCTAAGCATTCTTGCAGCCCAGATTCGGCCCTCTCCTCCTCTCTTTTTTCCATCATCGTCCCCGCACCCTCCGTCTCGTACTCGTCTCCCCTCGTTGCTTCCCTTGCCTCCTTGACTATCCTTTGAGCCGTTCCATGGGTTACGTTCTGCCCGTCATGTTCCGCACGTTTCTTTCCTTCTGGGTTGTCCATGCCGATATGTTCCGCCTGGTATGCTCTGCCCAGTATGTTAGGTTGGGTTCCGCCCAGTATGTTAGGTTGGGTTCCACCCGGTATGTTAGGTTGGGTTCCGCCCGGTATGTTCAGTTTCGCTCCCTGTTCCATTTTTTTTTTTTTTTTAACTCTCTTAGTCACACTCTCGTTCATGCAACGTTTATCCCATCACACTCCAAACAGCCAGACAGCGAGTGCTAAGCTTAGCCTTTAAAGTATAGTGACACACCAGAACTTTCTCTATGACAGCCTAGTATCAATCACAACTCTTAACCCTTTAACCGCGGGTATTGTTTTGGTCTGACTGTCCTCTCCCGCGGGGGTTTCAGCCAAATGTAAACAAACCTTTAAACCTTAATAACTGGACAGAATAAAGCTAGAGAAAAAAATAAGGTACCATTAGAAAGTACTAACCTTCAGCTTTCCATTGATGTAGGTTTCATGACTTTGTTGACTTTCACAGGACGGGGAGAGCCGTTAGAAGTGAGGGATGTGAAATAACTATTTTACGCCCCACACACCAGTACCAAATGCCAACCACTCTCTCATAATAGTAATATAAACATATATGAACACTGTACATACGATAAACACCCACTCTGTGTTCACTGAGGTAGGTAAAAGGCACTTCCCTGCGGCTGCGCCCGCTCTTCACTGCGGCTGCGCCTCACTTCACTGCGGCGGCACCCACTCACTGACGTTTCATGCGATCTTTTCATTCTTTCTAACTTCTAATATTATTTTACATATAATATGGGCAATATACATTATATTTACAATGCACTTATTATTATATTGCGTCACTGGCGCATCACAGAATTACATAAGTGCCGCAGAATTCCACAAGTGCCACAGATTCTCTTATTACAATATCACTTATTATACTGGCCAATATTTCCTTTTTTTTTCTAGGCAAAATATCCTTTATTACTACATTATCCATTATACAATTATTGGCAAAGCACGTCACTGTCGCATCACTATATATCACTGTCACTTTCAGTATTTACTCAGAGAGTGGTACTTGGCAAAGCACGGAGTTACACATAGAGCGACTTGGCATTCAAGGCACTGGTGTGTGCTCATTTTTCTCGTCCTAGGCCTCCGTGTGGTGGTAGAACATACTCTGCAGCGGCCCTGTGACAACCTGCCGCCTGCTGTAAGAGGTAATTTCACAAGCTGGTGCCGGCTCATGTAATTGCGGCACTCAAGACGGTCAGGTTGTGTGTCAGAGTGTCGCCTCGGGATCAATGCCGTCACCTGACCAAATCGTGCAAGTAGCTGCTGCACGACAGTCTTGGAAAACTGTCTCAGTGATGGTTGCCTTATGCCCCCGACTTGTGTCTTGTAGAGAATGAAGGCGTTGAGCATGCACATATCGAGCATGTGCAGGCAAGCCTTCCTGTACCATCGGGTGTTTCTCCTGAGACAGTCGATTTCGCCAATCATCATATCAGACTTATCAACAAGTCTCATATTTACATTATAATCAATGACGGCATCAGGCTTCATGATTGGCTCTCCCGTCCTGTAGCTGACCTTCCCAGTTCTCTTCAATTCCCCCTTGTGGATGGTGCTGATCATATTCACGACCTTCTTGTCATGCCTCCTGATCGCAAGAAGCTTGTCTGACTTCTTCAGGTGAACATCTCCCCTGGATGATGATGATGCTTCGGGGAAACTAGGCCACTCTTTCCTATAGCTCCGTACAGTGCCAACAGTGCCAATGCCGTGTTCAGCAAGGTATTTGGAGAGTTTCGGTGCTGTGTAGTAATTGTCTGTGTACAGCACATGATTACCACCAAAATACCTCTCCATCAGCACTTTTACAACGGAGCCAGAGAAGCCAAGGGGGTCTTTCCTGTTCACATCCATTGTGCTAGCCGAGTAAATGACAAAATCCAGGATATACCCCGTCTCACAGTCACACAGCACAAAGAACTTTATCCCAAAGCGGTGGCGTTTGCTGGGGATGTACTGCATGAATTTGAGACGTCCTCTGAACAATACCAGGGATTCGTCTATGACGACTTTCTGCATAGGCCGGAAAATCGCATAAATCGATCCCTAATCCTGTTGAGAAAATCCCTCACTTTCCACAAAGGGTCAGTTTGGGACGGGTTGTCATTGTCAGTGAAGTGCAGGTATCCAAGCAGCTGTCGGAACCGATCCCGTGACATATACTTCCCGAATATTGGGATAGTAGATATGTCATCCACGAGCCAGTACTCCTCCAACTCATGTCTCTTTATATGGGGCATCAAAAACATTAGTGCAAAGAACACATACAGCTCTCTGATCCCGACAGGCAACCACGACACTTGCTTTGGTGAGCCAATAGGTCCCAGCCCTTCTGCTGCACACTGAGCTGCATACCTATTGGTCTCATTGCTGACATGCTGCACGATTTCATCATCCATGAAGGCCAGGAAGTAATCAACAAAGTCATCTCCTGCGTTGCATGGGAAGGCAGGCTGTATTCCAGCATTTGTCATATCAAACGGTGGATTGTGTGGCTGAAAATCTCCACCGTCAGACCAAACAAATGCATCCACTTGCCCTGTGCGTGGTTCAGTGGCAGGGGCAGGTTGCATTCCACTCGTTTCCCCATGAGAAGGAGCTGAGGTGGATGCAATGGATGAGGCAGGAGGTGAGGCAGGAGGCAAGCGGGAGGTGGGTGAGGCAGGAGGCAACGGGGAGGGGGGTGAGTGCGGGGGCGGTGAGTGGGGGGGGTGGCACGGGTGAGGGAGCTGAGCGGGGGGCAGGGGGGGGTTTCTGACCTGGTGCGTGGTGAAACTTGACCCTTTCTACCCCGCTTATCACCTCGCTTATCGCCTCGCTTATCGCCCAGCTTTGCCCTCCAACTGCCACGCATCCCCTTTGTTCTAGGCCTGCCTGCACGGCCTGCACAGCCTGCCTTCCCTCGCTTTGCAGGCTTTGGTAATTCGTACTCCTCAGATGATGTAGACTGAGGAGAGGGCATGACAGATGATGATGATGATGATGTGAGGGCAATAGGGCTAGGGGAACGGGAAACTGATGGGAAATGCGTACTAGGGCCTGGTGTGGGAGACGTGAGCCCGCGCTTCACTCCCTTCCCACGTGCAATACCAGATTTGGCCATAGGAGCCTTTCCTTTCCCAGAGTAAGTTGGGGGTGGTGGGGGGGAATCAACACGATCACTTTCTCACTGTCACTATCAATGGAAAATGGTTCACCACCAATCACTGCCAAATCATCACTGCTTGCTGTGAGTGTGTCACTTTCACTGCCACAATCAAGAGTGGTACTTACAGTTTTGTCCAGCTGTTCTAATTTCAGGAGTGCTCAACCCCTTCTGCCTCGCCGTCGGCAGTTCCTTTACCGGTGTAGAGGTAGAGGGAACACTAGCACTAATCATTGTAGAGGAGGAAGCGAGCGACAATGAGTCGGGACGGAGCGCCATTATCATGCACAGAGCTGGACAGATACTGACTGACGCGGGTCAGGGCAGGGGTGGGGGGGGCCCCCTCGGGGTTGGAGGAGGGAGGTGTGGGATGGCTGGCGTGAAAGAACTCGACAGCTACTCTTGAGTGAGACTATTTGCGCACGGGGAAAACGCGCGGTGTTCAAAAAAATCACGATCATTCCAGAATGACACCCGCGGTTTGGTCCAGTTTTGTCACTGTCATTCTGGAATGACACCTGTGGTTAAAGGGCTAATATCCAAGGTGCACTAATTAGTTTTAATTCACAACATTATAGCATATAAGCGACGTTATGATATCAATACCGACCTCCTGCATATTACACTCATATTTCTCACTGAGAGCCTAGTATCAATCAGAACTCTTAATATCCAAGGTGCACTAAATAGTTTTAATTCACAACATTATAGCATGTGAGCGATGTTACGATGTCAATACTGACCTCCTGAATATTACACTCACATTTCTCATTGAGAGCCTAGTATCAATCACAACTCTTAATATCAAAGGTGCACTAATTAGTTTTATTTCACAACATTATAGCATATGAGCGACATTACGATATCAATACCGACCTCCTGAATATTACACTCACATTTCTCACTGAGAGCCTAGTATCAATCACAACTCTTAATATCCAAGGTGCACTAATTAGTTTTAATTCACAACATTATAGCATATAAGCGACGTTACGATATCAGTACCGACCTCCTGAATATTACACTCACATTTCTCACTGAGAGCTTAGTATCAGTCACAACTCTTAATATCCAAGGTGCACTAATTAGTTTTAATTCACAACATTATAGCATGCAGTAGCTCTTGATATCTCTAAAACTTTCGACAGAGTATCGCACCGTTCTCTGCTGTCCAAACTCCCTTGCTATGGACAAACGTCTTTTGTTCCTTTGATTTCTTCTTATCTTAGTGACAGGAAAATAAGAGTAAAAGTAGATGATGTATATTCAAATTTCCGCTCAATTAACGCCGGCGTGCCGCAGGGATCAGTTCTGGCGCCAACCCTATTTCTGGTTCATATTAATGATCTCTTATTTGTCACTCACAATCCCATTCACTCATATGCAGATGACTCAACACTACGTAGTTTATTCACACTCAGACATCCATTTACAAAGTCTAATATCTCCATCTCTCAACTCAGTACAGCCATCTCCATAAATCAAGATCTATCTACAATCAGTGAATGGGGACAAAACAACCTTGTCTCTTTTAATGCTAGTAAAACTAAATATATACAGTTTACTAATAGACAGATATTGCCAGATTCGTACATTACCTTCAGTGCTACTAATATTCCCATCTCAAAAAGTATTGAAATTCTTGGTGTCTCACTTAACAGTGCCCTCAGCTGGACCTCTCATGTCAGATCACTTGCTAAAACCGCCTCAAAGAAACTTGGATTATTCTACAGAGTCCGTAACTTCTTCGCCAATGAGCAGTTAGCTATAATTTAGAAGAGTCATGTGCGCTCTCAGCTTGAATGTTGCTCACCCTTGTGGTATGGTTGTGGAGAGGTTGCATTAAGACAACTAGACAAAATTCAGAATAAAGCTGTTAGAATCATTAACAACCCTACCATTACATATAAACTACCTCCCCTGCAAGTAAGAAGGAATGTTGCCTCCCTTGGATTATTTTACAGATATTTTTTTGGCAAATGCTCAGGCGAAGTTGCGTTCATGGTGCCACCTCTCCATGCCTTCCCTCGTGCTACACGGGCATCTGGTAGCGCTCATGACTAGAATGTCACTCAACCATATTGCAGAACTTCTACCTATCAGAATTCTTTCATTCCCCGAACTGCATCTCTCTGGAACTTGCTTCCCCAGAGTTGTTTTCCTCCAAATTTCAACCCACAACTGTTCAAGTCTAACTGTTACAGATATTTTATGAACAGAGGACACCAGTAATCTGGTGTATGGATTTTTTTTTTTTTTACCCATTTGTTTTTCCTTCCTCCATTCTGTTATTTATTAAAACAAATATATATATATAAGCGACGTTACGATATTAGTACCGACCTCCTGAATATTACACTCACATTTCTCACATTTAATGTGTCACGATTATATAACATCGTCTGGCACAGGGGCAATAAGTTCCTACGAAGTACGTAAACTAACGTATTTTTCTTTACAATGCACCAGACGTAACGTATCGGCTCCCGGCTTTCAATCGCCTGAGTAAAGTTGCCTATCAACACTCGTGGTCCTGTGGAGTCTTCCCGCTCACAACCCAGGATACCCTGAGTGGCGGTGTCAGCGATCGTAGGTAGGCCGCCTCCGTAGACTTTAACACACCCAGCGCTGTCGTAAGTCTGGTCGGGCCCGCTCCCCCCACCAATGGACCCCAAGTATGGCTGTAACCGCCTGCACTCTTGGAGGGGGAAACGGGTAATGAAACCCGCCCAGCTGGACTCGACTATTTATTCGGTCATACCTGGAATTGCAATTTTACTCTCTCAGTATGCTATAATGGCATCACTCATCATTGTTATAACACTGGGTCATACACAGAATTACAATTTACCAAAGTTTACCTCGTATACACATATCGCTTTAATTCTCGTCCTTACTTTCCTACATTTATAATTGGATTATGTCGTGACATCAACCACGCACAGATCAATAAGCATTCTTAAAGTAAGCAAGGGCAACTCACTTGTGGCAGGTCCAATTCTCGTCTTACAGTATCAGTGTGTGGGTAGGAGTGTGAAGTACACAACACTAGTCCCTCACGGGCGTAATATTCTCACAGCAGTAACACTTTCACGGGATGAATGTGGAGTCGCACATCGCTTGAATTCCCCCCTTTTGGAGTCTCTGTCTAGTAAATCCAAGGATCGACGTCACTTCGTCCCTCACTCGTCCCTGACTACCAACACACTGCCCCCACACTCGCCCATAGCGTCTATTCTAAGGCCTTGTGTTCATTATAGCTAGGCTAATGGATTTTATACTGATGCGACCGTACATACATATAAACACCGTGTCAGCGTCCTTGTGCCTCTCTCTCTCTCCTATACTCTCTCTCTCACTCTCTCTCTCTTTCTCTCTTTACCGCATTAGATGAGGTAAGATTGCCCCCGTTAGTCGGTTACGACCAATACCATATACACTTTCACTCGCAGCTCCCTTCCAGCAGGCACAGCTTGTTCGCAGGGCGTGTTTTAGGGTTTTGCGTGTGGACGTCCTGACCTTGACATGCCTCACCACACCATCATCACCGGGTTCGCCTCTACCAGTCTCCCCAAAACCCAGTGATGACGGGGTACATTCCAATCCGTCACCAATATCAGGTCCCCCACTTGGAGATTACGCAACCACAACGCTTATAATCCCTATATTACTGTTTCATAACCAATATACTCTTGTACTACATATAAATTCGTACCAAGTAAATAAGTAAATACTGTTTAATAGTGGATAAAATAGTTACTCTCCCATAGAACTCGTTTTCCTTGGTGCCAGCCTGTTAGAAAACCCAGTCAGGTAAGGAAGTACTCGTACCTAAAGCGGGTATTTTAAACCTCAGGTGAGCGATTTCTCTATGAATAATCGATGTTTCTCACCAAAAGCGGATGTTTGAGCCAAAAAAAAAAAAACGTCCAACAACGTTGGGATGGGGCGGGTTAAAGACACCGACACACATTCTTCTGCACAGTCGAATATGATGCGGACCTCTCCGGGCTTGTTTGGGTTTAACACTGGATGGTGTGGCAGATACCAGGACACGTGAGGCCTTGTGTGAAATTCATTATGAGGCACCAATTCAGCGTAGCCTTTATCTAGCAGCAGTTGCATCTCTTCTGCGTAGCTCTGGCGTAAGGGCAGGTTTTTGACCAGCCTCTTCTTCAGGCTCTCTAACCTCCTCAGTGCCATTAACATGTTGTCTGGGAGCTTGGGTGGATTTCGTCTGAATGGTATAGGGAGCTGGTAGTGCCCCATCACCTTTGTCACCGTGCTTGACCACAATTTTATCTCCCTATTGTCTTCAACAGACAGGCCATCTCCCTTCTTCAAGTAAATTGCATCCAGTTCTCAAAACTGTCGCACTTGCTCCTCCAATCGTGTTTCCTGGGAAATGTTGTCCACTACAGCCACACATCCTACCTCCTCTGGTCTGTCTTCTACCTCAGCACGAAGTCGTGCAGGTTCGCTGACGGTCCATCCCAGCGGCGTCCTTATCGCAAAGGGTTCTCCACTGTTCCCTGCCCTGACCTCCAAGGGCGTCAATGCTTGTGGAGCATCAAACCAATCAATAGTTGCTCCTCACCTTCGTATGTGTTCAGTGGCTCTATTCCCGCTAAATGACTCCATCGTGCCATGTCCTGTACAGAGGGTACTGAATCCTTCAGCGTTGAAAGGAGTCACTGAGTGACAATCACCCCATGCGGCGATATCTTCTGGTTCGGTTTACGAGAATGCCCGCTGCTAACTACTAAGTCTATCTCTTCAGTTCGCTGCACCGTCACCTGAGTTATAGTGTTTAGTGTTACCCATACGGTTCTCCGTGTTGCCCCCAGCCTGCTTGCCAATTGGGTCGTACAGAAAATTCGGTTGCTGCCAAAGTCCAAAAGTGCTCTCGTCCGGACTACGGCATCCGAGCCTTTACTAGCCACCTTCACTTCAATAATGGGCAACGCCACCTTGCAAAGCTGCCCATGTTTCCGCGTTGTTCCTGCCGTAGTGGTGAGTCATTAATTCCCGCCTTTGCCCCTTTCGAGCTTGGGCCTCTTAAGTGTTCCCTCCATGCTTGCCTCATCTCGTTTGTCGGTCTGTCCACAGGAAGCACTTCTCTTCTCTGGCTCTGCTCAGTGTACTCCCTGCTTGTTTCCATGTGCCTCCTCCTGCTGAGTGTATCAACGACGATCATCTCTCGGCTTCCTCTCACCCTCCACCCGTGGCTCTGCTCAGTCTCCCTTCCTGGGTTCCCAATGGTACGGGGACTCCTGCCTTTGCCTTACAGGGACGGTTGGGTGTATCCATCGTGAATGCTTCCCAGTGCAACCCTCTATGTCACACCATACTGAGGCCAGGCACTCAGCTGGCAAGTGGGTATCATTCAAGCAAACATAACAGTATTTGAGCCATCAGACCGTGGACCTCCTTTCTTCAACTCTCACGGCACGGAATCTCTTGTAACCCACCAGGTGTGTAGTCCCCCGCACAGCTGACACAAGTCTCTCTCGCTCGCAGGTTCACCATCACCAATGGTGGCCTAGCCAATCACACACCCATCTGGATTCCTTCTAACACCAACCTCGGTGGATCGCTTGGTGGTTGCTCCCCTTTCCTTGGTTCTCCTCCTTACACACACTCTGTCCGCTTCCTCCAGGATAAAGGTTTTCAACCATTTAACGCTGGGATAATACCCGTTTCGTTTGTTGTGGGCATAAGTGCCCTTTCAAGCAACCGATGCGACAGCACGTCCATCGGGCGAACGGTGTCCAACTCCTGCAATCTCCCGATGGTCTCCAGACTCAGAATACAAGACCCCAACTCGTTGGCGAATTTTCTAAGGCCACCCTCATCCTCACCTTTGATCATGGGCCCTTCAAGTATTCCTTCCACAATCTTTTGTATGTACTGATGTGTGTCTCCGTATCTGTCCTCCAATATGGCCACCGCCTTCTCATAACCCTCTCTTGGGTCCAAATAGTTGCATGTTTGTAGCATGTTCCTGACAGGCACTGCACATGCTTGCATGAGCGTCTGCAGCTTATATTCCTCTGGGACTGCGGCCCTCCCTATGTGTTGTTCGAATGTATGAATGAACTCCCAATACTCCCTTCGGCTATTCCCTTCGAAGGTTGGTAGTTGGGTCTGTGGCAACCTCATGGCTGCAATCAATTCCTTCAAGCCAGAAGCTTTCACTTCCACGCCCATAGGGGCAACGCATGTCAGCTCTTCCGTTCCTGATCTAGTCAGTTTCGGATTCCCTGACCTCTGCCACCTTGGCCCTGGTCCGCTAACTGTTGACTCTTCTTGATGTAGAGTCACTGCTTCTTGCATCTGTTCCTGCTCCCCCCACTGGGTTCCCCCAGTCTCCCACATTTGTTTGTCTCCAATGCCATCACCATATTTTGGCCTCTTTGCCGATCCTTCGTGTACTGCTATAGTCTCTGGCTGCACCTGTGGCCTCAAGCTCATCTCGTTCCTCCCTTCCATTCCCATCAAGTTCTCGAACTGTGTCAAGTGATCATGGATCGCCTTGTTCTGTTCTTGCAGGGTTTGCAGAGTCAGCAGGAGTGCTCTCATGCACACGTTCTCACGTGCCTTAGCCAGTCTGCCTTCAATTGCCGGCCACTTCTCTAAGCATTCTTGCAGCCCAGATTCGGCCCTCTCCTCCTCTCCTTGTTCCATCATCGTCCCCGCAGCCTCCGTCTCGTACTCCTCTCCCCCCGTTGCTTCCCTTGCCTCCTTGACTATCCTTTGAGCCGTTCCATGGGTTTCGTTCTGCCCGTCATGTTCCGCACGTTCCTTTTTTTCTGGGTTGTCCATGCTGATATGTTCCACCTGGTATGCTCTGCCCGGTATGTTAGGTTGGTTTCCGGCCAGTATGTTAGGTTGCGTTCTGCCCAGTATGTTAGGTTGGGTTCCGCCCAGTATGTTAGGTTGGGTTCCGCCCGGTATGTTCGGTTCCGCTCCCTCTTCCTTTTTTTTTTTTTTTTTTTAACTCTCTTAGTCACACTCTCGTTCATGCAACGTTTATCCCATCACTTCAAACAGCCAGACAGCGAGTGCTAAGCTTAGCCTTTAAAGAACAGTGGCACACCAGAACCTTCTCTATGACACCCTAGTATCAATCACAACTGTAAATATCCAAGGTGCACAAATTAGTTTTAATTCACAACATTATAGCATACAAGCGACGTTACGATATCAATACCGACCTCCTGAATATTACACTTACATTTCTCACTGAGAGCCTAGTATCAATCACAACTCTTAATATCCAAGGTGCACTAATTAGTTTTAATTCACAACATTATAGAATATAAGCGATGTTACGATATTAATACCGACCTCCTGAATATTACACTCATATTTCTCACTGAGAGCCTAGTATCAATCACAACTCTTAATATCCAAGGTGCACTAACTAGTTTTAATTCACAACATTATAGCATATAAGCGACGTTAAGATATCAGTACCGACCTCCTCAATATTACACTCACATTTCTCACATTTAATGTGTCACAATTATATAACATCATCTGGCACACGGGCAAGAAGTTCCTACGAAGTACGTAAACTAACGTATTTTTCTTTACAATGCACCAGACGTAACGTATCGGCTCCCGGCTTTCAATCGCCTGAGTAAAGTTGCTTATCAACACTCGTGGTCCTGTAGGGTCTTCCCGCTCACAGCCCAGGATAACCTGAGTGGCGGTGTCACCGATCGTAGGTAGGCCACCTCCGTAGACTTTAACACACCCAGCGCTGTCGTAGATCTGGTCGGGCCCGCTCCCCACACCAACGGACCCCAAGTATGACTGTAACCGCCTGCACTCTTGGAGGGGGAAACGGGTAATGAAACCCGCCCAGCTGGACTCGACTATTTATTCGGTCATACCTGGAATTGCAATTTTACTCTCTCAGTATGCCATAATGGCATCACTCATCATTGTTATAACACTGGGTCATACACAGAATTACAATTTACCAAAGTTTACCTCGTATACACATATCGCTTTAATTCTCGTCCTTAGTTTCCTACATTTATAATTGGATTATGTCGGTAAGCAAGGGCAATAAGCATTCTTAAAGTAAGCAAGGGCAACTCACTTGTGGCGGGTCCAATTCTCGTCTTACAGTATCAGTGTGTGGGTAGGGGTGTGAAGTACACAACACTAGTCCCTCACGGGCGTAATATTCTCACAGCAGTAACACTTTCACGGGATGAATGTGGAGTCGCACATCGCTTGAACTCCCCCCTTTTGGAGTCTCCGTCTAGTAAATCCAAGGATCGACGTCACTTCGTCCCTCACTCGTCCCTGACTACCCACACACTGCCCCCACACTCGCCCATAGCGTCTATTCTAAGGCCTTGTGTTCATTATAGCTAGGCTAATGGATGTTATACTGATGCGACCGTACATACATATAAACACCGTGTCAGCGTCCTTGTGCCTTTCTCTCTCTCCTATACTCTCTCTCTCTCTCTCTTTACCGCGTTAGATGCGGTAAGATATATATATATATAGATAGATAGATAGATAGATAGATAGATAAAGATAGATACATAGATAGATAGATTGATATAGATAGATAGATAGATAGATACACAGACAGATAGACATAGATATAGATGTAGATATATATATATATATATATATATATATAGATAGATAGATAGATAGATAGATAGATATCAAAAATCATACAGTATGTATAAAGATGGAGAGATGGCACAGCGCCAAAAATTACAGCAACAAAATGGAGGCAGTTAAACACATGTTACCCTTACATTTTTCCTACTCATATAATTAGTATTATGGAATAACAAGTGCACTCAAATAATAAGTATATTCAAAAAGAGAAGTGCCTGAATTATGGTATAGCTGTTTCTGAACTATTCATTTAATAGAAGTGTACAATTAAAAATAATTAGGCAAGGGGTTACATCTCCTAATACTGCCTAAATCTTGTTCCAGTGGTTTTGGCACTGTCATCCCTGTATCTTCATACATTTCATAAAATACATTTATTACTGGTAATAAACTACCTCCTCCAGAATCATGCGTGCCACAGAAGCCGGTCTGTACGACTACTGGGTCAACTTCTACACCCCTAACCTCACCTTCTGTCTCAACCCACCCACCAAAATCGCCGTCGAAGCTTCTATAAGCGTCACAAACATCTGGGTAAAGCATGGTTGAATCTTCTTAAAACAATTAATGGTTTAGGATGTATGGTAGAAAAGTATGGTTGGAGCTTGCTTCGGCGTCACAACACTGTAATTTTCTATTTGCATCCTACCTAGTGCTACAGTATTCAACCTGGGAAAGGCCTTGCAAAGTATAGTGATCAGCTACATCCTATATCCCCTTCACTACAAGTGGTCTCCTCTAAAGTAACAAAATATAATTTCAGACGCTCACGTCTTGAAGTTTTCCACATCTTACCGATGTAAGGTTCAGATTATTTGTCCAGGGATTCATGGGTATAACAAATGCGAGTGATTAATGGTTGAAGCATCCCAAAGCAGTTTCGAAGAATCCCTTTGTAGTGTTATCGATCCTGCCAGGCAGTTTGATTCAGTTCTCTTTCGTAGCTTCAACGCAATATTCTGCAAATAAATCATAAAAGTAATTGTTAAAGAATGAAAGTATAAGAGTAAGAACTATAAAAAATTCATAAAAGATTTAAAATTCCTATCTCTGATTATTTGATGCAGTTTAGATGTATTTATTAGTGTTTGGGAAGGTCCCTCGTATTGAAAAGATAAATATTTACTTTATTTGTCACCAGATGATTATCATCTTTAGAAGAATAAGGTCCCTCATATTGAAAATTGAAGTCTGCTTTCACCTATAGCGAGATGGCTAATTCTCCTTAAAAATTTTCTCATAAGCTAATGGGTGTACACTTGTCAGCTTGTTATATCCTCAGACACCATTTATATCAGCAGATCTCTGCATCAGCAAGTTACTGCTCACTTCTGTGATTATTATATGATTTGTGTCCATATAAGAAAGACACTAAACATGAAAAATGCGGAGTATATCGATGATAAATAAGTCAAATGAAATATTTAACACCTGTGTAAATACGGTTTTGAAAGTATTAATGCTATAAGACTATTTCCTCAGAGAATATGCCAACGATGCCATCTGACCCTTCCAGCTTGAACAGCATCTCCCAATCAAAATATAATCATTTGAAGGAAGTACGAATGTAACAAATATGATTTCGTTGCAAAAGTATTAATGCCACTGTCATCAGTTTCAGGGAGGCTTTTCCAAACGGTGGGATTTGATTCAGCTTCTGTCAACTAATTCACTACCTGGGAGATAAGGAGCTCTCCTGTGGTGAATAAAATCGTCTTCAGAGACCATATGGGAGCATTTCTGTGATGAGTACAGTCATCTATAGTTATCATAGGACTCTCTCCTGTGCTGAATATAATCTATCTATCTATTGCCAGGCGCCTCAATCCCGTTTGGGGTGGGCATCAACAAATCGCCTCCAAGTCGCCCTGTCCCCCGCCATTTCACTGCCCTGCTCCCAACTCACCCCCCCCTCTCATATACCTCTCCAACCCATCCCTCCATCTCATCCTCGGCCTCCCCCTCCCTCTTCCCCTCTCCACCTCACTCACATACACTCTCTTCGTCAGTCTTTCACCCTCCATCCTCTCCACATGGCCAAACCACCTCAGTGTGCTCCTCATAACGCTTCCTATCACATCCACATCCACACCACAACGCTCCTTTATATCCTCATTCGTCAGCCTGTCTCTCCATGTGACTCCATAGGCTCCTCTTAAATAACTCATTTCCACTGCTCTCACTCTTGACTTGTGTCCTTCCAACAACATCCAAGCTTCACTTCCATACGTTAGAGTTGGTATCACAATACTGTCATGTAGTAACTGTTTCACTTCCATGCTCACTTCCCTGTTTCTTATCACTGCATTCAAAGAACCAGCAACCTTTCTTCCCTGCTGTACCCTTTCAAGCACTTCACCCTCCAAACCTCCATCCTTACTCATCACACTACCCAAGTACTTAAACGTACTCACATTTTCCAATTCCTCACCATCCAACCTCGCTGTACATTCACTGACTTCACCTCTCTCAAAGACCATCACTTTACTCTTCCCTACATTCACCTTTAGATTCCGTTTCTTACACACTCTCCCAAACTCATCCACCAAGCCTTGCAGCTCCCCTTCGTCTTTACTCAACAACACAGTATCATCTGCAAACAACAGTACAGGGAGTTTCCAAACACTGTCCTCTCTCACCAGGGCCACTCCAACATCCACTACCCTACCTTGTACCTCTTTTATTACCCCATCCATGTACAAATTGAACAACCATGGAGACATGACACATCCCTGTTTTAACCCAACTTTCAAAGAGAAAAATTCACTTAGTTCACCATCCACACGCACTGCAGCCTTCGCACCATCGTACATACTCTTCACAGCATTCAACAACTTCCCATCTACTCCATATATTCTTAACACTTTCCACAATCCTTGTCTATCCACCCTGTCATATGTTTTCTCCAAATCCATGAAAGCCGCATACAACTTCTTTCCCTTCTCTAGAAACTTTTCCACTAAAGATCTAAGAATGAATATCTGATCTACACAACCTCTTCCTTTCCTAAAGCCTCCCTGTTCTTCTCCAACTAATTTCTCTGTTCTTTCTCTAACTCTGTCAATAAGTATCCTACCATACACTTTTCATATTATACTAAGAAGACAAATGCCCCTATGATGACAACACACTTCTTTTTCCCCTTTTCCTTTGTACAAGGGAATAATTATACCTGACTTCCAATCCTCCGGGACTCTACCTTCTTCCCAGGCCAATCTGCACATCTTCCACGTCCATTCTATTACTATCTCTCCCCCATGCTTCAGCATTTCACCACACACTCCATCAATTCCTGGGGCTTTCCCCGATTTAACTTTCTTCATTGCTTCCACAACTTCTATCCTACTGATTTCTTCCTGTCTTCTCACCTCCCTCCTTCTCCCAGCCATTCCCCAGCCACTTATACTCGCATTACTTCCATCCTCTATGTTCAACAATTCCTTAAAGTGTTCTCTCCATCTGCTCACTTTTTGTCCCTTCTCCACTAGTAATCTACCATTTTTATCTTTCACTTCCCTGCTAACTTCACTTCCACCCTGTCTTACTCTTTTCACCTCTTTCCAGAACATTTTCTTACAGTCTCTCCACTTTACTTTCAAATTCCTTCCAAATTCCGCATCCACTCTCTTCTTATTCTCTCTTACTAATATTTTCACCTCTCTCTTTCTTTCTACGTATAACTCTCTCTTCCGCCTCTCAACTTCTTCCACGCCGCTATTTCTCATCCATTCATTGTATGCTTTCTTCTTTTGTGCCACAGCCTGTCTCACCTATTTAGTCCACCACGCTGTTCCTTGCACCCCCCTCCGTCTTCTCTTCCTTCCACACACCACATCACATGCTGCACATATTTCTTCTGTAAATATAATCATTTTAATATATCATTGGAAGCTCTTCTTTGCTGAATACAATCGTCATAAGATATGATAGGGAGCTCTCGTATGCTGAACACAATCGTCTAAAGATATCCTAGGGAGCACTCGTATGTTGAATGAAATAGTCTAAAAATATCAAGAATAAACTAAAATCTCATCCTCTGTGATGTGACATTAATGTATCTGGAATACTGGTCATGTTGTTCTTATCATCTTTATTATCAGTGTGGGTGATAAAATAATTAAAGTGTCGTATACAGAATAAAACAATAGCGGACATATTCTACCCTAGCACAGATCTCTAACTCCTATCAGCTAGGATGATGGCCAAAAGTAGTCAGGTTGGACATGGGATCTGACTTTTCGAACCTTGTAGCAAAGGCTCAATGAATTTCATGCGACCACGATGTAGTATTTAACCTGCCCCATCCCGACGTTTTCTGGGCAGTGGTACGCCCCAGTCCCGACATTTTTGGACCTTTTTTTTTTTTGGCTCAAACAACCGCTTTTGGTGAGAAACATCGAAAATTCATAGAGAAATCGCTCACCTGAGGTTTAAAATACTCGATCTAGGTACGAGTACCTCCTTACCTGACTGGGATTTCTAACAGGCTGGCACCAAAGAAAACGAGTTCTATGGGAGGGTAACTATTTTATCCATTCATAAACAGTATTTATTTATTTACTTGGTACGAACTTATATGTAGTACAGGAGTATATTGGTTTTCAAACAGTAATATAGGCATTATAAGCATTGTTTCACTCACTAACTCATCACCATTCATGACTTTTTTTTCCCACATTACCTGATCATCATTTCTGACTGTTTCTTCCTCTAATGCTATGTAAAATTTGTCCTCCACATTGTCATCGATTGGGGAATCACTCTGGCTCTGAATGTCTATATTGGCCAGATCACTGGTAACAGGTGAATTGCCGAGACAATGGCGTGCAGGGGGGTTGGAGAGGTTATGCGGTGTAAGGCATTGTCCCTGCTTGGCATCTTGTAGAGGAATAGAGGAAGGTGTCCCGTGTATACATGCCAAAAATCACTCGCGAAATCCCTCGTGAAAATTGAAAATTGTGCAAATTAGGGACCTTGCAATGTTGCCGCGTTAATTCATGTCTCCGGGATATGAGTGCACATCATATCAGGACGTGAATTCACGTCTCTGGGATGCAGCGGTTTAAGTAGTGGGCGTGTCCTTGTTCTGTCAGAAGGAAGGAAATTGGCTGTAATAAAGAAGTGCTGTGGAGCCTTCCAAGCCGACCAGAATACCCTATATACCCTTTTACCCTTTCCTAGTTATTCTTGTTATTTCCAGTGGTGGGCAGCACAAACGAAGAAGGACCTTGCGCAAGTGCGCAATCTAACAAATATTTAGCTTGTGCAATGTCGCAAAGCGCAAACGCAAACCATTTGGATATATTTGTGGGAATTACTGTAAAATACTGAGATATTGACATAAAATAGCGTACCTACTTACTTTTACTTATTATTTTATATTATTTGTAATTTGCACAAGTGCGCAATCTAATATTTAGCTTGTGCAATGTCGCTAAGCGCTAGCGCAAACCATTTGCATATATTTGTGGGAATTACTGTAAAATATTGAATTATCTAAACAAATTAGCATACTTACTTTTATTTATTATTATTCTATCTATCTATTGCTAGACATCTAAATCAAGTAAAGGGTGGCCATTGGCCACAAACAAGCAACAAATTGCCTCCACGTCGCCCTGTCCCCTGCCAGTTTACTGCCCTGCTCCCAGCTCACACCCCTCTCTCATATACTTCTCCAATCCATCCCTCCATCTCATCCTTGGCCTCTCCCTCCCTCTCCCCCCCTTCACTCAAATACACTCTCCTCATTAGTCTCTCACTCTCCATCCTCTCCATATGACCAAACCACCTCAAAGTGTTTCTCCTAACGCTTCCTATCACATCCACATCCACACCATAACGCTCCTTCACTTCCTCATTTGTCAATCTGTCTCTCCATGTAACTCCACACGCTCCTCTCAAATAACTCATTTCCACTGCTCTCACTCTTGACTTATGTCCCTCCAACAAGGTCAAAGCTTCACTTCCATACATTAGAGGTGGTATCACAATACTGTCATGTAGTAACTTTTTCACTCGTGGAAGTTCAAACAGAGGAGTGATTGGGCTGCGAAGCGCGGGGGCAGGGAAATGAAGACTGTGATGTTGCCAGTTTTACTTTTATCTGCATTTTCGCAAGACATTGTATTTAATAATTCAGTATTGATATACAATAGCATGTGTAATTCCTTACAAAAATCATTAAAACATATTATTTAAATCAAATATCCACAGCCTAATAAATTATTAGGCTGTGGATATTTGATTTAAATTGTTTTAATGATTTTTGTAAGGAATTGCATATGCTACTCTTAATAAATAATGTATTTTTAATTTATTATTATTTACTAATAATAATAATTTAAAAAATATTAAAATACATTATCTCTTGAAACATTTTAAGAAATGCTACTACCCTCCATCCCCCCTGCCTCTCCCCAGCAGAACCCTCGCGACCCGCCCGAGCCTCCCCAATCCCTTGTCCAGACATACGGGAAGCTCCCAAGACCACGTGTACTGTGCAATCCAAAGGACAGGTGCACATGGCAGGTGCACAAGTGCAATAATGCGCATGGTCTCATGCGGTGCGCAATGCACAAATGATATTCACCAGAGTGCAACGGTGCGCAATGCGCAAACAATATTCACCAGAGCGCAACAGTGCACAACTGTGCTTTGCGCACCTGCCCTGCACTGGTTATTTCTAAATTGTTTTGTTCAAACCAGGAAAACTCTTCATAGTAATACAGCCTTTATTAATCCGGATATTAGCAGAGTTTTTTTTTTTTTGCAGCTGTGAAAATTATCTAGTAGCAGCAAAAAAAAACAAAAAACAAAAAAAAACAAGAATTGAAAGGTTTAAATATACTCCATCTATGACATAATGATTTCCTTCACGATTGTAACTACTGTATCTTAAACGACACATTTTTTTCCCTTGCCATCTCATGACAATTACATTAGATTTGAATAAACTTGGACAACGAGAAGAAAAATGCAATAAACATAAACCCTCCACTATTGGACAGCTCTCTTTAGTTAAGGATAACAACATCAAGGATACGCTCTACTAAAGAAAGACGTCACCGCACTAAAAAGATCAGTTTACTTTATAATGACCCGCCGATTTCAGACATATGTGACAACAAACAGATAACTCCATCATTATGATGAAGTCTATTAACGTATCATGCCAGGCATTTTTGCAATTTTATGCCCACCTAATCCCGTACCAAAAACGGAAAATTTTATTGCATAAAACAATCCAAAAGGACATGTAACTCAAGGAAAAGCTAAAAAAAAGTACTCCTTATAGGAGAAATAAGAGCAGGATGGCCATCTGTCGTGTTTTCAGCCCAGTTTCCCAAGCCGTGAGCAACGTCTTCCCACCCAGCTGGGCGGGATGAGAGAGAATGGGGAGGGGGGGGGAGGAAATGGGGGATTCCCCTTTCTCAGTGTCCTCCACTGGCTCATATTCCTCCCCAGAATAGGCATCCAGGTCTTTTTCTTCTGAAGAATCACTAAATGAAGGGACAGAAGGGTCCATGTGACAGTTTCAACAGCCTCCTCCAGCCCAGTGAGGCGGAAAAATGGCGTCATTTTCGCGACATTCTGATACTGTGACGGACAGTGGCACACTGATGTTACCCACCCACTCAGAACCAAACTCAGTGCTACAACTGCTTGGACAGAGTGTTGCCAATACATTAAGCTACTCCACATCAAAAATTTAGCTAGATTAAAGCAGATTGAGACGTGCTACAGCTCTCGAATTTTGCTGTTGGCACCATCACGTCGCTGGGATTAATTGAGACGTTTTGTACTGTCGGCACCATGCCGACGGCGGGATTGTACGGGTTAAAAAATATATTCTACTTCTTTAGAAGGATCTCATTCAGCTTGGGGGATCTAAGTCTGGAAGGTACTTAAGATAGACTAATAAAAAAATAAATGGTGATGGGATTATGTTGAGTATGAATGTTTGTCGGTTTCTCACACACACACACACACACACACACACACACAGAATGCAAAACCCGTACCAACCAAATGGTCTAAGGGCTGAACATATGTTTTTGCCCTGTGATTCTGACCTTCGAGTGACTGTACTCAGAATTATTAACCCACAACAATTCCACCAAATTTGGTTCATATCAGATCAGAATTGAGTTGGCTTTGCCAAAACACCCTTACATTTGCCATTACCTTTGATCAACGATTTTCAGAATTGAGTCTCTGTCCTCTCCCTTTGACATGTCTTTAGTACTGTAAGATAAACGGTGATGAAACTTTGTCATGACACCTATACCTTTGACCTATTGTCGTCTAAAACAGGTGAACCCTTTGGGTATTCTCAAGTTCTCAACCAAATTTGATACAGAACAGACCATAACTGCTTATTTGTTTTGTTTAAACACAAACACACGAACCTAACTTTGACCTTTACCTTTGACCTTGACGATTGACTGATTATTCTCAACATTAAATTTCCTTCCTCCTTGCCTGATTCTTAATACTTCCACTAGGCTTGGGTCAAATAAGATCAAAACTGATTGAGATGATTTTGTCATGTTATCTTGGTATCTGACCTTTCCTTGTGACCTTATCCTTTAAGTGGCTTTTTCAATATCGAATCCCTATAGCGAAGCCTTACTGTAAACCTTTTCATCAAGTTCCATCTATGTCTGATTTGAAAAAAAAGAAATTGAGTTGATTTTGCTGTGACTTGGACCTTTGAGGAAATGTAAAAAAAAAAAAAAAAAAAAAAATAGAACTCTGGCCCCGATCCTTCAACGCAAAGCATCACTCTGTGTCCCTCATCCAAGCCGCAGTGACAGGGCTCACTGGAAGTTGAAATGAGGCCAGAGATAAACAAAGGCGATATCAAATGACCTTGACATCACTCGGCCTAACTGACCTAATAAGTTCATCATCCCCCGATACTGTATCGCTGACAAAGTTTAATCATAATATGTCAAGGAGTTGAAAAGATACCGCACCAACAAGGATAAACTAAGCTGAACAATAAGCGATGCCAAGGCACAGCAAACCCATCCCCGGCAGTCATTTTAGTGCTGACATATAAACACAACAGGATACCTAGTCAAGGATGTCACATATCAAATTCGCAGTAAATCAGGTGAAAATTGACGATTTCATGCCCATTTGAAATTTTAGACCCGACCCACCTGACATTGACCTTCCTACTGCTAACTGGTGGGTAACCCTCCTGATGGAATGAGGCATTTTATAGGATGCAGATTTGAAAGATGCCCCTTTAAGTTTTGGTTTCATGTCCATATGACTAATTTGAAAAGAGTTATGGGGAAAGAACTTCTTTCTTACACTTTTTTGGCCTACAGCCTGGGCCGTGGCTCAATTTGGCCCAGTATTTAATCGGGTGATCAGAAGGTCATAGCCCAACATACCAGTAATTTTAGTCAAAATCGCATCAGTAGCTTTTGCGTAAAGTTGTTAACAGACAGAGATGTAGATAGACAGACAAACAAACAGACAAACCGAGTGAAAACAGTACTTTTCCCCTAGCCCCTGCTGGGTGGGGACGGGTGATAACCTTGACTATTGGGCCCTTGTCCATGCTGACCTAATCAGTTTATCTTCCCTTCATGCCGTATAATTGATAATAATTTGATCGAAATCTGTGAAGGAGTTCAGGATATTTTGCACCCACAATGATGCACTAAGTCAACTTCAAATGACTTGGACATTAGACCCTTTGACCAGCCGACCTAATTAGTTTATCTCCTCATACTACATCTTTGACAAAAGTTTGGTGGAAATCCGTCATTGGGTTCAGAGGATATCGCTCCCACTATAGAGTTATGGACGCATGGACCCATGCCCACCCGCATGCACGCACCCACGCACGCCTCCTCCATCGTAGGTAGGCAGGGGCATAAAAACATGCAAACTCTATGCTTGATCTTAAAACCATCCACCATGTATGGTCCAGATTATATGGACATTGTTTTAGTAATGTTATTCACACCCAGACACACAGGTCAAACTTTAACCTTGCCCTGTGACCTTGGCTGGTGTCTCCTTGTTGTCAGTATTAACCTTCCCCCTCTTTTATTTCTTACCTATCATCCTTTCACCATACTTGGTGTAAATCAAATAAAAATAATGTACGTTTACCCAGGCAGATCAAGTTTAAACTAATCTTGTACCCTCCACCCTGAACGTGTTTTTCTATTAAGAAAAAAAAAAAACTGACCCTTAATCCTTCCACTATGTCTGCTTACAATCAGATGAATACTGAGCTATTTTTCACACACACACACACACACACACACACACACACACACACACACACACACACACACCAATGAAAACATAACATCCGCTCTGTGTTCGGAAGGCCGGGAGTTAAAAAAAAAAAATAATAATGAAGAATCTGTCTGCCTCTAATGAATGTTTGTGATGTTAAGAGACTCTGGATCCAGGAAGTGTAAGCTCTGTTTTACGAGGGCGACTTTTTTCTCTCTTCCTACGATCAAACGATTTTTCTTTCCTCACCTTCAGACGGATCAGTTGGTAAAATGTGGAAAGGGTCTACATGTAACCCCTTCGTTGAAAAATTACCCCTGAAGCTGAATAAACTTGTCTGGAGGCAAAGAGGATGAACTGGGAATAGATGGCATCCTAATAAAGACATTTATTTTACTATTCGATGCAGGGAATGGTGGTGATTCCTTCAGGGGGGACGACATGGTGATTCTTATAGTGCTCTGTTTGGATGATCTTTACTCTCTACTGACTTATCTTTTCTTTCATTTGTGTGTGTGTGTGTGTGTGTGTGTGTGTGTGTGTGTGTGTTTTGTCTAGTGGTGAGACAACCTTTCACGCACATAAGTATAAAACTGATTTTTGCTGATGGCAAACAATCTCATACAGCTTAGGAAGCACTGTTATATATGTTTGTTGTTGTTGTTGTTGTTGTTGCTGATGTTGTTATGATGATGATGATGATGATGATGATGATGATGATGATGATGATGATGACGCTTCCACCGACCTATGATGGAGGAGGCATTAAGTGGTTGGTCTGTCCATCTGTGGGTGCATGCGTAGGTGCATCCATACCACTTTTCTGGGTGCGATATCTCCGGCACCCAACTACCGATTTTCAACAAAGTTTTGTCAGTGACCCAGTATGAACGGGCGACGAAATGCATAGGTCTCCAACGTCAAAAAGACAAATGTCAAGGTTATATGGGCTTGAATCAAATTGCGGGCAGGAAATCTCCTGAACCCCTTGATGGATTTTGTCCAGCCATTTATCGGTGATTCAGTATGAAGAAACGATGAACTGATTTGGTCATCAAGGTCAAATAGTCAAAGGTCAAGGTCATATGTGTGTGGGTGAGATATCACCTGAACCCGTCAATGCAGTACGAAGGGACGATGAATTGGGTAAGTCAGCAGCATCAAGGGTTCAAAGGTCAAGGTCATATGGATTTGGGCTGGATATCTACTGAACCCTTTGACGTACTCAAGGCAACTTTTGTCAGTGATACAATATGAACGGAAAATGAACTGATTAGGTCAGCAAGGTCAAGGGGTCAAAGGACAATTTCATATAGATGTGGGCACAATATCTCGTAAAACTCTTGAGGGACGTCGAGGAAACTTTTGTCAGTGATACAATATGAAAGGACAAAGAAATGATTAGGTCAGAAGGGTCAAAGATACAAAAGTCAAGGTAATATGGGGTCAGCTTAGTTTTTCTGTAGATTCATTCCACAATGAACCCTGTCATGGAGGTTTATAATGAGTCCATGTGCAATGCATGGTGGAGGCATGCCGAGTGATGTCTTGCATCGATAGCCCGGGCCCTAGTTCTGACATTTCATTATTATTATTATTATTATTATTATTATTATTATTATCATTATTATTATTATTATTATTATTATTATTATGGGGAGATGAGAGTGTGAGAGAATGGGAGTATGGATGGGGTATACAGTATGCTCAGCAGTAGGTGAGAATGAAAGGACAAAATGAGGGGTGTGTATTGTTGTGAGTAACAGATGGAAGAAGAATATAAGAGAGTATCAATCAGTTGGCTCGAGGATTGTGACTGAAAGTTAGACTACAAATGTGGGTGATTGTGTGCATGTATGCGCCAACCCAAGATCATGCAAGTAGAGTGAGAAGGGAGTTCTGGACAAATGTGGAAGCGTGCATGGAAAAGTTTAAAAGGAATGAGAAGTGTTTTTGATTGGAGATATGAATGGAAGAGTAGGGAATGGGAAGGTGGATGAAATAGTTGATGAGTGGGTTGTACCTTCAGAGATGGATGAGAAGGGCAGTGCTTTAGTGGACATTTGTGACGGGAGGGGGTTGGTGATACTTAATACCCTCTTCAGGCACAAAATGATCCACAGATATACATGGTGAGTGATGAGAAAGGTGGGTGGTGAACTGAATGAACGGAAGGCAATGATTGATTATGTATGTGTGGATGAAAGGATGAGAAGGTGTGTAATGGATGCAAGAGTATACAGAGGTTGGGGGAGTTGACTTTCGGACCACCACTTGGTGGTGGTCATAATTAAATTCTAAATAAAATGGAGAAATAGAAGAAGGGAAGGATAGGAGGAAGTAGAACACATAAGGAGAGTGGAAAAGTTACAAGCGCATCAGAATATAAGATGGAAGTGGAGGAGTCATTAGGTAAATATAGATTGGAGCAGATGGGGTACGTGGAAGGTGTGTGCAAGATATTCACAGAAGAAATCTGTGCAGCATGTAAGGTGGTGTGTGGGGTGAAGAGAAGATGAAAAGGGGTGCAAGGAACAGCATGGTGGACTGAAGAGGTGAGGGAGTCTGTGGCACAAAAGAAGAAAGCATATGGTGAGTGGGTAAGAAACAGAGGCGTGGAAGAAGTTGAGAGAAGTAAGGGAGAGTTATACGTAGAGAGGAAGAGAGAGGTGAAAAGACAAGTAAGAGAGAGTAAGAAGAGAGTGGATGAGGAATTTGGAAGGAACTTGAAAGTATAGAGGATGGAATGTAAGAAAATGTTCTGGAAGGAGGTAAAGAAAGTTAGACAGGGTGCCAAAGAAGTTAACTGGGAAGAGAAAGATAATGGTATATTACTGGCAGAGAAGGAAGAAAAAGTGAGCTGATGGAGAGAACACTTTATGGAATTGTTGAGCAGAGAAAATGAAAGTAATGCAAGTATAAGTGGCTGGGGTATTGTGAGGAGAAAGAGAGATGTGACAATCTATCTATCTATATACCTAGGCTGCTTCCCCCAAGGAAAGGGAGGTAGCCGAGACAGGATGACACACTCCTCATTTACTCATCCATTCAAACACATTCATTAGCATCTTAGACCCAAAGGGGAGAACGGACAGATCCTCACTGCACCACACCACACAAGGGTCAACTGCTCAATGCAATCAGTGACATCCGCAGCAGGGCCCGACAGCAGAGCTGGTTTACCCCTGCCACATCATAACAGACTCATCCCCTTACCAGCACCTGACCTGAAATAGCTGATCAGACGAAATGCGGGAGAATATCCCCTCAGGGCTGCGTCATCACTTATTCATTCACAATTTCTCTCCATTTATTTCTGTCACGCACAGCCACTATTCCTTGCTCAACAGACATCCCTCTCGCATCCAGCGCTCTCTTCACACTGTCCATCCATCCTATCGTGGTCTTCCTCTCAGCCTTAAACCTCTCCCATCAGATCTAGTTATCTTTTTCACCAATCGCTCATTATCCATTCTCTTCATATGCCCAAACTATCGCAACACCCTCTGCTCAACTCTACCAGCCATCTCCTGAAAAACTCCAGTTCTCCTTCGCACTTCATCATTCCGCACTCAATCCATACGCGTCACACCACAGATACTCCTCAGACACCTCATCTCCATTACAGCCAAACTTTTCCTTTCTACTACACCCATATTCCATGTTTCAGCCCCATATAATGCAGTCGGTACCACAACACCCTCATACAGCCTTCTCTTTACATCCATTCTAGGCGAACGACATCTAAACACTTTTTTCATTCCTCCCAGCACCTTTCCTACTTCATTTATTCTAAACTTCACTTCTGCATCTATTCTTCCATCCACAGCAACATGTGACCCTAGATATTTAAAACACTCTACCTCCTTAAGCAACTCGCCATTCAAAACTATATTCATCCCCCTACCATCTATCAACCTCGTACACTTCATCACTTTACTCTTATTCCCATTTACTTTCAATTTCCTCCTTTCACACACCCTTCCAAACTCCTCTACCAACTGTCTCAATCTCTCCTCTGAATCAGCCACCAGTGCAGTATCATCTGCAAACAGCAGCTGCTTCAGATTCCACTCTCCACCATCAACATTCACCAGACTCAGACCTCCACCTAAAACTCTTGCATTCACCTCCCTTACAACACCATCCATGTAAATATTAAACAACCAAGGTGACATCACACATCCCTGTCGCAGCCCCACTCTCACAGGAAACCAATCACTCACAGCATTTCCCAATCTTACACACGCTCTATTATTTACATAAAAACTTTTCACCCCTTTTAGTAACCTACCATCAAGTCCATACAATCTTAAAACAGTCCACAAAGCCTCCCTATCAATTCTATCATAAGCTTTCTCTAAATCCATAAATGCCCAAAACACATCCTTGCCTTTCGCTAAATACTTTTCACACACTTGTCTCACCGCAAACACCTGATCCACGCATCCCCTCCCTCTCCTAAAGCCACACTGCTCATCACCAATCACTCCCTCTGTACCCTCTCTGACTCTCATAATTAACACTCTACCATACACCTTACCTACAACACTCAACAGACTTATACCCCTAAAGCTAGTACATTCATACTTATCACCCTTGCCTTTATACAACGGGACCACACAAGCACTTGCCCAGTCAACTGGCATCATACCTTTCACAGAGCACACATTCAACAATCTTACTAACCAGTCAACGATAGTCACTCCACCACCCTTCAGGCATTCCACGGCACACCCATCCATACCTGCAGCTTTCCCTGTTTTCATCTCCTTTACTGCCTTCTCCACTTCCACCTTCGTGATCAAAGAATCATGTGACAAGAGAGGAAAACATCAGTAGGATGGAAGTTGTGGAAGCAAAGATGAAAGTTAAAATGAGGAAAGCCCCAGGAATTGATGGAGTGTGTGGTGAAATGCTGAAACATGGGGGAGAGATAGTAGTAGAATGGATGTGGAAGATGTGCAGATTGGCCTGGGAGGAAGGTAGAGTCCTTGAGGATTGGAAGTCAGGTATAATTATTCCCCTGTACAAAGAAAAAGAGGAAAAAGAAGTGTATGCTAATCACAGGGGCATTTGTCTTCTCAGTGTAACAGGAAAATTATATGGTAGGGTACTTATTGACAGGGTTACGGAAATAACAGAAGTATTAGTTGGAGAAGAGCAAGGAGGTTTTTAAGAAAGGAAGAAGTTGTGTAGATCAGATATTCATTCTTAGATCTTTAGTGGAAAAGTTTCTGGAGAAGGGAAAGAAGTTGTATGCAGCCTTCATGGATTTGCAGAAAGCATTAGACAGGGTAGATAGAAAGGATTGTGGAAAGTATAAAGAATACATGGAGTAGATGGGAAGTTGCTGAAGGCCGTGAAGAGTATGTATGATGGTGCTAAGGCTACAGTGCGTTTGGATAATGAACTGAGTGAATTTTGCTATTTGAAGGTTGGATTGAAACAAGGATGAGTCATGACTCAATGGTTGTTCAGTCTGTATATGGATGGGGTTATAAAAGCGATACAAGGTAGGGCAGTGGATGTTGGAGCGGCCCTAGTGAGAGAGGGCAGTGTCTGGAAACTACCTGTACTGTTGTTTATGTGAAGACGCAGGGGAGCTGCAAGGCTTGGTGAATGAGTTTGGAAGAGTGTGTAAGAAACGGAATCTAAAGGTGAATGTAGGGAGAGTAAAGTTATGGTCATCGAGGGAAATGAAGTCAGTTAATGTACAGTGAGGTTGGCTGAGGAGGAAATGGAAAATGTGAGGTCGTTTAAGTACTTGGGTAGTGTGATGAGTAAGGATGGAAGTTTATAGGGTGAAGTGCTTGAAAGGGTGCAACAGGGAAGGAAGGTTGTTGGTTCCTTGAAAGCATTGATAATAAACAGGGAAGTGAGCATGGAGGTGAAAAAGCAACAACATGACAATATTGTGATACCAACTGTATATAACGTATGGAAGTGAAGCTTGGACATTGTTGGAGGGACAGAAATCAAGAGTGAAAGCAGTGGAAATGAGTTATTTAAGAGGAGCATGTGGAGTCACATGGAGAGACAGACTGACAAATGAGGAAGTGAAGGAGCGTTGTGGTGTGGATGTGGATGTGATAGGAAGCGTTAGGAGAAACACACTGAGCTGGTTTGGACGTGAGGAGAGGATGGAGAGCGAGACACTGACGAGTAGAGTGTATGTGAGTGAGGTGGAGGGGGGAGAGGGAGGGGGAGGCCAAGCATGAGATGGAGGGACGTCGTGGAGAAATATATGAGAGGGTTGTGTGAGCTGGGAGCAGGGCAATGAAATGGCAAAGGACAGGGCGACATGTAGGCGATTTGTTTGTGTCCACCCCTTACGGGATTAAGGCGTATGGCAATAGATAGATAGATTATTATTATTATTATTATTATTATTGTTGTTGTTGTTCTTTCCTATGACGAAGTAAATTGCTCGTATTTGCCCATTTTCAAAGCTACGGCCATTATACTTGGCTATCTGAGTTCCCGAGCTGGCGGCTTCATATGACGTAGTGTCATCCAGTTCTCAGTGCTGGTTTTCCAGTTACATCCAAAAACCTATGAAATAGTCTATTCGCAGAATCTAGCCAGAGACCGCTAAAGGTACAGACTTGAAATTTTTGTGGGAAATAGCCAAGGTCGTGAAGCTGGTCTGAAATGACTATGGGCCCATTTGGGCCAGTAGTTTCCGAGGTAGCCCAGGGGTCAATGGAAAGTAGTTTGAGGTCACGGAGAGCATAGTTAAAAAAAAAAAAAAAGAATAGAACTGAGCTACAATCACCAAACTTGGTACATTTATAGAACTTGATGTGCTATGCATGGCTACCAAGTATAATTAATCTTGACCCAAAACTGAAGGTCACAGCAAAGGTCAAAAATCAACATTTTCTCATTTTAAGTACAGAACTGAGGCCTCATGCTCAAGATGGGTGACCTTTACGTGTGGCGAGTTACTGAAATTGCCAGTGGCAATTTCTGTTTTCTATATTATTATTATTATTATTATTATTATTATTATTATCATTATTATTATTATCATTATTATTATTATTATTATTATTATTATTATCATCATCATCTTTATTAATATGATATTGTTGTTGGTATTCTTGTTAACAAGTTATTGTTATTTGCAATAACTTGTAATATTATTCAGATGATAAAAATTAACAAACAAGTTATTTTTCACTGCAAGTTTGATAGTAGTACTTAGCCTAAACATGACTTCATTGCACAACGTATTGTAAAGGATGACTCGAAAGTCACTGTAATTTATAATCCTTTATAACTTCACTACTATCCAGTGCATTTAGATGAAGTATTCCTAAAATCAAAGAAAAATACCAGCATTATATTACATAAAATGTCTTATTAACTCAAATGAAATCTGGTCTGAGTAACACATCTGTGGAGTTGTTTGGGTGTCATTTACACATAATGGTAACTTCTATGGCATATAATGGTTTTTGTTAATACCCGCCACACCAAAACCCCGAATTCTTAAATTGTGCTCGTTATATATTTATAAACTTTATTATTTACCCATCCGTAAAGTTAGAAATCGCATGAACTGACATCATTAAACAGGGAATAACAGTTCATTCTCTCTACATATTAAGCAAATCCAGTGAATGGTAGTAATGGTGTCCACCACGCTCATGGTTTTCTGCCAGAAGAACATTTACCCTTTCCCCCCAAAAAAAAATGTTATATTTATGTCGTGTGTGTATGTTTTTTTTTTTTTTTTTTTTTTTGATTTTCCTACTAGAAAAAAGCTTGACATTATATTTCGCTAGTGCCAGATGATTTATATTCGGTTTATAAGAGTACTTTCATTGATTTGTTAGATGATTCTATGCAGTTTAAGCGAGATCTTTATTTAAGAATCATTTAATATACCTCTATCTCCGGCGGGATGATTTCTACATCTGCAGAAGAATCTCTTGAAGATAAAGTTTTACTCTGTTAGTATCAATATGATTTATACGTTATGTACGTAATATAGTCAGACAATTAAGTTCAGCCTAGGAAACACTTTCTGAACGGGATGGTTTTTATAACTATTTCTTTTAATGCATAAGATTGTCTGAGGGCAGCACAATTTTATGAATGTACATCGGAATTAAGATATATTACTATTTGTTTCCAAGAAATTCTCATGACGTGGGAAATATGAATGAAAATGAAGAATTTGGGAGATATAGAACATTGATAATTATGTTTACCATTTTCCTCTGCAGAACGATCGTGATACTGATGCTGATGATGGTGATGCTTCTGCTGCAGCTGCTGATGGTGATGTGTTGTACGGATTTCTGGACCAAAAGTATTAATTCTGCTTACATCTGCCTCTAGGGAATGCTGGTGATGCTAGCAGCAGGAGGTGTAGCTGGTCTCATAGTATTCTGCCTGGAAAACATCTACCATCGCTTTCATAATTAACCACCACCACCACCACACAGCACAAGCAGTGGAGATTTACAATACGATACTCCACTTTCTCTACTGAATAGACTACCTTTTGCAACCTTGAATGTTACTGATGCTGTAAGGAGATACAGCTAGACATTTGCCTTCTTTCCTGGTAAGCCTGTATCCTGCTACCTCTCTTGACAGACAGTATAGTTTTTTCAGTGCTATTACTTATTTTTATTCTGACTCCAGAGCTGACTTTATCAACTTCAAACCCTTGGATGTGATACCATTAATTAATTGTATTTACATAAGAGAAAGTTTTTGACTTGGAACATTAAATGAGGCCTTCATTAACTACTTGGCATCTAGTTCCTATTACTGAGTTGAATATAATCTTTTGGTAGTACTAAGAAGAGGAACTGGAGACTTGACATTACAATAGGGCCCTTTCTTTCTCTTATTCTATCTACGAGCCCGGCAATGTTAAATAGCATAGAGGGTTAATGATGCCGAAGAATAAGAGGGAGTAAGTTTTTGTCCCTCTAAAAAAAAAAAAAAAAAAAAATAATACCACCACCTTCCTTTGTGACTCAAAACATGACATGACATGCACCAAAGTAGTTTGTTGCGGATTTTTTTGCAATTAATCTGACAAAGGATGTGACGATATTATGCAGCAAGCCTCATAGTGTTATGCCTGGAATATAGATTTGCTTTCATCACCGAACTAACACTTCATTAGACAGGCAGCAGGGGTTTACAGTATGATGAGCTTCCCCACGTTTTATGCTGAAAACAAATTGAAGCTTCTGAGTAATTTAGCGCAGATACCTTGGATTACTACCTATCAAACAGACGATTTATTAATGTGAGCTGAAGTCTCCTTGTTGTGCAGAGCCAAGCAATGATCACTCTTCAGTTCAATGGCGTTTTTTCCTTTTAGGTCTACATACCTAACTGGTGAGTATATAGTGCACAGAATGTTGCTCTTGCCAACAGGAAAAGGCTCGGCAAATCCCTGGGTAGTCTTTATCGAATTTAACCACATGCACTTCTTACATTGATTCAGATCCTTGCTGACTGAGCTGGGGTTCTGAAGGTAAGGTAGCGTAATTCGCTTTTATTTTGGCTACCCAACTGGCAGCTATGCAGTTTAATCCACTAAGAAAAATATATAAATATATATATTTTTTTTAATGCCAGATTGTACTCTGCATCAAAATGAATAAAAATTTTCTGGTATTTTTTGTACATATTTTTTGAGTTTTGTAATCATACAGAAAATTAATAAAGAGCAGATAATTCCAGTTGTCTAAATATACCGGTATACATTCCTTTATTAAGTCTATCTTAATAATATTTAATTTGTTATCCTATATTCGTCATATTCAGGTCTGGTAGTATGTACAATTACATATTCTTTCATGGAGTCTGCGGTGAAATGGCGAAGCATGGGGGAGATATAGTAGTAGAATGGATATGGAAGATATGCTGATTGGCCTGGGGTTACCATCATGGCCAGCAAGCACACACGATTCGTCTAATGCCTGGTCGAGGTGGCTGCAGTCTCTAAATTCAGCTTAAGCTCTGTCAACCTACCTCATAAGCAGGGCCGGATTAAGCCTGTTTTGGCCTGGCAGGCAACGCTGATGGATGGCCTGCAACATAAAGATCTCCTTTTTCTGTTACTTCCAGCGAAATTTTGGCATGACCTATAATGGCCTTTTTTGATGGCCGGTGTGGATGGCCCTTATTTGGATGCCCATAGCATGCCTGTGACAGGCCGTGGCCTGGTAGGTAGTTGCCCATTTTGTCTATACCTGGTAATCCAGCCCGGCTCATAAGTACGTGGAGCCTATGGCACTGACTAGCGAAAAAAACTGAAGTGTGTTAAGGACCTTCCGCACTACATTACACCAGCCGAAAAAATTGAACCTTTCAAGCCATTATACAGGAACCAGCAACTCTTGGTGACCTTCATGCAGCTGCTGAGGATGAGGAAGAGGTCGACGAGGATGACCTCCTGCTAGAATAAGAGTCATTATTAAGTACCCCCTGGAGGTAGGTTTTTTTTTTCAAGAACACTCCCCCAGTATCCCTGCTTGTCGTAAAAGGCGACTAAAAGGGTTGGTGGAGGGTTAGTGACCCTTCCTGGAAAACAACTAACTAAAAAAAACAGACAAGAAGCCTCGGACAAGGACTCACCAAATGTTGACGACCGAGGACCGGACAAAGGACTTGGTAATGGATACATGGAATGTGAGAGAAGTGAATGATGAGGTGAAAGAGAGAGAGATTGTCCAGGTGCTTGAGGGTGCGAAAGTGGATGTATGTGGAATAACTGAAACAAAATGGAGAGGAGAAAGTGTGAGAGAATGGGAGTATGGATGGGGTATATGTGCAGGAGTAGGTGAGAATGAGAGGGCAAAGGAAGGAGTATGTATAGTTGTGAGTAAAAGATGGAAGAAGAGCATAAGACAGTATGGATCAGTTGGGTCAAGGATTGCGTGGGTAAAGTTGAAAGTTGGAATACAAATGTGGGCGATTGTGTGTGTGTGTGCATGCGCCAACGCAAGATCGTGCTAGAAGAGTGAGAGAAGAGTTCTGGACAAATGTAGAAGTGTGCATGGAAAAGTTTGGAAGGAATGAGAGAATATTTTTGATCGGTGATATGAATGGTAAAGTTTAGAATGTGAAGGTGGATGGAATAGTTGGTGAGTGGGATGTGCCTGCTGAGATAGATGAGAATGGGAGTGCGTTAGTGGACATTTGTGCTGGGAGGGGGTTGGTGATAGCCAATACCCTCTTCAGGCATAAAATGATCCATAGGTATACATGGTGAGTGATGAGAAGGGTGTGTAGTGAACTGAACGAAAGGAAGGCAATGATTGATTATGTGTGTGTGGATGTAAGGATGCGAAGATATGTAATGGATGCAAGAGCTTATAGAGGTTGGGGGAGTGGACTTTCTGACCACTACTTGGTGGTGGCCCGAATTAGTATTCAAGTATGATGGAGGAATAGAAGAACGGAAAGACGAGAGGAAAGAGTAGTTGCTAGGAGAGTGGAAGGGTTACAAGAGGATGAGAAAAAGGCAGAATATAAGAAAGAAGTGGAGGAACGATTGGGCAAATATGAATTGGAGCAGATGGGAGACGTGGAAGGTGTGTGTAGGATATTTACAGAAGAAATATGTGCAGCATGTCATGTGGTGTGTGGAAGGAAGAGAAGACGGAGCGGGGTGCAAGGAACAGCGTGGTGGACTGAGGAGGTGAGACAGGCTGTGGCACAAAAGCAGAAAACATACAATGAATGGATGAGAAATAGGGGCGTGGAAGAAGTTGAGAGGCGGAAGAGAGAGTTATATGTGGAAAGGAAGAGAGAGGTGAAAATATTAGTAAGAGAGAGTAAGAAGAGAGTGGATGAAGAATTTGGAAGGAATTTGAGTGTAAAGTGGAGGGACTGTAAGAAAATGTTCTGGAAAGAGGTGAAAAGAGTAAGACAGGGTGGAAGTGACGTTAGCAGGGGAGTGAAAGATAAAAATGGTAGATTACCAGTGGAGAAGGGAGAAAAAGAGAGCAGATGGAGAGAACGCTTTAAGGAATTGTTGAACATAGAGGATGGAAGTAATGCGAGTATAAGTGGCTGGGGAATGGCTGGGAGAAGGAGGGAGGTGAGAAGACAGGAAGAAATCAGTAGGATATAAGTTGTGGAAGCAATGAAGAAAGTTAAATCGGGGAAAGCCCCAGGAATTGATGGAGTGTGTGGTGAAATGCTGAAGCATGGGGGAGAGATAGTAGTAGAATGTATGTGGAAGATGTGCAGATTGGCCTGGGAGGAAGGTAGAGTCCCGGAGGATTGGAAGTCAGGTATAATTATTCCCTTGTACAAATGAAAAGGGGAAAAAGAAGTGTGTGGTAATCATAGGGGCATTTGTCTTCTTAGTATAATAGGAAAAGTGTATGGTAGGATACTTATTGACAGAGTTAGAGAAAGAACAGAGAAATTAGTTGGAGAAGAACAGGGAGGCTTTAGGAAGGGAAGAGGTGTAGATCAGATATTCATTCTTAGATCTTTAGTGGAAAAGTTTCTAGAGAAGGGAAAGAAGTTGTATGCGGCTTTCATGGATTTGGAGAAAGCATATGACAGGGTGGATAGACAAGAGCTGCAAGGCTTGGTGGATGAGTTTGGGAGAGTGTGTAAGAAACGGAATCTACAGGTGAATGTAGGGAAGAGTAAAGTGATGGTCTTTGAGAGAGGTGAAGTCAGTGAATGTACAGCAAGGTTGGATGGTGAGGAAATGGAAAATGTGAGTACGTTGAAGTACCTGAGTATTGTGATGAGTAAGGATGGAGGTTTGGAGGGTGAAGTGCTTGAAAGGGTACAGCAGGGAAGAAAGGTTGCTGGTTCTTTGAAAGCAGTGATAAGAAACAGGGAAGTGAGCATGGAAGTGAAAAAGTTACTACATGACAGTATTGTGATACCAACTCTAACATACGGAAGTGAAGCTTGGACATTGTTGGAAGGACACAAGTCAAGAGTGAGAGCAGTGGAAATGAGTTATTTAAGAGGAGCCTGTGGAGTCACGTGGAGAGACAGGCTGACGAATGAGGATATAAAGAAGCGTTGTGGTGTGGATGTGGATGTGATGGGAAGCGTTATGAGGAACACACTGAGGTGGTTTGGCCATGTGGAGAGGATGGAGGGTGAAAGACTGACGAAGAGAGTGTATGTGAGTGAGGTGGAGAGGGGAAGATGGAGGGGGAGGCCGAGAATGAGATGGAGGGATGGGGTGGAGAGGTATATGAGAGAGGGAGGTGTGAGTTGGGAGCAGGTCAGTGAAATAGCGGGGGACAGGGCGACTTGGAGGCGATTTGTTTGCGGCCACCCCAAACGGGATTGAGGCGTCTGGCAATAGATAGATTAAGTACCCACCACCTCCCACACCCATCAACTTCTTACGCAGATGTATGGATAATCTTTCTGTGAGTATGGAACCTAAATTTTATGTTAAAGTTGTTAGTATAATGATGTGACAGTGTCATGATTGTCATTATCTTTTTTTATTTTTATGAAACATCAAGAGTAGACATTTTCTTATTTTTTTTATTTTCAGTTCTTAATGCTTATGTTAACTTGCTAGGAAAACTTACCACCAGATAATAGTTTTAACAACACCGTACTACAAAGGTAGCTACAGCTAACACCTTTACCATCCACTGTCTTGTTAATGATAATATTGACAGTGTTAATGATAATATTAAGAATGTTTTTTGTTACTTTACTGATGATTGCATTAATTCTCAGTATCATGTAATTAATATACCCATGTCAGCCTTTAAAAAGTTAACAATACTTACTATTTCCAGTCGCAGCACTCCACATTGCAACACTGTGTAGTGGTAGACAGTATCAGATTCATAATGATTACCATATCACCCACTAACATTCACAGTGATCAGTTATTGCTATGACACAATGATTCTGAACATTCTGTGGTTTTCTTTACTACTTTTTTTTTTTTAATACGAGAACAGAGGAACGAGAAACAAATGAATTAAAAAAAAATCCATACACCAGATTACTGGTGTCCTCTGTTCACAAAATATCTGTAACAGTTAGACTTGAACAGCCATGGGTTGAAGTTTGGAGGGAAACAACCCTGGGGGGGCGAGTTCAAGAGATGCAGTTCGAGGGATGAAAGACTTCTGATTGGCAGAAGTTCTGCAATATGGCTGAGTGACATTCCAGTCATGAGAACTACCAGATGCCTGTGTAGCACGAGGGAAGGCATGGAGAGGTGGCACAATGGACGCAACTTCGTCTGAGCATTTGCCATAAAAATATCTGTAAAATAATGCAAGGGAGGCAACATTCCTTCTTACTTGTAGGGGAGATAGTTTATTTGTAATGGCAGGGTTGTTAATAATTCTAACAACTTTGTTCTGAATGTTGTCCAGTTGTTTTAAGGCAACCTCTCCACATCCATTCCACAAGGGTGAGCAATATTCAAGCTGAGAGCGCACATGACTCTTATAAGTTATAGCTAACTGCTCGTCAGTGAAGAAGTTACAGACTCTGTACAATAATCCAAGTTTTTTTGAGGTGGTGTTAGCAAGAGATTTAACATGAGAGGTCCAGCAGAGGGCACTGTTAAGTGAGACACCGAGAATTTCAATATTTTTGGAGATGGGAATATTAGTAGCACCGAATGTAATGTACAAATCTGGCAATATCTGCCTATTAGTAAATTGTATCTATTTACTTTTACTAGCATTAAATGTGACAAGGTTGTTTTGGCCCCATTCACTGATAGTAGATAGGTCTTGATTTATGGAGATGGCTGTACTGAGTTGAGAGGTAGAGATATTAGACTTTGTAAATGGGTGTCTGAGTGTGAATGAACTAAGTAGTGTTGAGTGATCTGCATATGAGTGAATGGGATTGTGGGTGACAGATAAGAGATCATTAATATGAACCAGGAATAGGGTTGGCGCCAGAACTGATCCCTGCGGCACGCCAGTGTTAACTGAGTGGAAATTTGAATATACATCATCTACTTTTACTCTTATTTTCCTGTCACTAAGATATGAGGAAATCAAAGGAACAAAAGACGTTAGTCCATAGCAAGGGAGTTTGGACAGCGGGGAACGGTGCCACACTCTGTTGACAGCTTTAGAAAAATCAAGGGCTATTGCATGAATTTCTCTATGTAGGTCAATTGATTGATGGATGGTATGACTTAGGAGATTGAGTATGTCAATGGTGGATCTTTTGTGGCAAAAACTATATTGTCTATCACTAATTAAGTTGTTGGATTCAAGATGTTTAACAATGTGCTTATTAATAAAAGTTTCAAATACCTTACCAAGACAAGATGTGACAGCTATTGGTCTGTAATCAGAGGGGTGAGAGGAACTTCCTTTCGTCGGAATTGGGTGGATATTGGCTTCTTTCCATGAATTTGGGAATGAAGAAGTACTTATGCATAGTCCAAATAATTTAGCCAGAACAGAGGCAAGTTCAGGGGAACACTTTTTCAAAACAATTGGCGGAATTCCATCTGGGCCTGGAGCTTTGTTTGTAGGTAAATTGTCAAGGACGTATTTTATGTATCTTGTCTGTATTTTAAGTGGGGCAATTTCGGGAGAGTCAAGTTCTAGTACTGGGACAATCTGGCTGGCATCCTCTATGGTAGAATTTCTGATAAATGTAGTGGCAAAAATATTTGCTTTCCCACGTGGGTCATTTGCAATGTTGCCATCTGAAGATTTTAGTGGGAGAATGGAGAATGACTTATTAAAGTTATTATTGAAAGAATTAAGAGTTGACCAGAATATTCTATTGTCATTAGGGTTGTTAAGTAGTTTTGATGCTTGCTTTTGAAGAAAGTTTGATTTAGGCAGATTTATTACGGCCTTTGCATGATTTCTAGCAATTTTAAATTGATAAAGTGATTCAGATGTTTTTGATTTTAAGTAAGAGTTATATGCTAATGACTTTTGAGCTGTTGCTCTGGTACAGTTGCCATCAAACCATTTTGAAGAGTTCGATCTTTTAGTGAACTGTTGACTTGGTATGAATAAATCCATACCAGCTAGTATTAAGTCGCATTAGTGGGACTGGGTAGAACTGGGATGACTAGAGAAGAAACACTGGCATGGAATGTCAGCAAGATAATTTCTAAATCCATCCCAGTTTGCCCTATCAAAGTGCCATCGGGTCACCCTGACAGGTTCGGAATGTGGAGGTGTGATGTGTGTGCAGATCTTGTGGTGAAAAACATAATATCATGTCAGTTAAAGAAAAAACTTGTGGGAGGGGGGGTTCTCGTCATAGGTGGTGTGACTGCAAGTCAAGAGTAAGAGCAGTGGAGATGGGACTGCTGAGGAATGTATGTGGAGTACAGAGGATGGATTAGGATACGAATTAATGTGATTCGTGAAAGATGCGGAATGAGGAAGTCGGTGGACACAAGAATTGAAGAGAGTGTACTGAGATGGTATGGTCATGAGAATGGATAACAATAGAATGGTGAAAAAGGTATATCTGAGCGAATTCGAAGGAGGGAGGAGGCGAGGTAGGCCAAGGAGAAGACTGAGAGATATGATGGATAAATGTGTGAGGAAGAGAGGTTTGGAAGTCGGTGAGGCTAGGGAACTGACAGGAGATCGAGCTGGCTGGATGAATGATGTGAGGAGAAGTGCATGATCAGGGATTTTGGCACCCCTTTTTAACATGGCAGCATCTGGACTGACTCTATTGGATCCAATTGTGTGAAGCTACAGAACATGGTGAATGTTTTTGGTGCATCCGAGAGAGCCAGGATTCCAGGGGCTTGAATAATGAGTGAATGCAGGCGTGGCCCATTGGATTGCGCAAATTTTAGGCTGTCTGGACATTGCTACTCCTCACCCTGCCCTAGGGTGGGAAAGGAGATCTGGATGATGTATGTATATATATATATATATATATATATATATATATATATATATATATATATATATATATATGGATGTATGTATACACACACACACACACACACACACACACACACACACACACACACACTAGCAGGGATACCCGGCGTTATCCGGACCAAAAAGACGAACATTCTAATCCTATTAATTCTAGTTCAGTCTTTCTTTTTACTCAAGAAAGACCATGTACTTCTTATGGTTTTAAAGAGGGATTATAAGAGGTCCAGGAACTTTATATTTCAGCTTTCGCAGACTAACGCACAGTAATTGCATGCACTTGTTTAATACTTTCGGTGACCTCAAAATGACCTTGGAGGTCAACCTCATATACCCTTTGTCCGAACTGGATGTCATATGAGTTTCCATGCCAAAATTTGGCTGATGACCCCAGTCGTTCAAGCGTGCATTACTGATGACCACAAGTGACCGACCAGTGAACTCAAATGGCCTTGGAGGTCAACCACATAAAGCTTATGTCATAACTGGAGGTCATGTGAGACTTCCTACGAAAAATTGGCCTGCAGGGGTAACCGGCGTTGTCGGGCCAAAAATGAATCGTCTGGATGATATATATATATATATATATATATGGATATATGTATACACACACACACACACACACTAGCAGGGATACCCGGCTAGTGTGTGTGTGTGTGTGTGTGTGTGTGTGTGTGTGTGTGTGTGTGTGTGTGTGTGAATTTGACCTGCATCACCCTGATTCAGAATATATATAGATCTGGGAGTCTCTGGGCCTTGGTTTGGGCATGAATGAAGGACAAACAAGCAAAGAACGAATGTGGCTATATATAAATATATATATATATATATATATATATATATATAAATATATATATATATATATATATATATATATATATCCCTAGAAAGGTAATCAGGGGTATCAGATACCGCACACTCCTAGGTCACACACAGTACCTTCATGACCTTAAGACCTAGAGATCTCTCTGTCCCTCTACCTGCCTGACTAGTCAAGCCCTTCATGGTGATCGTGGGGTCATTCCTGTAACTGGCTCTAATTTTGCTCTATTGACCCACTGGGGTACATTATACCCCAGATAACCTATCGTGTGATGTCTTGGGGTATATCATACCCCGGATTACCAATCGTGTGAGAGCCACTGGGGTACATTATACCTCAGATTACCTATCGTGTGATGTCTTAGGGTATGTCATACCCCAGATTAGACTAGACGATGGCCATTATGTATGTTTTATGGCATGGTCAACGCAGGAACAATCAAT